>NC_081158.1:11427979-11763604 GCF_012432095.1 Onychostoma macrolepis | reverse complement strand
CGTTTTCCTATTTAGCGCCAAAACTCTGGAACAATCTACCTAACACTGTTCGGGAGGCAGACACACTCTGTCAGTTTGTATTAGGCCAATCAGAACTGGGAACACTTCCCAAAACAACCGATGTACTTGTTACACCGTTAGAAGAATGGCATCTACGCTAATATTAGTCTGTTTCTTTCTTATTTTGAGGTCACCGTAGCCACCCAGAACCAGACTGTATCCAGATCAGATGTGGATCAGCACCTAGAGATGACCTCTACAGCCCTGAACGTCAACAGAGACCAGGTCAACTAGATGAGCCCCAGACACTGATCCCCAGTGAAGACCCTGTCTCCTAGACGGCCATCGGGACAAAACCACGGGAACCAGATGAGTCCTCTGCACAATCTGACTCTGCTGCAGCCTAGATTTAAACTGCTGATTTTGTCTGGCCAGAGGAGAATGACACTATTTCGACACACTATTTCTCCGTCTAAATACTGTAAAGCTGATGTAAAGCCACCCAGCTTTATATCAAGCTGATCTAAAGCTACTTTGACACAATTTGCATTGTTAAGAGCACTATACAAATAATAGTGACATGACATTTTAAAAAGATGAGGTTAAAATGCAGTGTCTGCATTGTTTTGTCAATTAATTCAGCATTTCTTGAGTGCTTTGAAGATGCTGTGCTAGTGTAAAAAGAGTGTCATGCGAAATATGTGAAAAATTCTAGATACCTTATTATCCAAAGTTTAGATTTTGTTTGGATTTTTAGAATGCATATTAGCTTATTTAAGTCGGGATACTAAAAATAGAGCCGAAATATGGGACTGGAAAAAAAAAAGGGACGTCTGGTCACCCTACCCATAAGACAACGACTGGCTCTGCACCACTATACCTAAACTCACTACTTCAGACTTATGGACCCTTCAGAGGCAATATAAGATATATGTGTATCTTATGGTATCATATGCATGTTTCCCTATGTGCATGTTTTGACTTGTATGTATTGTATGCACCCCTAAGTCTATTAATAAAAACAATTAATAAAAAAAAACGATATTCCATTTACTCTAAGTGCAAATAGCTATTGATTCTATTTACACTGTTAAAAGAGCAAGATTTTCTGCTATTTATACTTTATACATTTTCTATTGAAAGTCTCAAACCCAAAGAGATATTCTTTATAAAAGTTAAGACTCTGCCACGCCTTCCTAAAACGGCTCATTCAAACACGCCCCCACATGTCTACGTCACAGTGTGGGAAGATTTGCAAAACACCACTCAAACGTATACGCAATGAAAGAAGGCATAACTTTTATTCTCGCTGTAGTATTGTTATTGTTGTTGCCGTCACCATGTCGTGGAGGCACTGTGTGTTTCGTTGTGAACACGAAAGTACTTTGTTTGGCCTTCCAAAATGAGTACACAACTGTCCTGAACAGCTGACAGATGTCCTAACAGATATCTTCAACACCTCACTGAGCCAGGCAGTCGTCCCCACATGTCTCAAATCCACAACAATCATACCGGTACCAAAGAAATCACCTGTGTCCTGTCTAAATGACTATCGCACTGACTCCAATCATGATGAAGTGCTTTGAGAGGTTAGTCATGCACAACATCAAAACCAGCCTCCCCAACACACTCGATCCGCTCCAGTTTGCATACCGTCCGAACCGCTCTACAGACGATGCAATTTCCTCCACCCTCCACCTGGCTCTTACCCACCTAGAAAATAAAGACTCTTATGTTAGAATGCTGTTCATTGACTTCAGCTCAGCATTCAACACAATAATCCCACAACAGCTCATAAATAAACTAAACCTGCTGGGCCTTAACAATTCCCTCTGTAATTGGATCCTGGACTTTCTAACCGGAAGACCTCAGTCAGTCCGTGTCGGCCACAACACCTCGAGCACTATAACAACAGCTAAGTCCCTCTAGAGTAGATTATTTTTTGATAACAAGCAAAATATGTTTGCTGCGTAAATCAGACGGACTTATTAAAAATGCTAATTCATTCTCTGCCAGCAGGAGGTGCTTTAAAGCGGGAGAACTAGAGATTTCCCCTGTAATGGCTGTTGGTGTCATGAATCCGGGTCCACGACGCTCCCTCTCACCACCAGAGGTCACTGTCTCCCGGATTCAATTCCCCAAACTCCACTCACCTCATTATTGTTTAATTTGCCCCAGCTGTGTTCCTGATTGCTGTCCCTTCTTAAGCTCCCTGTGTTTTCTGCTCTGCTCTCGTTCGTCTCACTTTTGTGCCAGGTATGCCTGTTATTTACGTCTGCTCTGTGCCTCGTGTATGTCTTGTTTTCAGTACTTGTGTTTGCTCTGGCTTTTTCCCCTTCGGGGTGGTTTCAGTTGTGTTTTTGTTTATTTTATAATTTGTTAATAAAGAACATTCCTTTTGCCAGCACTTGAGTCTTCGTTCCTCCCAACCCGTGACAGTTGGGCTGTACACAAAGCAGTGCTGAGCTTACATACGCTGCTTTATCAGGCATATAAAATGCAAAATGAAATGAAAATGACACTGAACATTTTTTAAAGACAGTTTTCCTTCAGAAATACAGTGATATAAAAACACCCGCACCTCGTTTTTATTTTTAAATATGCTATACGTGCTCATGTTTATTGAAGCCTTTTGGAAAATCAGTAAGTTTTGATATTGTGGCGGGTCGCCACAAATAAATAAATGTATGGGAAACACATCCCACAGCACAACAACCTGAGCCCAGCTTCATTACTCATCACTTTAACATTAACTGCATTTGTAGCCAGTGTCATGAGAAATCGGCACTAACCAGACCGATAAACAAACATAGACCGGAAGTTAACTTCAGGCCAGGCACGTGTGCACGATGAAACCGTCTATACACCAAATAATGTTCTTTTTAGCAACATCATATGACCCCTTTAAATATATAGCCTCAATACGGTTAACTTTAGACAATTTGAGTAGTGAGGGGAAATATGGCCTATAGCTGTTTATAGTGTTAAAATGATTTCTAAATGCAAAATGTGACATGTGTGACTTGACTTTTTTTTTTATAGTAGCGTATTTTTTAACATTCCAGCAAACATTTTAATATAACTTTGAAAAAATATATACTTTAATTTCTTTAAACCGTTGACAGTTTTCCTTTCATTTGGCCAAAATATTATAAAAAATAGTGCTTTATTGGCTATGACTAAACAGCAAATGTAGCCTACCAGACTAACATTCTGCAGTTAAACACCAAAGTCGTAGCAATATGAGATTAAAGTCATAATATTTTGAGAATGACAGCGCCACGTAAAAAAAAAAAAAAAAAAACTAAGATAAAATTTTGGTAACACTTTAGAATAGGGAACACTTATTAACTATTAACTATGACTTTTCCCTCAATAAATTCCTAATTTGATGCTTATTAATAGTTAGTAAGGTAGTTGTTAAGTTTAGGTATTGGGTAGGATTAGGGATATAGAATAAGGTCATGCAGAATAGGCCCTTTCGCACCGCAGGAACCTTTTCATAGTACCCGAACTAATTGTGGAACTACCCACTTTTTGGCGTGTTCGCACCGCAGGAGCTAGGAACTGTTTTAGTTCCCGGAACTCTGTTTGGAGGAACTAAATTAGTTCCTACTTCAGAGTAGGGTCTAAAACAGTTCCATAGGAACTATCGTGACGTAAGTGTACGCTGATTGGCTAAACGCGTACGAAAACGTCCTCACCCGCCATGATTTAAAACGCTGTGTAAACACATACTGTGTAAACATCACATCAACTTATATTTCGCAAGAATGGAGAACAGCGATAGATGGACGGACACTGAAGTGCAGGCACTTTTGAACATTTTGAACTCCTTTCCGATCTTTCAATCGCTTGACGTATAAGTTACGTTGACATTCCATATCCATTATTGTGAACCCCGCAAGACACAAAAACACAGCTCCGATCACAGCGTCCTCCATCCTCCTGTTGTTAACGTTTTTCTTCTTTGTTTTTGTTGTTGAACACCGCGCACAAATGACGTCGCTGTCGACCAGCTTACGTCACTTCTTAGTACCCACTGTTGGTGCGAATGCAACCCTTTAAATGGTACTGGGAAATAGTTCGCGCAAAATCGTCCCAGTACTTTAGTACTGTACTTTTAGTTCTGGAACTAAAGCGGTGCGAAAGGGGCTATTAAGGCATTAATAAGTGCTTAATTACTACTAATAAATGGCTAATGGTCTATTAATATGCATGCTAATTAGCAACTAGTTAAGAGACCTTAAAATAAAGTGTTACCAATATTTTGAGAAAAATAAAAAAATTATGAGAATAAAGTTGTAGCAACATGCAAATTGACACAACAGCCTGATTCACATCCCAGCCAATACCAGTGCACCTTATCGCCAGATTACTGATCACACACACCTGCTACTTAAGCACTCTCAGCACCTCGCTCCAGTGTCCGATCTCATTGATACATATTGGACTCCTACCTTGTACAAGTGACTATTCCTAGCGATCTCCTGAAAGTATTTATTCCTGTACTTACCTCCTGTGTTTTCCCCAGAGTGTTCTCCTCGTCTTCGTCCTTCTACGTCTCCTTATTCTCCTCGTCCCGGATCTCGACACTGGAGTGCTTCCATCACCTGTAAAACAAGCCTATACATCATCCACCTCTTCAAGATCACCAAAGTATCATTGTCCTTGTCACTCACCTGATCATTCCTGTTCCTTCGGCTGTTTGCTAATAAATACCCTCTAACTATCATCTCTGTGTCCTGGTCTACTTCCGTAACACAAATAAAGTCTAAATATTTTGAGAGTAAAGGCAAAATTACAAGAATTAAGTCGTAGCAATTAGAGATTAAAGTTATAATATTTTTTACCCATTGAGAATGGGTAACAAATTTCTGTCTGGATACTTTAGATCAGTCGTGGGCCCTGTGTCTCATCTGGTTGTCCGTTGGTTAAGACAGGCAACAGACAATGTTGGGGCTAGGGATGCACCGAATGTTCGGCAACCGAAATTATTCTGCCGAAAATTTTGCAAAAAAAAAAAAGCTCTTTCTGTGTTCATCCGAATGAGTGAAAAGACAGAATAAATTGAACCGAACAATGACGTGACGCGATCAAATAGAGGCGCGCACTTATGCAGCAAACGTGACAACAGTGTGGAGGCGTTTAAAACCGTCAGAGAAAGACACAAAAATCATTACAAGCACCGACAGCGAGAGACTGCTTAGTGCTGCATCTCATGTCTCCCATGAGAGAAAGTAGAGGTGGTTGATGCTGGTTACTGTATGATGCTGGTTACTGTATGATGAATGAAATTGCAAAATGGCCTTAAACAATTAAATTAGAATGCAGAACGTTATGTTTTCTAATACACGCACAAATTGCAAGTATTCAAACAGCGCTCCACGAGCTCGAGTCTCCAGGGTTCAAAGCCAAAGGGCAAGGAATATCTGTGCTGAAACAGTTACTCGTCAGTTGCTCTGTAATATTTTTATGAATTTTTACAAGGCATGGATGTGACAATGTGATACGTGCAACAAACTTAATGAGATATAAATATCTTAATGAGAATCATTTTTAAATCTGCTGTTGTCAACAACAACAACAAAAGCTCCATCAACATTCATAGCCTAAATGTTAGAATTGTAATTTTACTGTTGTTCTGTAAAATAAAATAAAAAAGTAAGACAATAATAATGATAATAATAATTACAACAGCTACATTAATACATTCATTATAACATTCGCACATAGTGTTCAAATCTGTAATAGATCTTCTACTCAGCAAGGCTGCATTTATATGCACAGCAAAAAGTACATGCCCGATTCAAGAAGGGGGTCTAAAAAAGTATATATATATATATATACAGTGAGGAAAATAAGTATTTGAACACCCTGCTGATTTTGTACGTTTGCCCACTGACAAAGAAATGATCAGTCCATCATTTTAATGGTAGGTTTATTTGAACAGTGAGAGACAGAATAACAACAAAAGAATCCAGAAAAATGCATTTCAAAAAAGTTATAAATTGATTTGCATTTTAATGTGTAAAATAAGTATTTGATCCCCTATCAATCAGCAAGATTTCTAGCTCCCAGGTGTCTTTTATACAGGTAAGGAGCTGAGATTAAGAGCACTCTTGTAGGATATCAGAAAGAATCAACCAATTTAGGATTCGACCAGAACATGGTTGAAACATGAGGAGCCGAATTCCACAAACAGGACCACAAGACAATGTCATAAATCTGTCTAGATCCTGGCGCCACTAGTCTGAAGCAAGTCCACCAACTAGCAGCTTTGAGCAGCTCACAGCATTAAAACAAAAGAACACTTATTGACAATTCCAACTCAGGAAGGAGATTGTCAAATTTGGGACAAGTAACCAAGATTGATGGTCAAAGATTTTTTATTTTATTTTTATTTTTAGAGTCAAGTATTGTCTTTCTCTTGCAGCAAGGAAGAGATTGGTAGCAGCTACATTTTTGTCAGTGTTGGATTACTGTGATATTGTATATAGGCAGGCACCTAAGCATTGTTTACAGGTGTTAGATTCAGTTTATCACGGAGCATTAAGGTTCATCACAAATTCAAAAGCCCTTACTCATCATTGTTTATTGTACTCTTGGGTCGGATGGCCGGCGTTGTCATCCCGTAGACTTAAACATTGGCCCCCTTTCTTTGCGTATACATTTGGGTGGTGCAAATCTTCCCACACAGTGACGTAGACATGTGGGGGTGTGTTTGAATGAGCCGTTTTAGGTGGGCTTGGTCGAGTCTTAACTTTTATAAAGAATATCTCTTTGGTTTTGAGATTTTAGTCTTTGCAACTTCAGGGATCTTATCTATGCACAAACAGCTTGTAACACTCCAAAGAGAGAGGAAAACTTTAAATCGCATCATATGACCCCTTTAATAGAGTTAACACTGAGCTTCATATGTGTTCCCCGCTGTGCCCTCGCATGCATTGTCTGGCTCTGTCTTGCTGTTTGCAGGTGCAGCTACAGAGCAAATATGCAGGCTTCGGTGGTTTTTACCAGTGTGCACTGAAGTGAGTGAGGTCACAGCTGTGTTATTCTATGAGAAAATTGTGTTTTGAGGACACAGGGTGCTGGGCTTCAGCACCCTGTAGAAGTGTATGAGTGTTGCTTCATCAAGGTAGAGACCCAAATCTGACCATTTTAATTCATCACACATGTTTGTGGCTTGTACATCTGACTTGGGACTCAAGTCTGATTTATACTTCTGCATCGGACCTACGCCATATCCTTTACGCCATAGGCTATGCGCAGGGCCGGATTAACATAAGGGCTAGGTGGGGCTGAAGCCCCAGGGCCTACGGATTGAGGGGGCCCGTGATTGGCTGTGGAGGAAAGGAAAAGTAGACCTAGAATTGATTGTCCATCGGGAGCACGCAATCTGTTATTAAAGCCAAATATTTTCTTGATGACTTTACTGAAATATTCTCTACAAATACAAATTCCACGGTCGCAGGTGCTCTGTTTTGCTACAATAATTCTAGACACAATAGACATGTACTGTATGCAAATATAAAAAGGGACATAAACAACTGAATATTCAGGGGTGCAAACTTATCACCTTTAAGTGAAAATTTTAATTTTGAATCTAAAATAGTTCATTTGCGTGATTTGTGTTTTTAAAAGTGTGAGTAGTAAGTATTAAAAGTAGTATTGACTCATTTTAGATACCTGCTGAAATTGACTCCTTTCAAATGCTCCTGTGTGTATATTTTTGGTTTGGAATTAGTAAAACGTGCTTAGAAAAAAATTTATATAATCCGAATATTGACTGGCTATCGACTATAATGCACGCTCTGCATAATCCATTCACAAGTGGAATAGTGACAACCGTATTTACCCAATTACAGGAGTCAATCTGCTGAAACATTCTGCGAGTCACTTCTTAAACTGCTATGATTGAGATAATAGACTAATAGACTAGCAAAAGCAAAATTTAGCAGCTTCAACATTTAGATAAAAACTTAAAGCACTTTTTTCACGTCGTTTTTTTGTTTAAAATAGACCTATATGATGTGACCGAAATCATCCACTAAATAGCAGATGGCATATTTTACATGTTTTTTCCATTAATAAAGATTAGAAATGTACATTTTACATAAAATGTTGTCATTTTATATGAAAATATACAAAAGATAATATTTTTGATGCAAATAATAAAAATACCCCCCAAACGCTGCACAACTTTAAAGAAACTGTAATTATGGAGTGATATTACATTTATGAAAAAGCAATTTAAAATGAACTTTGTCTATGGCTGATATTCCAATTGTGGGTTACGTCTTCATCACCTTTTTCAAACCCGACCTGATAAATTCACATCCCTGATCATTACAAAGAACTTAAGTTTTAATTGCAAAGGGAAACTGATAGATCTGCTATGTTCCTCTGTCTTCTATTTTCAAGGGTAAGAATTCTTTATAAATCATCTTCTCACACGTATGTCTTTATTTTGTGGAACACAAAAGGAGAGAGTGGCATAGTCTCAGTCACCATTCATTTATTTTATAGAAAAGAATCAATGATAGTGAACGGTGCCTGAGGCTGTCAGTCTCTTAATGTTCTGCCTTACAACTCCTTTTGTGCCCCACTGAGAATAAAAGTCAAGCACATTTGGTACAAAATAACATGGTATTTTTATTCTTAAATGAATATAGCTTTTAATTTGTAACTTGACACTATTTGTATTAGCCTATAGTTTATTTAATACCTCTTTGTGTGTATTTGATTGTAAAAGCTTGTTCTGTGTTATAAGGTTTGTGCTCTAATCAAGTATTTGTAAGTGTATATATACTGTATTGTATAAATAATAAAGAAATTATGACTGAATGTGATGTGTTTAATATATTATTAATAAATTATTACATAATACAGGCTAATTTATCTATGAAGTATGTGAGATTTTTAAAAGAAGCAGAAAAAGTTTGTCGGTTTACCAACTGAAATCAACATCGTTCCAATGTTAGTGAAGCAAACCAATTAGATCGATTTTGTGTTGAATACGTGTTGATTCTATAACGTCGTTTCAACCAAACGAAAATCAACGTTGATTCAACGTTAGGCAAGTAAACCAATTGCGTCGATTTTCCGTTAGATTTTAATGGAGTGCCTGACGTTGGATCAACATTACCCCGATGAGCAAAAAAGTAGTTTCGACACCACGAGAAACATCTATTCTACGATGATTCTATGTCAGTTTGCTATCTGTGTATTATATGCATATTGCTGCGTTAGCTGTAACAGAAATGTGTAAGATGTGTGCATGTGTTTACAGTTGCTTACTGAAGGCCCTGACTGAAACCCCACGGTACGCCACTGGTTTACGGTAGTTATTTTTATTTCAATTTATCATCGTCATGGTAAATTATTGTGTGTGTGAAGGTTGCACAAACTCCAGCCTGTCAGGACCTCGAGTCCACAGGTTTCCTAACAAGAAATAGGACAGTATCTTGAGGGCCTCGGTGCGTTTGTGCAGCTGAAGAGACGGGACTTCACTAATGCATCTGCTTCAAACAACACGGTGGTGTGTAATTTAGCGATCACTTTATACCAGAGGATTATCATCCCGGCGATATCATGCAGTTCAACATGGGATGCCGAAGCAAGAGCCTAGTGAGACTTGGTGCGGTTTCTTCGGTGCACACAGCAGCTTCATCGGGTCCCGGTCTGCCTGTGTTCCGCCCTCAGCGGGAGACATGATGCTCACGGATCCGTCAGAGATGCTGCTCCACGAAAATGTCAACTGTGCACCGTAAGACTTGTTTTTAACATTTGATAACTACCATATCAGTGAACATAATTATTTAAATAATGAGACACAACGAGATGTGTATAAGTTGATGTAAAGCACCGCAGCTAGCTTGTAAGCATTAGCAATATCGTTATATTTTTAAAAACCGTGTAAATACGTAACCTTATGAGAAGGCATAGCTGGTAAGTTATCCTCAGTTTGCTAATATCATAACCATCAAGTCTAGTGACAGCTTAGTAACATTGTTTGCACAGATAATTGGTAATTTTTTGTCATGTGGTGTGTTTATAAAGGCTTTGGATGATGGGAGTGTGAAGATCTGAAGCAGTGAAAGCCAGCTGTTATTAACCACCTCTACTGGACTGCAGCTTCACTCCTGATGGAGATGCAGATGTGATGGAGGCTGAGTGGAGAAGCATGGTCTGCAGTGAATATGATCTAAACTTGTGCTTGCTTCTCCAGCGTCTGCATCAGGCCTCATGGAGTCTCTGAGAGAGGAATACTGCAGGTCACCACAGGCTCCACGAGAACACAGCACTGTCTGTCTTCACTACACCTGCTGCTCTCTCCAGATCCCTCCAGAGGACCAACAAGATCAGGCTGCTGGCGTGTATCTAGCACAGCATTCACCATTTAACACACTAACAACACATTAGTGTGATACCCAGACTGAAAGATTATTAAATGTTTTTAAATGGGTCAGATGGTATTTTTCTTTCGGTAGTATATGTTTGGTGCACATATAATATATATGTATGTTAATTAACAGCTGCAATGTGTTTTTAGTTGGGTATTAACAGTGAAATAACATTTGTTATGATTTAGTGCTGTATAAATAAAACTGAATTGAATTAACCATAAATGCAGATCTGCTTGATATATATATGTAGTAAACTTCATAAACAAGTTTTTATACAGTAAAACAATTTGTGATTGTTTATTGATGGTCAAAAAAATGGGTCCATTCCAAACCTTTATAAAGTCCTCCTTCCTCTGTAAACTATCTTCTAATGTCTGACTCAACACATGCAGGTAAGAGCTGCTCAGGACACCACAGGCCCAGAGGACAACTTGTCTGTATGCTGTCAATATTGATCGTCTTATACCAATGGCATCAAAAAAAGTGTGACTTACAGGTAGTTGTTACGTGACGTGTATGCCAATGAAGGCGTACGAGGAGGAGTAGAACAAATAAAGTCTTTTAATAATAATAATAATAATTCACAGAAGGTATCCAGGAGCATGGAGTGGCACAACACATATGGCAAACGAAATCGCAGACAAACGGTGGAGGGAGAACACAGGCTTATATAGTCAACGTAATTAAAGGGAGAACAGAAACAGGTGTGGGGCTAATTAACCAAAGAGGGAACAGAAGAAACTAGGTCAAACATGTGACATAATGCTCCCTCCTGGAACGGCGCATCCCCGCGCCGACGAAAACAGTCCAACAGAGGAGGGAGGGTGGGGGTTCTGGAGGTGGGCGTGGAGCAAGATGAGGGCAGGCAATGGAAACGGGGTAAAACCAACAGTTAGTCCAAGGGGGAGTGGAGGGTGGGAGGAGCCTGAAGCAGGAGAAGCCAGGTGGTTTTCCAGAGGCCAGCCAGGATGGCGGCCCACGGCGGAGTCGATGGTGGGAGGAGCCATGGTGGAGAATGGGCCGAGGACACCAGGGGGCCGACTGGCGGAGACTGCGCTGCTGGAGAAGGAGACCCAGGTGGAACGGGACAGACGGAGAGACGGGGCGGAACTGAGGATCCGGAGGAGCCATGGTGGAGAATGGGCAGAGGACACCAGGGGGCTGACTGACGGAGACTGCGCTGCTGGAGAAGGAGACCCAGGTGGAATGGGGCAGACGGAGAGCCGGGGCGGAACTGAGGATCCGGAGGAGCCATGGTGGAGAATGGGCCAAGGACACCAGGGGGCCGACTGACGGAGACTGCGCTGCTGGAGAAGGAGACCCAGGTGGAACGAGGCAGACAGAGAGCCGGGGCGGAACTGAGGATCCGGAGGGCCAAGGCGGAGCTGAAGGCTCAGGCGACTGAGGCGGAGGCGGGGATCCGGAAGACCGCGGTGGAGCCAGTGCGACTGAGGACGCAGGTGGAGCCGGAGGGAAGGAGGAGCCTGACAGAGCCGGAGGGATGGAGCGACGAGGCAAAGCCAGAGGAGTGGAGTCCCGAGGCGGCGGATGGTCGACGACTGACCAAGGCGGAGCCGGAGGGACGAGGGAGCCCGGTGGAGCCGGTGGGATGACGGGCAACGGTGGAGCCGAGGGAGCTAGGAGCCGAGGTGTAGCCGATGGGTCGGAGGACCGAGGTGTAGTCGAGGACTCGGAGGCTGGGAGTGGAGACAGGGGATCCGCACCTCTGGGTGGAGCTGAAGATTGGAAGTCCCGAGGCGGCGGAGTGGAGCGCATGGCAGGCGCTGACTGAGGGTGAGCTGAGGGACTGACAGGCATCAGCGGTGTAGGAGGTAAGGATCTGACTGGCTTGAGAGGAGGCAGGAGAGGGAGGCTGGGAGGGAACACAGGAGGTTCAGGGCTGGACGGGACCAGCGGAGACACAGGAGATTCAGGGCTGGACGGAACCAGCGGAGACACAGGAGATTCAGGGCTGGACGGAACCAGTGAAAACACAGGAGATTCAGGGCTGGACGGAACCAGCGGAGACACAGGAGATTCAGGGACACAGGTTTGTACTTCTCCCCACCAGTCAATATCCGTCTGGAAAATTTCCTTCAGTTCCTCTTCATATTTCCCAGAGAACAGTTGCAGCTCACCCCCAGTCGTAGGAGTGTGGGCGGGGCTTTCCTCCAAGCTCCACCAAAACTCCCTCGACGACAGACGATGTTGCCGGCTCACGCACTTGGTCAGTTAATGGTAGCGGCTCAGTCGCAGTGGGCTCAGGCTCTCCGTCTGAAGTGGGCTCAGGCAGTATCTCCGTAGATCGGGGTGACGGCTGGCTGGTCTCTGGTTCGGGAGTGGGGCTGGAGTCGTCCTCGGCAGGGCAGACGGAGAAAAACAGTCCATTATTCTCCAGCACCCACTCCACACAAGCGGCGAAATCCTCTTTGGGACCGTTCGCTGGTAGGCGTGCCTTACACTGCTCGCTCAGGCTGGTGGTGTAGAAGACGCAGAGCGAGCAGTCCGGGAAGTGTGTAAGGCACGCCAGATCGAGATAGTCCCTAGTATGGTCCTCCAGCGAACGGTCCAACTGCTTCAGGCATAGGAGCTGGACGGCAGGTAGATTCATTCCGGGAGAGGACAGGAAAACACAACACACACAAAAAAAAAAAAACTGAAAGAAAAACGCTGCTTAAAATAATTAACTGTTTCAGTCTGCGATTCTGTTACGTGACGTGTATGCTAATGAAGGCGTACGACGAGGAGTAGAACAAATAAAGTCTTTTAATAATAATTCACAGAAGGTATCCAGGAGCATGGAGTAGCACACCACATATGGCAAATGAAATCGCAGACAAACGGTGGAGGGAGAACACAGGCTTATATAATCAACGTAATTAAAGGGAGAACAGAAACAGGTGTGGGGCTAATTAACCAAAGAGGGAACAGAAGAAACTAGGTCAAACATGTGACAGTAGTTGTGACCTACCTAAATATAGGCAACTTGAAATTGAAGAAAACTAAATTATTCAGATGGTTTTCAAATCTTTAATATACTATGTATTTATACCCAGTCAGCAAACAAATTTGAGCATTCAAATCGCATTTAAACTGGAGCGGAGGAGGTTATCATGGTAAGCGGTGTCAACTCAGCTGACAAGCTGCGAGAGGCTGTCTCTCTGCTGTTTTTTTCAGGTACGTTTATTCCCTAAAGTTACACAAATAATACATACAACCGTTCCTGACACTTTCTTACATGTAACAGACACGTTTCTGTTGAATCTTTACTTTACAGGAGTGGTTTAGTGTCTTCAAAAAGACCGTTAGCATCAGAGGCTAACAATTACAGTTAAGCTAAATTATAGATTTGAGCTCTTATTAATGAACGTTTGAGTTTTTAAGCACCTTTTATGTGTAGATGAGCGGCTTTGATAGTTTTGTAAATGTTTTGCTGATACTTTGTCAATAGATAAATGGAAGTCACTATAAGCTAATTAATTTAACCTAAAAGTCTGCACTGTGGGGGGTCAATCAGTGACGTCACTTACATGAACTAATGGGCTGAAACTATTTCATTGCAAGCAAATATTGATAAATTGTACTGTGATTTCAGGAGCGTCAGAAAAAAATACCTAAAACAGGGGAAGTTACAAGACAATTTGTAATGGGAGCTGCTGACAGAGATTCAGGAAACAGGTGATCTGAGAAATCTTATTAAATAACTTTATATGAATTTTTCACTATACATTTCAACTATATCAAAATGCATCTGTAAAACATAATTAAATATGAATTCTGGTATCTTAAGATTTTTTGTATGTTTTGTATATTATTATTATTATTATTGCATTTCACCTCTGCTGTAGTTTGTTTATTTCTAATAATCCTGAAATTGTATACTACATTTGTTGGCTATGTGACATTGTTCCTAGTCTTCCATGCTGATGGCTGTGCTGCAGAGCTGGAGCGGAGCGGATCTCCTGTCGTAGAACATCTCCAAAGCACCATGAACCATCTGACTAGTAAGTAAAACCTCAAACATTCAAAAGTTTATCAAATATTCAAAAAAATATATCAAATAAATATCAAATATTTCCCAGACAGTGTGCAGTGTCTGCCCAGATCCGGCCCACATCTGGCCCGCATGGATTTCACGCCAACACTATGTTGCTGTCTGGGTTCCTGTATGTCCTACAAGGCCATCTTGTTTAACTCTGCTCTGAGGACACTTCATACACAACAACCTACAGAGGGGTCAATCATAATTCAAAAAAAGACACGGATGATAATAAAAAAGTTCTTTAAAAAATTTAAATTAATAACGGTAATACGGAACCAGAGTACTGTGAACGCACCTCACTTCAAACTGTAACGGTCTGTATGTATATTATTTTCTAAACTTTAAATGTAGTGAAGTTTTTGTTCAAGCAGACTTTGTTGCTTGTGGAAATCTCATGCGAGCCTGAAAGATACTTAAAATATTATTTGCACTCTTTAAGACTGTTCACCAAAGACTAAATTTCAGTCCAGCAGAATTTTCTGCACACTTCACCACCGAGGCCAAAATGAGCATTGTGAATGTAAGAGCCTCACACTACATTGTTTGTTTGAATTGAATTTCAGGGCAGTTTGTGAAGATGGATAACCTGGACAGAAGTCAGTTCAAGATCCAGCCTCCACACCAGACTTCTCACTCACAAGGATTGCTGTCTACTAGATGTTATGTGTACTCTTCAGACTTGGGTTCATACAGTTATTATTCAGGGACATGAACACTTGAATACTGCAAAAATAGAGAAACTACCTTATTTAAGAATTTTGTGTTAATTGCGTGAACATTAAACAAATATATATTTCTTTTACTGTTTTTTGTTTTGTTTTCCAAAGCTCCTAAAAGCCAATTCACACTGCCATACTCCAACAGGGTGAACACACTGACCAAGCAAAACAAATAAGCATGTTTTTTTTAAATCGTTTTTTATAGTTTTTGTGAAAGTGTGAACTGACAATGCTGTATGTTAGGTGTGAGATTCATTCAACTTGGTTTGCTGATTAAACATGATTAAATATTTGATCAGAATATTGTCGTTGTTGTGACTATTAATCTGGGAGGGGTGTGTATCAAGTGGTTTGGTTATGGTTTTGTTATGGCTGACATGTGGAACCCATCTGGTCCAGCGTACAGGACCAGAATAGGGCCAGCTATGGTCATACAGGTATGGTCCCACATAGCAATTTTTCTCTGGCCCAGCTCTGGCCCACACAATCAGCTTTTGCTTGGCCCACATACTGCAATGACTTACGGTCCTAGTGTGGACCAGGTCTGGATTCCAGACAAGGGCCACACTTGGACCGTAAGTCATTGCGGTATATGGGCCAAGCAAAAACTGATTGTGTGGGCCAGAGAAAATTTGCTATGTGGGTACATGTATTTAGCTCTGAGTAATAAATGATCTCTGCCCTAAACACACTCATGTCTGCTGGCATGGAGAGGTCTGTGCTCCTGTCTGAGGTTATCTGTAGCACATATGGGTTCAGACAGCAAGCCTCAAAGCCTGGGAGTAGAGTCAGACACTGCACATCAAGTCTGGGGGTCACATTCTCCACTAAGACCTGGTATGCATCCAACTCCCTGCAGCACTGACTTTCCTCAGCTGTGACCATGGCCTTGCATTTACCACACAAACACTTAATGAAACAAAAACGTGTTTATCTCTCTCTCCTGCGGTGATGAGAAACCGCTATATAACGTAACGTTAGTGTCGCATATTAACGAGCATGACACTCCTGATCAGCGCTTATTAGTTTCTGTTACTGGTAAGTATCAATACTCATAGATGACCAATACTAGCTTTACTATTGCCTGATTACATATCGTCAGCTAACGTGTGTATATCTGTAAACTAACACTGGTCTCACCAAGACACCTGCTGTTCTCCTCACACAACAACTCAATGTGTCTCCTCTGACCGTTGTTCTGTCTAATCCTGACCTGTCCCTGCTCTCTTGGCTGCACTGCAGGCTCATAATTTTATCTGTGGTCCGTCATACAAGTGTAAATAAACATTTAAAATTTCCTCCGCGTCCGAACTGTCATTGTGATCCATTGTTTTCCTGTGGTTAACATGGACCGCTCTCCCTCTCGTTACGTCAATTCCGGTTTTGCTGGTTTTCAGATGCGGAAGTAAAATTCTCTCACAAAAACGACTCCAGAAGCCTTAATAGCGTATTTTAAAGTATATTTTAAAGAAAATCTAGTTCCTACATTATTTTTCTATACATCGACTCACTGGAGTCTCTAATCTGGAATATGCCCTTTAAATGTAATAACAAGGTTTTCAGAGCACTAAGTACAAAATAATATTTTCCTCCTCCTGTTAAAAGAAAGATTTTATCTGAGAGGTTTTCAAAAGCTGACACTATTAAAGTTAGAAGTAGATGCCTGTCATTTCCCTTGCTACCTAAAATCAAAGTACACTTCAAAACACTTAATGACATTTACCCATATAATGAATTTGTTAGAATGAGATTTAGTTTGGACAGTAATGTATGTACTTTATGCTTGAAAGATATCGAATCTCAGGAACATATTTTTTTACAGTTGTTGTTAGATCCTTTTGGGACAGATTGTATGAGTGCTTGAAGACGAAAAAAGTAATGCCTGCTTTTGACTATAATATTATTAAATTTGGTGTCTTTATGCAAAACAAGATTCAATTTTTGTGCAATATGTTGATTGTAGCAAAGTTTTATATACACAAATGTAGCTTTGTCAAAGTTTCTACTTGTTTTACGGCATTTAAAAAATATTTTAGAATTTTATTTCAATCCATAAAACATTTAAAAGTGAAGAGTGCCTTAAAATTCTTTAAACTTCTGTCAACATGCATGGATTGACCCTCCTGAAATATAATTTCATTTGTGTTATAATTTGCCTTTAGTATTATTTTAATGTTTACTTTTTTTTTTAGTATTATATTGTTTATTATATGCTGCTTGGATTTATTGTTAATGTGTTTAACAATGGAAAGATGACAATGCTAAGTTTGTTATTTGAAGGTTTAATAAAGCGGGGAAAGGGACTTTTATTTTGGTGTGGCGATGTGACGTCATAAGGCTGCGCCGCGTCTGTGATTCGGCTGAAGAAAGGTGAGCGCTTTTATTCAGATGTTTAAAGTGTTGAAATCAATACAACTCGTTTACGTGTTTTAATTTGTTCTGACTCAGTTGCAGTCTTAAAGAGTTTGAGATATAAATCAAGTCACCAAGATATTCTCTTTAGTATCCTACAAATACATTCAAGAATTGTTCAAAATGTTACCTCAGTCAGTTTTATATGGGTCCCAGCAGCACATACAGGAATCAAGGGAAATGAAGAAGTGGATAAATTAGCAAAGCAAGCATTACAGAGAGAAACAATAGAGACACAAATTCCATTAAGTAAATCAGAGATTAAGGTTTTAATCTGGAATAAAGTGAATAAAGATTGGCAAATTAAGTGGAACAATGAGGAAAAGGGTAAATAAAGTAAATCAAAATATAAAGTGTATAGGTAAGTCAAGGAAAGAGGAGGTCATCTTTAACAGAATATTATTAGGGCACTCAAATTTAAATAGCACACTTAAAATAATAGGGAAACATCCAAATGGATTATGTCAATACTGTAATGTTGAAGAAACAATACCTCATGTATTTATTGAATGTAGGAAGTATGCTAAGTTTCTGTGCTTTGATTGTGGTAGTATCTTGCTGTCTATTATGGAGGACGAGAAATGACTAGAGTAGAAATAAATAAATACATTAATGCAGAAATAAATAAATGTAGAAATGCATAAATAAATACATGAAGGAATAAATATAGAAATACATGAATAAATAAATAATTAAATGCTGAAATAAATAAATAAATGCAGAAATACATGAATAAATAAATATAGAAATACATAAATACATGAATAAATAAATGCAGATATGCATAAATTATTTTGTCAAAAGTGTAATTTTAAATTGTACTATTTTTGTACCATTTGTGTTAAACTACATTTTATTCATTTAATCCTGCATTGAGAGAGGTTAGGACCGCTTACCTTATTAACATACAGACTGAGAAATACATAAATAAATAAATGTAGAAATGCAGAAATAAATGTAGTATAACACAAATGGTACAAAAATAGTTTATACATTCATATCTGCATTTATTTATTTCAGCATTAAATTATTTATTTATTCATTCATTTATGTATTTCTACATTTTATTTATTTACTTATGTATTTATTAAATTTTTTATTTGTTTTATTTATACTTAATAGACATGTTCCAATAATCTCAAGAACTTTTTATAAATATTACTCAACTAATATTCATCTGCAGTTGGGTGTAAATAAAGAGGTATCAATTTAGCTTATGCATAAAGAATTTTGTAAGAATTAATATAATGTATATAATCAGTGTTAATTTATGTAATATATATTTGTTCTACAAAATACTTCCAAATAATAAATGTTTATTTTCTTACGAATGCACATCAATTAAGACAATTATTTGGGTGAAAATTAAACCACAGCCTTAGATAGTCAGCAGATCTCTGTGATAATGAGTGTTATAGTTATGCTGATTGAATTAAGAGTTGCTGAAAATCTGGGTAAATACCTGTAACTGCTTACATCCTTTATATTCTGAAGATGGCCTCCTGAAATCTGTATAAAACTACAGTGATTCAGTGCTTTAGTCAGTCTTGATGACTGCAGCGTGACACAGTACCATCTCAATCAAGAACCTGCTGAAGACTCACTCAGACTCCTGATCTTCACTTCCGAGTTTCCTACAGCTGTAAAGGGATATTGTAGGTATTTTGTCTCAAAACTATAACTTCACTAATATAATAAAATGTATGTGTACTTTTTAATATCCTGTGAAGGATATACTTTTACAGTTGATGTGTTTCTTATAAACTGCTTAATGCATCTTATATTTAGAAACTGCACATCGTTCACACCTAACAATGATAGATGAGGAGTAACACCTGAGTAAGCTGTCATTATTTTTGCTGGTTGATGAAACTGAACATGTACAGCTTGAATCAGTGAACCATATTTCTTTCTTCTGGAAAAAAGCTCATATAAAGATACTTGGCATAATTCTTAACTGGAAATATCACAAATGCTTCGTAGTTAATAGCAAATTGGTAGCACTTTATATTTGCTTATATAAGATAGAAGATCCGTGTTATTGATCACTTTATGAATCTGTGATTCATCTCTTACAGATCCACGTGACACTGTTATAAAGATGGTGTTTATTAAAGAGGAGAGTGAAGACATGAAGATTGAAGAAACATTCACAGTCAAACATGAAGATACTGAGGAACAAATAAAGATGGTGTTTATTAAAGAGGAGAGTGAAGACGTGAAGGTTGAAGAAACATTCAGAGTCAAACATGAAGATACTGAGGAACAAACAGGTTAGTTTCATTCTCAAAGCTTAACTCACTGATTTGAAACTTATTAAAATGCCCAACTCTACAGAAAAGGAATGACATTTTTGAAGAATGTCATATGAGTGTTGTAATAAAATGAGAGAATGAGCTTTATTGGCCAGGTATGTTTACGCATACAAGGAATTTGTTATAGCGACAAGCTCCACAGTGCAACAGAATGACAGCGACAGGACACAGATAATAAAAGAATAATATACAATACAATTATACAAATAGGCAATGTACAAAATAGCAAAAACACAATATGATGTTTTATTAACAAAGTTCGGAGGAGCATGTTCAGATAATTAACCTAATTAATACGAGAGGAGAACAATTAGTAATCAACCCAGTTAACAAGATAAGAGGCGTTTATACAGCAGACTTACCTCTGTTCATTGGCAGTTTTGCAGCATCCCTCCGCCACCCCTTCTCCGCACTTACAACTATTCCTGTCCTAACCTCTAGGGGGTACTCTGGGTTCGGGCCAAAATTCTATTATTCTATTTATTATATGTAAGTGTGAACTCGTGAAATATAATATAGACAATTATGTGTGTACAGGTCTGATATGTGCAAATTTTGAAATGAAAAATAAGTATGTGTGATGAATAAATATTATATAATAGTGTTGTGTGTTCCACGTTTAATATTATTTGTTCGTGAGATGGATTGCTTGAGGGAAGAAACTGTTCCTGTGTCTGGTCATTCTTGGTGCTCGGAGCTCTGTAGCGTCGACCAGATGGTAACTGTTCAAAGAAGGAGTGTGCTGGATTGCTCACTCTGGATAAGCACAGTTCTTGGAGAGTGGGGAGGGTTGTACCAATGATTCGCTCAGCAGTCCGGACTACCCTCTGAAGTCTTCTGAGGTCAGATTTGGTAGCTGAGCTGAACCAGACAGTTATTGAAGTGGAGATGATGGATTCAATGATGGCAGAGTAGAACTGTTTCAGCAGCTCCTGTGGCAGGTTGAACTTCCTCAGCTGGCAAAGGAAGTACAGCCTCTGCTGGGCCTTTTTCACAATGGACTCAATGTGAGTGTCCCACTTCAAGTCCTGGGTGATGGTGGTGCCCAGGAATCTGAATGACTCCACTGCAGTCACAGTGCTGTTCATGATGGTGAGTGGGGGGAGTGCAGGGGGGTTTCTCCTGAAGTCCACTATCATCTCCACAGTTTTGAGCATGTTAAGCTCCAGGTTGTTAAGACTGCACCAGACAGCCAGCTCCTTAACCTCCTGTCTGTAGGCAGACTCGTCACCGTCCTGGATGAGGCTGATCAGTGTGGTGTTGTCTGCAAACTTCAGGAGCTTGAAAGAGGGTCTTTAGAGGTGCAGTCGTTGGTGTAGAGAGAAGAGCAGTGGGGAGAAAACACAGCCCTGAGGAGCTCCAGTGCTGATCGTACGGGTGCTGGATGTGTATTTTCCCAGCCTCACTAGCTGCTGCCTGTCTGTCAGGAAGCTGTTGACAGATGGATGTGGGGATGGAGAGCTGAGTTTATTCTGAAGGGTGTCCGGGATGATGGTGTTAAAAGCGGAGCTGAAGTCTACAGACAGGATCCTCACAGAAGTCCCTGGTCTGTTGAGATGCTGCAGGATGAAGTGCAGTCCCATGTTGACTGCATCATCCACAGACCTGTTTGCTCTGTAGGCAAACTGCAGGGGGTCCAGTAAGGGCCCAGTGGAGGCCTTCAGATAAGACAAAACCAGTTTTTCAAATGATTTCATGGCCACAGACGTTAGAGCCACAGGTCTGTAGTCATTAAATCCAGTAATTTGGGGTTTCTTTGGGATGGGGATGATGGTGGAGTGTTTTAAACATGAGGGGCCTTCGCACAGCTCCAGTGATCTGTTGAAGATCTGTGTGAAGATGGGGGCCAGCTGGTCAGCACAGGTTTTTAGGCAGGCTGGTGACACACCGTCTGGGCCTGGTGCTTTCCTTCTTTTGTTCTTTCTGAAGACCTGGCGCACGTCATCTTCACTTATTTTCAATGCAGGTATGGGGAGAGGGGGCTTGCTGGAGGTGTTAATGGTTGTGTGGAGAGGTGTTCAGGGCGGCTGTGGGGTGTTTTTTCAAACCTACAGTAAAACTCATTCAAATCATCTGCCAGTTGTTGATTCTCCACAGTGCTGCGGGATGGTGTCTTGTGATGTCTTTCAGACCTTTCCACACTGAAGCAGAATCACTGGAAGAGAATTTGTTCCTTAGCTTGCCAAAATAATTCCTCTTTGCCACTCTGATCTTCTTTGGCCTTATGGATCTGTCTGAGTTTTGCAGTGAACCGCGGTTTGTCGTTGTTGTAGGTTAAATGAGTCCTTGTAGGAATGCACATATCCTCACAGAAACTGATATAAGATGTTACAGTCTCTGTGAGCTCGTCCAGATTGTTTGCAGCAGGTTCAAAAACAGTCCAATCAGTAAGTTCGAAACAGGCTTGTAAAACCCGCTATGTTTCATTAGTCCATCTTTTAACAGATCTTAATACAGGTTTAGCAGATTTAAGTTTTTGCCTGTAGGTCGGTATAAGATGAACCAAACAGTGATCAGATAGACCTAACGCTGCCCGTGGGACAGAGTGATATGCCTCTTTTATTGTTGTGTAACAATGATCCAATATATTACTGCCTCTGGTGGGACATGTGATGTGCTGTCTGTATTTTGGCAGGAGAGATTTGCTTTATTAAAGTCCCAGAGAATGATTAAAACATAGTCCGGGTGTTTTTGTTCTGTGTCTGTGATCTGATCAGTGAGTTTCTGTAAATCTGATCTCGCGTTCGCTTGTGGAGGAATATAAACACTCACGAGAATGAACAAACAAATCTCCTGCGGTGAATAGAACTGTTTGCAGTTAATGATGAGTGTTTCTAGATCTGAACAGCACATCTTCTTTAGCACAGTTACATTTGTACACCACCTTTCATTGATGTAAAAGCACGTCCTTCCGCCACGCGATTTCCCTGTTGATTCTGCATCGCGATCTGCTTTGATCAGCTGAAAGTTCGGTAGATGTAGCACGCTGTCCGGTATGGCGTCATTCAGCCAGGTTTCCGTGAAACAGAGCAGCAGAGTTTGAAAAATCCTTTTTTGTCCGGGAGAGTAGGATAAGTTCGTCCATTTTGTTGGGTAGAGAGCAGAGATTCGCTAGGCAACGGCATTCTTCATCCCCACTGACGAAGCTTCACAAGTGCACCAGCTCGCTTCCCCTGTCTGCGCCGTCCTGTAGCGTCTAAACAGCGCCACAGCTCCGCCAACTACAATGTCCAGCTAATCATCAGAGTAATCAAAATCCGATAAAAGATTTTGTGGTGTGTTCTGCCGAATGTTCAGCAGTTCATCCCTGTTTGAGAAACAAAAAACAGTCAAAACTAACAAAAACAGTACACACACTGAAGAGCTAAGCACTGTAGCTGCCATTTGTGGCGCCATCTTGATTGATGTCTAAAAGTAAAATAAAAGTGGTTTTATTTGACACGGAGCGGGCTGCCTCATGTGGACGAACATGTTAAGATCACAGGACCCATTACCTTGAAACATACAAAAATCAAGCGTAGCGTTAGTTCTGGCAGGTCACGTGAGTCAAGCTTGCATCAGCTGATTCTCAGCTGATCACATCTACCTATAGGAATACGACACCTATCACAGCATTCCTATAAAAGCGCTATTCAGTATTATTCACCAGCTTTATCCACTTGCTCAGGAACAATTACCCTCCTCCATCCCCAACTCCTCCTTTCACCACAGTCAGGACCTGGCTTCTGACATTCCTGTTGAATCAGACTCCCTAATCTTGAGTAATGTGTTACACTAAATGTAATTAAGTACATTAATGATATCTGCTTTGTTCTGTTACCCTAGGGGGTTATTATTATTGCTGCTCTCCCTGCTCTCATCCATGCTAGGCTGCATGGATGGGCAGGGAGTTTTTGCCCAGAACAGTACCATACCGCCAAACCAAACTGTATGCTAAGTGTCTATCATTTGACGATAGTGGTCCTGACAGAACTAAGATTATACAATAAACTCTTATTTTTTTTATCATCACTTTGAATAATGGGAAGAGGTTTTAAGATTACATTTAACACCTGCTTTAATAGCTTAGTGCATATAAGATCTACATGATGTTGGTTTTGATGTTTGTTCTTTGTGCCATTAAAAATGGGCAGAGGCTATTTGCACTGTGAAAATAGCATTTTCTTAGCGATATGTTATTTACACTGTGCAAATAGCAATGGATTCTATTTACACTGTCAAAATAGCAGGATTTTCTGATATTTATACTACTTATTGCAAATAGTGGCAATTATCTGCACCTCAGTATTATAGTACATTACAAAACAGTATGCAATAATAACTTGTGGAAATTTTAATTCAAATTATTAAATGGATGCCACCTTATATTGGTACAATAAAGCCCTCCCTACACCTACCCTAACCCTACCCGATTTTATATTCTTTTATTTTACCCTACCCAATTTTACTTTATTTTCAACTTTTATTATTATTTCCTTCATTTTTATTGAAAGTAAATGCTTTTCTGATTTGATTTGAAAAGGGAGGGAAAAAAAGTTTGCCTAAAGGCGGATTCAAACCCGGGTCGATCGCGTCAAAATGAGTAGGCCTATTTCACACATTTTACCATCAGTGCCACAGGAGCTGACGACAGTTGACAGTCTTTTGTAATGTTGACCAGTCCAATCACACACGTTGGTGGGTGGAGTTAATGTAAATAGACACTCCATTAAAAATGGGGTTAATTTGGATTTGTCTTTTTTTGCATTAGACCTGAAGACACTGAAAGAGGAGAGTCAAGAACTCAATGAAAAGGAAAATAATGTTCAGCATGAGAAATATGATTTCGTGACTGGAGAAAAATCATTTAGTTGCACACATACTGAAAAGACTTCACGGAAAAGAGCTCAAAAGACAGCAAACAGAAGTTATTTCACCTGCCAACAGTGTGGGAAAAGTTTCAACAGAAAAGGAAACCTTGAAGACCACATGAGAGTTCACACTGGAGAAAAGCCTTTCACCTGCCAACAGTGTGGGAAAAGTTTCAACAAAAAGGGAAACCTTGAAGTCCACATGAGAGTTCACACTGGAGAAAAGCCTTTCACCTGCCAACAGTGTGGAAAGAGTTTCATTCAAAAATCGAAGCTTAGATACCATATGAGAGTTCACACTGGAAAGAAACCCTTTGTCTGCCAACAGTGTGGAAAGAGATTTACTGAAAAAGGAAACCTTAATCTTCACATCAGAATTCACTCTGGAGAGAAGGCTTTCACCTGCAAACTGTGTGGAAAGAGTTTCATTCAAAAAGTACACCTTAAAAACCACATGAAAATTCACAGTGGAGAGAAACCTTTCACATGTTCTCAGTGTGGAAAAAGCTTTACACATAAACATAACCTTGATCTCCACATGAGAATTCATACTGGAGAGAAACATTTCACCTGCCAACAATGTGAAAAGAGTTTCAACAGAAAGGAATTCCTTGAAGTCCACATGAGAATTCACACTGGAGAAAAGCCTTACACCTGCCAACAGTGTGGAAAGAGTTTCATTCGAAAAGGAAACCTTACATACCATCTGAGAGTTCACACTGGAGAGAAACCCTGTCTGCCAACAGTGTGGAAAGAGATTTACTGAAAAAGGAAACCTTAAGAAACACATGAAGATTCTCACCGGAGAGAAGCCGTTTACATGTGATCAGTTTCGAACGTAGAGTAGCACTTTAACTTCTACAATCACACCGTTGTGATTATTGTTCAGTGTGTCATGTGATTAACTGCTAAATTCAAATATGCTTTTGTGGTTTGGCTGGTGCTGAGCCAGAGATGGACGTGCTCAGCGCTTGTGTAACGGGACAAAAATGTGCTTCCACTTGCTATGCTTATTGTTGTGTATGGTCCTTTAATCACAGTCTACCTGTACTGTATTGACCAGAATATAAGACAATGTTTTTTTTTTTTCTTGGAAATGCATCTGAAAAAACACGGTTGTCTTATATTCATGGTCTAGACTTTGACATGTCAAAAATACACCCAAAACAATAGGTGGTGCCAAATATGCTTAAAACGAGTGTGTTGTAAAGATCGCGAGTGAAAACAAAAGAAAAAGAAAAGCTTACAGCGTAATGTTATGTTAGCCTGATGGGACCAAACTTCCGCTGTAAGTGATTTTAAAACATAAGACCATACCCAAATTTAAATACTACAATAAGATTTCACTTCTACTGATAATGAAATTTTGGTAGGCTACTATGAGATGGATAGCCTAAATGTTATATAATTCAGATGGGCTACCTGTTATTTTTATGGTATATAAAAAGTGTATATTTTTAAATGTGATTGTTGGTACATTTTACCAGGACATAACGTTACCATACCTTCAAAAAAAATACAATATGAACGTAATTTAAGAAAAAAAAATGTTTTCTACATAAAACGATCTAAATAAAAAAATTGTTTTTCAAAAAGCCTTTTTCCCAAAGGTACATCTTGAAAAAGGGGGGGTCATCTTATAATCAGGGTCGTCTTATATTCGGGTCAGTACGGTATAATGAACTGGTTACAGTAGGGTCATTAACTCTTTCCCCGCCATTGATGAGATATTTCGTCAATTAAGAGACAACGTTTCTGTGTTCTAGGTATATTATGGTAAGGAAAGCCCTAGCGCATGTCCTGAATGAGTTACGGGACTTCCGGGTCTTGCTGGTCCGAATACAAAACAATGGGAATAAATGGAAGTATCAGAGAAAATGTAGATCATATATAGATCATGTTTTGACCATTTTGAATCTGATCGGGACGAAGTAGTCAGTGAGAGAGATGCCTTTACAGACACAGAAACATCTCTAATTGTGTAGTGGATGGACCGATAACCTGTCAATCTGAATATGTGTGTGTGTATGTACAGTATGTATATGTATATATGTAGCCCATATGTGTGTGTGTTTGTTTGTATAAACGTGTGTGTGTGTGTGTGTGTGTGTGTGTGTGTGTCTGTTTATTGAATGCAATTTCAGTTATTCATATAATTATTTACAGGTGAAAGAATATGACATTTGAATGTATTTTGCTTGAAAATGCACTACTTTGATAAAAATGCATTTTTCTCATTTTTTTGTCCAAAATGTTGTACTTCTGATGAAACCTATGTGCATTCAAGTGATTATAAAACATGAACACATGAAGATAGAATAAAATAGTTTTTTTTTTTAAATTAAAAGCAGAGGCTCGGTTCTTTATTATGATATATAATATGTTCATATATTCATAGCAGAAAATATTCTGAGGGCCGTCAAATTTAAGTGAAAATCATCAAAAATGCTGGCAACTTTTTTTTTTTAAATGCTGGCGGGGAAAGAGTTAAGATTCACGCCAGCTGAGAGAGTGGATGGATGCAATTATGCAATATTATGAGGTGTTGCTACAATTTATAGCAGTATTTCTCAGAGGGCAGGCTTTAAGTATAACTCCTTTGAAGTAATGGTGCTTCATATAACATTATCTAGAGAAACAAGCGTTAATGATAAATCCCCAGAAAATCAGCAAATTTTTAATTGTTGGTCATTTGAATCGATTTAAATTTTTATCCACGTTGATAATGAAACAATGCATTAGGTTCAGCATTCATAGACATTCTGAACTCTATTGGGGTTAGACATCACGTGTCAGGACCTACTCATTGTTGAAATCATACTCTAGATTTAATATTGTCACATGGAACTGATGTTAATGATATTGAAATTCTGCTGCAAAGTGATGATATCTCAGATCATTATCTAGTCTTGTGTAAACTCCATATAGCTAAAACTGTAAATTCTACTCCTTGCTAAAAGTATGGTAGAACCATCACTTCTACCACAAAAGACTGCTTTATAAATAATCTTCCTGACTTATCTCATATCCAACAGCACAGAAAAACTTGATGTAACAGAAACTATGGACTCTCTCTTTTCTAGCACTTTAGATACGGTTGCTCCTTTACGATCATATCGATCAAAAGTGCAGTACTGAGTACCTCAAGGCTCAGTACTAAGGCCATTTAATTTTCACGCTTTACATGTTACCCTTAGGAAATATCATCAGGAAACACAGTGTTAGCTTTCACTGGTATGCTGATGATACTCAGCTCTATATTTCTTCACGGCCCGGTGAAACACACCAAATTGAGAAACTAACGGAATGCATAGTCGATATAAAAAAACTGGATGACGAGTAATTTCTTACTGCTAAATTCTGAAAAAACAGAGGTGTTAATTATCGGACCTAAAACCCCCACATGTAATAACTTGGAACACTGTCTAACACTTGATGGCTGCTCTGTAAATTCTTCATCATCAGTTAGGAACCTAGGTGTGCTATTTGATAGCAATCTTTCCTTTGACAGCCACGTTTCTAGCATTTGTAAAACTGCATTTTTTCCATCTTAAAAATATATCTAAATTGAGACCTATGCTCTCAAAGTCAAATGCAGAAATGTTAATTCATGCATTTATGACCTCAAGGTTTGATTATTGTAATGCTTTATTGGGTGGTTGTTCTGCACGCTTAATAAACAAACTACAGATGGTCCAAAATGCAGCAGCTAGAGTTCTTATTAGAACCAGGAAGTATGACCACATTAGCCCGGTTCTGTCAACACTGCACTGGCTCCCTATTAAACATTGTATAGATTTGAAAATCTTGTTAATTACTTATAAAGCCCTGAATGGTTTAACTCCTCAGTATTTGAGTGAGCTCTTATCACATTATAGTCCTCCACGTCCACTACGTTCTCAAAACTCTGGCCATTTGATAATACCTAGAATATCAAAATCAACTGTGGGCGGCAGAACCTTTTCTATTTAGTGCCAAAACTCTGGAACAATCTACCTAACACTGTTCGGGAGGCAGACACACTCTGTCAGTTTAAATCTAGATTACAGACCCATCTCTTTAACCTGGTTTACACATAATACAGTAATATTGACTTCGAGTGACCTTGTCACCTAGACAGCCATCGGGACAAGACCGCGGGAACCAAATTAGTCCTTTACAAAATCTGACATGGCTGCAGTTGGAATTGAACTGCTGTTTCATCTGGTCAGAGGAGAACTGGCCCCCCGACTGAGCCTGGTTTCTCCAAAGGTTTTTTCCTCCATTCTGTCACCGATGGAGTTTTGGTTCCTTGCCGCTGTCGCCTCTGGCTTGCTTAGTTGGGGACACTTATTTTCCAGCGATATTGTCTACATGATTGCACAGATACTATTTAAACTGAACTTAGCTGGACGATGACATCACTGAATTAAATAATGAAATGCCTTTAACTGAAAATTGAGTGTTTAATCTTGTCATTTTACATTATTGACACTATTTTCCTATTCTGATATTGGAAAGTTGCTTTGACACAATCTGTATTGTTAAAAGCGCTATATAAATAAAGGTGACTTGACTTGACTATTAGAAATGATAATGTATTGTGAAAATACATTACAATATATTGAATAATACATGAGTTGATTGACATATTGAAAAATATGACAACATACAGTATGTACTTATAAAATTACATATATTGTGATATATATTTAGATATACGTTTCACATTTTTAAATATAGCTATGATTTAAAATACTAAATTTAATTGGTCAACAGTCTCAAAGAGATGTTTCTACAAATGTAGTCTCCATTTTCGTTACCAAAAAATAAACTTCATTTCTCAGCAATATACAATCATTTTGAACATTGGCAATTCATCAATAAAATCTTTACAAACAACAAGACCTGTGTGATACTCATTATGTTTAACCCAAGTTGTGACACTTCACTTGACATATCAATCTGAAAATGCTCTGAAATCAAAGCTCTGTTTTCAACATCACTGCTTGTGTCAATGTCAACAGTATTATGACAACTATTTAAGTGCTTTCTAAAACCATTAAAACTTTTAAACTGTAGTGAACACTGTTCTTGAGCACAAACAAGAACAAATTTTCTGCCAGGATGTAAGCCATGAAAAAATTGCTAAATTAATGCACTTAGACTTACATTTGCAGAGCATTGCATAAGACTTAAACATTGTTCACTGACTTTTAGTTCCTGTTCATGAGCTTGACTATCAGTTCCTTCACCCTTTGGACTTTCTTTAATGGTGTCAACATTAGGGATGTGCGCTACAACTAATTTGACTGTCGTTTAAACAGAAGTTTTGTATCCGACTAGTCTAAAAGATAGAAATCCCCAAAAAATGGCAAAAAAAAAAAAAAAAAAACTGTGCATGTATAACAGCCTACACTTGAAATACTTAATCTTTGAATCACACTGTCAAATCCCTCAATGAAATCTGCTAAAAATAGGTCACGATTATGCCGTATGCTTGCCTCGCGTTATCATCGTTTAATTTTAGGCAGTTGTTAAACAGAAAAAATGGAAGAGCATACACTCAACATAAACCAGTGCATAGCTTATTTAATCAGATCAGCTGGAGCAATGCAGAAATGGAAAATCAATCAATAGACTGACAGAATTCTTCATTTTCATATAACGTTAGCCAACATATTAAAACACAAGTCAAAAACAATAGGAAAGTTTAAAACAGCTTTTAAAAATGTACTTCATGTTGGCTATATTGTCTAAAAACAAAACAATGCTCGTTTTACTGACTCAGACCATGCACATTTGTTCAGTGAATTTAACATGTTAACGTGGTCTGGCGGAAGACGGGACTAGAGGCGATTCTGCACTTGAAAAGAAAACGCACTCGGCAGGAACTGAAGTTACAGGCACGCAGAGAGATAACTACAAGCAAGCAGACAGTTTCGAAAAGAGCCTGTACATCCGGCACCACCACCCAGAAGTGGGTCTTAGAGGAATAGATGGCACGGATGGGATTGCGGACCACAGCGGCGGGTTGTAGTGTATGACGTGTTACGTCATGTGACGTAATTTGTACTCTTCTGGGGTCAGTTAAGAGTTTTCTGTTTTCTTTTCTCTCCTGTGCTGCTGCTCTAATAGGAGTTGATTACTGGCACCTGATACTCGTTTGCTGATGACCAACTAACTCCTCATTCATTGGCTACTCCAGAGAGGAAACCAGCTATAAAAGCCATCAAGAAAGCACAGTTGAGGAGAGAGGAAAGAAGGAGGCTTGAGCCATCTCTCGCTCCACATGGACCTTCTCTGCAGCCCCAGACATGTTGCTAGTTGTTTGTTGGTGTTTGTTAATTGATACTTAATGTCAATCTGTGTTAGAGTCCCAGTTAGCATACCGTTGCTGTGCTCCCGCCTAGATTGTTAAATCTAGCTCCTAATAATGCTGACTTTTTGATAGTTCTTTATTTGTTAAATTGCTTATTTTATCATTTGTAGTGGATCTTTTTGTGGTTGGTAGTGTTCTTTAGGGCTGGGACTGGGATGAGAGGCTCCATGTGGACTTTCATTTTGTTATGTATTCCTCAATTCCCCTAGATTAATTATAAAATGGGAACGTAACAAATGATTGACATTTGCTGGCTTTGGCTAGCCTCCAAGCTAACGCATACATACCTGTATTGAATATGATTACGCATCGCTCCAGTAGAGTTATTGTAAGCCAATTTGACATTACACAGTTTACACACAACTTTTCAGTTTCCTTCTAATTAAAAATAATCCCACACCTTGCTGGTTCTTCGCTGGTCATTTCGAGCTAGCCGCAACTGACATGAAGAAAAGGCATGCGAGGTCTGAGGTAAAAATGTAGTTTCCGCCCAGATAAGCTTTTAAAAATATTTATATATTTAAATATTTTGATATTTATTATTTTTCAAATGTTTTATTTTAGCTTGTTGTTAAAATGTTTTAAATGTACCGTTAAAATTATGGTAATTTTTTCTCTCTTGTGTAATCGACTATTGATTTCAGTGTCGACTAGCAGGAGCTGTACCGTTTAGTCGACTAGACCCGCACATCCCTAGTCAACATCTATACTGTAGACCAGTGATACTCAAATCTGGCCCGCGAGATCCACTTTCCTGCAGAGTTTAGCTCCAACCCTGATCAAACTCACCTACCTGTGCTTTTCTAATGATCCTGAAGACATTGATTAGCTGAGGTGTGTTTGATTAGGGTTGGAGCTAAACTCTGCAGGAAAGTGGATCTCGCGGGCCAGATTTGAGTATCACTGCTGTAGACTGTTGTCTGGAGGAATGTGTACATGTTGACATATTTTAAGTCACCAATAAAATCTGACAACAACTGTCTCATAACTACTGTTTCTTATGCTCAAACAAAAGAGAAGTCAACCCTGCTGATAGAAACAGCTAGTTTAGCTGGTCGTTCCAGCTGGTCTCCCAGCCTGATCAGCTAAGGAAGTGGCCAAAACCCTTCTAAAACCAGCCTGCTAACCAGCTTAGGTTGGTTTTAGCTGTGTGTGTTTTTTTCAGCAGGGAAAGTGAAATAAAAGAATGCAATGTTTGGCAATCCACTGCAAAAAACTGGGAAAGGTTTCTTAGATTACATGCAACACCTCTTGCAGTTGCTTAGTGGATAAAGGATGTAGTATGTTAGTTTTGACACTTTACATGTTTGAATGTTTTAATGTCAGTTGTTGTTGTGTTATTAAACTGGGGTTAACATTCATTTGTCTTTTTTATCCTTAGACCTGATGGCACTGAAAGAGGAGAGTGAAGTACTGAATGAAATGGAAGAGAACATGAGAGTTCATACTGGAGAGAGGCCTGACACCTGCTCTCAGTGTGGAAAGAATTTTGATCAACATGAAAACCTTGAAGTCCATATGAGAACTCATAGAAAGAAACTGTACACATGCCCTCGGTGCGAAAAGAGGTTTAATCATAAACGACGCTTTGAAGACCACATAAGAATTCACACAGGAGAGAAGCCTTTCACCTGCCAACAATGTGGAAGAAGTTTCAACCAAAAAGGACACCTTGACAGACACATCAGTGTTCACACTGGAGAAAAGCCTTACACCTGCCAACAATGTGGAAGAAGTTTCAAACGGAAAGAAAGCCTTAACTTCCATATGACCGTTCACACTGGAGAGAGCCTTTTCACCTGCCAACAATGTGGAAGAAGTTTCAACCAAAAAGGACACCTTGACAGGCACATCAGTGTTCACACTGGAGAAAAGCCTTACACCTGCCAACAATGTGGAAGAAGTTTCAAACGGAAAGAAAGCCTTAACTCCCATATGACTGTTCACACTGGAGAGAGCCTTTTTACCTGCCAGCAGTGTGGAATAAGTTTTACTCTAAAAGAAGGCTTTAACAGACACATGAGAATTCACAATGGAGAGCAGCTTTACATGCTCTGAGTGTGGAAAGAGTTTGTCAAAAACAACACTTTGAACACCACATGAGGATTCACACTGGAAAGCAACCCTACAGATGCCCTCAGTGCGGAAAGAGATTTAATCATAAATGACGCTTTGAAGAGCACAAAATAATTCACACAGGAGAGATGCCTTTCACCTGCCAACAATGTGGAAAATGCTCCAACCGAAAAGATACCCTTAAAGGGTTAGTTCACCCCAAAATGACAATTCTGTCATTAATTACTCACCCTCATGTCGTTCCAAACCCGTAAGACCTTCGTTCATCTTCGGAACACAAATTAAGATGTTTTTGATGAAATCGGAGAGCTGTCTGACCCTCCATAGATAGCAACACAACTGAAATGTTCCCAGGTCCAGAAACGTAGTAAATACATCGGTAAAACAGTCCATGTGACATCAGTGGCTCAACTTCAGTTTTGCGACGCTACGAGAATTTTTTGCGCAAAGAAAACCAAAAATAACAATTTACTCGAACATTCTTCTCCCCTGAGTTCCGTCGTCCACCATTTTAGAGAGTATCACAACTGCTCACCTTCTCTTTTCAAGAAAGAGCCGCTACAAAATATTTTGAGGGAGGGGCCCACCAACCCTTCTTAATATATGCACCTTAAATAAGGAACATAGCGTTAACACAATGTCCAAATAAACACACAGATGAGATTTAACAAATTATTATTGTAAGGTAGAAGTTGGCATAAACAAATAACAGCAGAAAAAAAACGAGGAAATCAGTAGTCTCAGTAACTTATGAAATATAAGTATTTGAGCTTACAAGCAAACAAACAGCACCAGGAGTGAAATTATGGATGAAAGATAAACCTGAGCATTGTCCAATGATGAACACGAATGTCTTTTAATGAATGTCTGTAGTACTTATCGTTGATCACGTTGTAGATGAGATGGATGATGTTAAAGACGACGATGATTATGATGATGATGATGATGACAAAGTTCAGTGTGCATCCCATGGTTCACCAAACAATCTCCACCATGTGCTCCCAAAAACACTTCAGTCCTTGAGTGAGGAATTCCAAACTGACCATGGTAGGATCAGTAGTAGAAATCTTATCTTAGGAATGCTTCCCAGATTCAGACAGTGTGATTATTAGTAGTAAGAAGAGTTACCAATATAAAAGATTCCTTCTAGAAAGCAAATACAAACTGAGTGTTAGCATGCTAACCAACACATTCATCAATGAGAATGACCAAATCATCAAATATGTTCTTGGATATTCTCCAAAATGGCTTAAGACGTAACTCAGGGGAGAAGAATGGTTGAGTAAATTGTTATTTTCTTTTCTTTGCGCAAAAAAAAAGAAGGTATTCTAGTAGCATCGCAAAACTGATGTTGAGCCACTAATGTCACATGGACAGCTTTACTGATGTATTTACTACGTTTCTGTACCTGGGAACATTTCAGTTGTGTTGCTGTCTATGGAGGATCAGATAGCTCTCCGATTTCATCAAAAACATCTTAATTTGTGTTCCGAAGATGAACGAAGGTCTTGCGGGTTTGAAAAGACTTGATATGGAGTAATTGATGACAGAGTTTTCATTTTGGGGTGAACTAACACTTTAACAGGCACATAAACCGTCACGCTGGAGAGAAGCAGTTTATATTTTACACTGTGGAAAGAGTTTCAAAAATAAAGCAGCCCTTAAATACCACATGATTTTTCACATATGAGACAACAGTATTTTTATGCTATCAGTGTGACACGAGTCATGTAATAACACCAGAGACAAGATTTTGCTGTGCCATCACTGTGGAAAGACTTGCAGAAACAAGACAATCTTGAGGTTCACAGAAGCTGAGCAGTGGATTTGGGCTTGGTTTACACCTGGGTTTAAAATGTGTTTTGGTTGATCGGATCACAAATAGACTGTTCCTGTATCACTGTCTCTTTTGTCCACTTGTGTCACCATTTTATCAAGGGGAGGGTAAATGCTTGGGATCTTTCACATCTTGTGATCAAATGAATAAAATATGTTTGCTCAATTTACGTGTAAATGTAAGTAAGTCTAAGGAAAACTACCAAAGAGGGAAAAAATATAAAGAAGACGGCTTGGTAATCAGTGCTGGTGATTCAATAAATTGAAAAGGGGAGGAATCAAAAATTATAGTGTGATTTAAAGAGGGGTATGGTGTAGAAAGTGTAATTGCATTAGCAAATGAGTTGAAACAAGCAGATGAGATCAAATGTGCAAAAGTACTTCAAGATGGAGCATTCATGGCAATATGTAATAGTGAAGAGCAGAGGAATAAAGTGATAATGAAAATAGTATGTAAGCAATGATTCTATGTTGCAATCAAATAGGTAATAAAATATGAGTGCGTGGAGTAATAACTGGGATCCCATTAAGTGTGAACATGGGAATATAAAGGAGGGAAATGTAATGAAAGCCAAACACTTACAGATAATATTGTGTTATTTTTCCTTTATAGTATGATATTTACTCAGTATTGTATTATTTTACTTAAAATATGATGTATGTTCAAGAATGTAATCCATATACTGATCAATATGCTGAATTATTCCAATACTGGATGTCTTAATACAGATTGTGAGTCTTAAAGGGCCATCCACTGGGCAGTACTGGTATTTTCCATTGGAGTGTACCAATCAGTGGCGGCTGCTGGTCTTTCAAAGAGGGGAAAACTCATTTTCGGCCTACATCATAAAAATGGTCCATGTATTTATACGTAAATTCTGCCCTACATTCCTTTTCAAGAAAATGCTCTGTTGTACCAACTAGGCGTATTTTCCAGTGACGCTATCCTATACTGTATGAATGAATTAATGAATAAATGAACAAACAATCTAAAAAAAAAAAGAACTCGACAGAGCAAATGTGGGAATATGTATATATATATATATATATATTTTTTTTGTATGTATTTACACACACACACACACACAATTAGTATACATCTAGAATTGTATACTAGAACAAGTAGTATACATCTAGAATTTCAAGCATTTTCTCTTCTACATGATTAAATGTTATTCACTCATGCTGCTATCTTTTTTCTGTCAAATTTAAATAACTCTTAGACAACAAATATCTGAAAGTACTTATTTAAACATATCAGCTACTGTAATGAATAAAATACCACCTCATCATCTAATGTTATTGCTAACACAGCAGTCACTACTTCACTGTAAACAAAGTACAAATAAAACAGGACATTAGAGTAAATTTGACATAACTTTCTACTTACTGTGCTTACATAATATTCACCAAGCTTAAAACAGTGCTACACAGTGAGAAGAAACTAATACAACAGTTGTTCACATTTCAAAACTCAAAATAAATTAATTGGGAGCCAATTTCACTAACTAGTGTGTCACAGACTTTATTTACAGATATTTTCTCCATGTTTTGGGCCTTGTTATGCTTTTACTAACAAGGAATAACATCCAATAAATGTCCTGGGTCAGGTGTACACTAACAGTTCTTGATCTATTGTTTAAACACTGTTTCAAAGAAAAGTGAATTGTCAGTACATTTCATACTAATTATACACTCATATTTACAACACTGTTTCCAAAACAAAAAATACACATAAAAAAAGTTTAGATGTGTAAAGTGTAAATAAAAAAGAATGCAATGATTTGAAAATTATTCAAATCCTAAACACCTGAAGATTGTACAATTACAACAATTTATTTTATTTTATTTTTCAATTCTGTGCAGCTAGAAGAGTTGGTCTCCTCGGTCCAAACAATGTGGTCTTGAACAGAAAAAAGCAGAGTTATTAAATAATGATAATAACAATAATTTCATATAATGAACTGTGTATATGAAGAGTTTATTTGCAAAAAGAGATTTTTAAAATGTTTTTTTATTATGTTATGTTTTTTATTGTTTTATTGTTAGTTAGCTTTATTTTATGTAGTTTTTTACTTAATCAAAATAACCCAACTGCAGTTTGATTGAGATTAATTGGAATGCACAATGAAAAAACATGATTTTTCAAAACTGTTAAAAACTGAGTTATCTGAGTTTTTAGCGAGTAGGTGCTGTGCAGGTAAACCTCACTCCCCTGATCAGTCTTTAGCCTCCTTGTAACACCGGAGACCCGGGTTCGAGACCCGTTGCGTATATATATTTACATACGTTTGTCTGTTTGTGTTGCAACTTTGTACAATGGTATGTACAAGCAGGTTGGACGAATGATTGCCGTCTAACTCATCCATGGTGGTGTCGAGCCACACTTCTTTTCTGAGACACCATTCCTTCAAGTGTGCAACCTTAAGCCTCCTGCACCAGACATTGAAGAGATAGTAGACTACGAGTTCAGAGAGAAGATGAAGGCGGTGAGATTTTTGCAATCCTTTTAAAAATTACTAATGCTTATATCAAAGGCATTTTGTGCCATTGGAAGTGTACATTCTTGTTTTATTTCTGATTTAAGCAGCTGATACAGTTGTTGCCCTGTACAGATGTGCAGATCAGCTGTAATATCACCTCCACTCTCCACCCCCGTGCACCTTTGAATTTCTCTGATTTAGATATCCACACTCAACCTGCCCATTGTCAATCCATTCTCCACTTTTTCCTCATCCACATAAATATATACACGTTTTTATATTATTTATCTTCATGTTTGAAATCTGAGACTTTGTTTTACATCAAAAATGACTAACCTCAATTATTACAAAGATTATTGGTATTTATTAGATGGTAGGCGCTGTATAAGGTTCTGTTCATTAATCATCTGAAAATAGCAAAGACTAAAAGATTGATTCTTGGGATTTAAAAGTGGATATCAGCTCATAAAAATTAGAATCAAGAAATCAATATTTTTTACCCAGCCTTACATAGCTGTGATATAATATTATTTAATATGATATTTTTGGAAATAATTTTGTAACAAAAATCTCTCTTCATTTTTATCATGCTTGCCTGATATAGTTTCTACTAGAGAGGTGTGTCCAACACGTTGAAGACCCCTTAAACTGAAAAACTTTGAGCATAGCTTGTTCATTGTTAAATCCTTTTTTTTTTTTTTTTTTTTTTTTGGAGTGTTTGCAGCTTCTGGAACATGTTGAAAAGCATCCCAATCTCTTTAGAGAAGTGCTAATGTTCGAGGAATTTTAGCTGAGCTCTTTATTCCACAGCTGTCTCCAGTTGGCACCAACAGACGGACACTGGAGAACAGAACAGACTGTTTCTGGAGGGACTGGCTCCTAGGTTATATTATACACATTATACAGTCGGTAACATTATACAATGGTGAATTGTGAATAGTGAATTGGCGGGTTTTTGTTAAATGTGAGCCAAAATCATCACAATTAAAAGAACCAAAGACTTAAACTACTTCAGTCTGTGTGCATTGAATTTATTTAATACACGAGTTTCACAATTTGAGTTGAATTACTGAAATAAATGAACTTTTCCACGACTTTCTAATTTATTGAGATGCACCTGTGTTTATTACAAAAGTATTTCTAGTATACTTTTTAGAAATATATTAAAATGCAATTCAGTATATTTTTAATGCTCATCAGATAAGCATGTTGGGAATACAAATGTATTATAAACATACTACTTGAATTTCAAATATATTTTTAATACATTTAATACTACGTCTTTTCCATCTGGGAGACTCTTTATTAGTTGCTAATGTGGCAATCATTAATGAATAGCTTAGATAATTATTTCAGTATTATCTGTGCATTAGTTAAGCATGAATTAATGCTTATTAGTGCACACGTATTGTAAAGTGTTACCAATATTTATTTTTATGAGAAATATGTTGTAAGCTATGAAACTTTCAGAATGCTTTAATGGTACAAAGACCTCTTATATGTGAAAAGATTAAGGCAAACTTAACTCTTTAGACAAAATTACATGTATACACAGCTCAGAACTTGAGTATAATGTATTACACTGATGTTTACACAGTAATCTGTTGCAAATTTCAAACACATTACTTCTCATTAATGATTTTCGTCTTAAATTTTCGCCAAAGGTTCAGAATAATTGAAATCACATTTTGCAAAGCTCCTGTTCTCTTAAGGGAAACAGCAGGTAACCGCTGAATGTGCTGTGGTTTTCGCCATCATCGTATATTCTCCTGCCAGACCAAAGTCTCACATAGACGACATCTCCAACCTCCAGGATCAACACAGCTCCATTCGAGGAGTTTAATACACCCTGAGACTGATCTCCATGTGCTATAACCACATGCTCTTCATTCTTCATAAGGTAAATAGTTGATGGATTTGATAGAGCAGTATTACCATAGACAGAGATTCTGAACATGTACGCTCCTTTCAGTGGTGCTGTGAAAACACCTAAAGCAAATAAGAAGAGAAAGCAGAGAATCAGCTGTTACCTATATGATTGCGTAATTACCAATCACAGTGTAATAGTTTTGAAACATGGCAGATCATTTTATTCTCTTATTCACATTACACAACTGCAGAAGGATTGTCATTACTATGTGATTTATGGCTCAATTTCGTTGATAAATACCTGTAATTGGGTTGTAGGCGTTCCCTATGTTTGTGAAGACGTTCTTGTAGGTTAGTGTGATTTCAGTAGTAAAAGGACCGACATTTCCACCGTTTCCAGATTGCAATAGTGAAGCTGAAAACGCTATCTCTCTGTCTGTTATTGCAAAACATAAACAATATTCTAATGAATTACTGTTTCACACTGAGAATGTAAACAAATTTAACATCATTCAAACACTTTCTGTAACATAGTTCACTGTAGGTGAGCTTAATGAACCCAAGTGCAGTTTATTTAATAAATCCGAAACGTGAACATAAACAATACAAACTATATAAACTTGACTTGACTATGAACTCACCAAACAGCAGTACAGGGCTGACTGTATACACGACTTTGTAACATGGCTGACAAGAGGACTGACAATACACTAGATGGTGACATGGGAGTGGATTTTCAAACCTTTCCCGTCCCACTCCCACAAAATAAAATCCCGTCCCGTTCCAGTCCCAGAAGAATCACTCCCATTCCCTCCCACTCCCGTGTTGTTGTTTTTTGTACAGTAAACAGCACAGATCACAGCGTGCCCACCTTAGTTCAATAAAACTCCAAAATGTAGTTTTTTGTTATTATATTGAACTGAAAGCCAGCTTAAACAATGCACAGTGTGCATTGCACACACATTAAATTTCAATGCAAATCATCCATGCTAACACACACGTTTTCTATTTGAATTTATTTATTTTTTTCATTTGAAAGTAGACATTTCACTCTCTATAGATATATTTTTTATAGACGGAGTTTCGAAGTTTCTCGCTCAAGTTCACAGAGACCTAGACGGCAGAAAGCGCATCCTGTTTGCTTTAGTTACTTTACAGAAGCACATCGTTGTTATTCTGAGTGCACACAAATAAACGTAGAGTCTTTACAGATTCGAAAGATATATTAGGCTACTTTTATCTGTATGACCAAAAATTACGGAGATTTTAAGAGTAAGTGAGCGCAGCAGCGGCTGTTCTGCAGCGAGCGCGCTATTCAGATTCCACTCTACAGCTTCCACACAAACACTTCAGTAGCGCACATTTCTCTAGGTTAACATCATATTGAGCGGCCATGTAAAGTTGCTACTACATACATCTTTCGGATGAAAAGACATATTTGAGGTTGATGAATGATAGGTGAGCGTTTGGATGTCATGCGCGATGTACTCTATTACCACATAGAACAGTCGTTAACAATCTGTCCGTCATTCACTTAACCAGTCACACCAAAGCAAACAGGAGGAGAGCATAAAGAGGCGGTGCAACTAGAATTGAGTTCAGAATTAAAATATACACTTTATAGTTTATTTATAAAAGGTATATTTGTGTATAAAGTTGGGTGTCATTACTATTCCCGGTCCCGCCCACTCCCGCTGACATTTTTTCCTGTCCCGTCCCAATCACGTGATTCGTAGCGATTTTGTTTCCCATCCTGCGGGATTCCCGAAAAAATGTCAGCCTCTACAATACACAAGACTAAAAAAGGTTAGGAGGAAATGAGGGGGAGGAGCTAATCAATGACCATGGCAACACACTAGGGTAACTATAGTAACAAACAAGCAAAACAAGGCAAATAGGAGAACACATGACTAAACCAACCAATGAGAACATGACACAAACAGTATGAATTAAGTACAAAATAAAAGACATGAACACAAGAACAACAAAAACCAGCGTGACAGTTTCACCTCTATTTTCCTTTCTCAACTCCTCCACTTGACTCTGAGTAAGATTTGACATTTCTGTGAAGGAATGAAAATAGTTTTAAATGATATTTACACTGCTTATTATAATAGATAACACAGTTCACATTCAATTTTACACTAAGATTTACACTATACAGTGTACTGCACTGGTGTTTTACTCTGAGGATCAATGACAAAAGAGTGAATGTTTTGGTGAGGTACCATCATTTCTCTTGTTCAGCTCTTCCAGGATGAATGTCTGTTGTTCCCTCAGTTGCGTCTCTAAGGCTAATTGTAACAGATAGATATTACAGTTCACATTCAATTTTACACTAACATTTACACTATACAGTGCATCACATTGTTGTTTTACTTTGAGAATCATTGAAAAAACTGTGAATGTTTTAATGAGGTACCATCATTTTTTTTGTTTAGTTCTTCCAGGATAAATGTCTGTTGTTCCCTCAGTTGCGTCTCTAAGGCTCTTATGTTGGCTTTCTGCTCTGTAACGGTGGTGGTCAGTTCTCTCAGTGCTGCATGGATGTCAGAGAAGCTCACATGGCAGTATTGTTGGCTGTCAGTTGAAGCTTCAGCTATCAGATTCGGTCTTCTGTCCTCATTGCTGAGCTGTTGGCTGATCTCATTTTCAGTGAGTCCTCCATCTACCTGCTGCTGTACAGCAAGCACAAAGCTTTCCAACAGCAGCAGTGTACATACCAAACACTTCATTCTTTAGCTCTTGTTCTGTCATCCCCACAGCCCCTCATGCTCTTTTTATAGTGTCCTGATTTACTGTCTTTGTACTTTTATCTATATTGCTTCAGATAAAAAGTAGTACAGTTAATTGTTAATCATGATTAGTTTATCTTTAGCTCTATTCACAATGTTTGTGCAATGTGTCCTCCAACACTTATGACCATTAAAGGGTTTGTTCACCCAAAATAAAAATCTGTCATTAATTACTCACCCTTGTGTCGTTCCAAACCTGTAAGACCTCCGTTCATCTTCGGAACACAAATTAAGATATTTTTGATGGAATCTGAGAGCTCTCAGACCCTCCTTAGACAGCAAGGGTCCTTACACGATCAAGGTCCAGAAACGTAGCAAGGAGATTGGTAAAATAATCCATGTGACCATGGGGCGGTGCTAGGGAGGGGCTAGCAGGTACTCCAGCACCCCCAAGAAATACCAAAGCACCCCCATAAAAAATGAAATAAAATAAAAACATTTGCCCCCCTCAAAAAAAGAGCTGAATTCGGAGACTGGAGCCCTCCCTGGGCTAAACGGGGGATCAGGAGCCCTTCCTGGGCTTAAATTCAAAGAGTTGGCACTGGAGGGCGCTCTGGAGGAGCAGGCACAGCTCGGCTTGACTGCGGAGCTGTCAGCAGGCTTGTGTGAGCCGCAGCTGGTGGGCTTGACATTGGCGCAGCCGGCAGGCTTGACTGAAGAATGGCTGGTGGGTTTGACTGAGCAGCAGCTGGCGAACTTGAGTGATGAGCGGGCGGCAGACTTGAGCGAGCGCACATGGACACGAAGGAAATTAAACGAAACACACAGAACAGTCCATGGCGTGACAATAACAGGGGCCTGTTTCAATAAGGAGGTTCAACCAACAAGAGTTCAAACTTGAACTCTGAGTTGACTTACCCTGAGATGGTAAACTCTAAATTGAGTTAGTTCAATCAACTCTGAGTAAAATGACTTTGAGTTAAGTGTATGCACCACGACTATGAAAAGCAATGCTCAATAGAGCTCCGATATTACGATTCACCATGGCAACAGTAACCGACAATAAGACGTTCTCATACTTCAGTCAATACAAGTTTAATTCTTATCACTGTTATAATATCAGAGGTGAAAACTGGCACCACAGTAACTTATTGAACTAATAATCATTTTCATGGTATCCCACGGGCAAAATAACTGAATAAATAATTTAAGTGCAGTTTTCTTATTTTACAAATTCTGCCAATTTGGTAAGAAAAATAATGCAGGGGCCATTTACGCTAAGTGGAAATAGCATATTTTCTTACAAGTAGCTAGCTGCTATTTGTACATTAACAGGGTGCAGTAATAACAGAGTGTAAATGATTATAAAAATTATAAATACCTTTATTATTATTAAACACTCATTATGCAATTTACTTCCACTTTTAGAAAATTTTCTTCATTTTTATTGAACATAAGACTCGAACCCACGTCATCTCTGTCACAAGTTAGATGTACAGTATGTGCTTTACATGCTACTCTGTACGCCATGTGAACTGGGTGCATCATTTTTAACCTTGTGTGATTTACTAACAACAAGATGCGCTATTTGCACTTGTAAATAGACACTCCGAATAATCCTGTTTTCTGTTTGAATTAAGATTTAGCACTTAATTTAGACTAAATAATTTTACTTATATAGAAAATGCATCTTGATTTAAGTACGTATATGTACTTTTAATAAGACAAAAATATGCAGTAAGAAAAGCATTTTTGCAGTGTGAATAAATTAATAAAGTATTTAAACATCGCTTGCACTAAAAAAGTGGAGGAGGCCGTAAGAAAATCTGGGTTTACCGGAAAAAAACCTGCCCCCGACCAGGTTATAGAGTAAGTCACCATGGTAACTGACTCTGAGTATGTTACCTCTCTTTCAGAAATGGGCTTGACTTGCCCTGCCTTCTCGGGTTTGACAAACCTCCCATTTTGAAACGGAAAACCTAAAGTTTCCCCCATTTCAGGGTTAACAAAACTTAACCTCCTTTCTGAAACAGGCCTCAGAATATGCGTGTAAATCTCACCAAATGTTTTACAACATTTTAATAAAGTTATTCACCACAAAACTTGTCAAGTTAAATTCAATGCTTTTAAAAAAAATGAAATGTAATTATTAACTTTATTTACAACTTTTCACCTGCAAGAATGTTCTTGATTCCGGGAAAGTGATTTACACAAATAAGATAACATTTACATAGACTTGTTTTACAATACCATAATGTGAGCTGTGTTTTTACATAATGCAAGTTAATTATTACTTGCTTAGAGGTTCTGTCTGTCAGGTATGGCTGTAGTAAAGCACACGATGAAGGAGATGATGAACAAAAATTGTATTTATTATAAATCCACAAACTGTAAACTCAGGAGATAAGAGAATATCAAGAGAATAACAAATGCACATAAATTATTCTCAAATTAATTTTATAAATGTTTAGTAATAATGTGATGTCGGATCAAACAAGGTGGCACTGTGTCACGGGTCAGGGTGCCTTCCCGGCTCCTCTTGCTGTCTGTGTTGTCCTGTCAGGTTCGGCAGCTCGTGGTCTGGGCAGTCAGCGCTGATGGTGCAGCGGGAGTGCTCGGATCACGAGCTGACTCTCCCCCCACCTGTCGCTTATTCCCCCACTCCCTTATAAGACCCTACTTTCCTGCTCCGCGTTGTGAGTAGATTGTTTTGTCCTGGCTAGTGTTCTGTTTACGATTTACGCTGCTTGAGTTGAATTACTGAAATAAATGAACTTTTCCACGACATTCTAATTTATTGAGATGCACCTGAAGATCAGTGGGCAAGATGAGAACTTAGATAAGGTTTGTCCCAGAAGTTGCTATATTTGTCTCTACATTTTTGAAAAAAATCTCAAAAGGGGTGGTTAAGTCGCTAAATCTAACTACAAAATTGCTAAATTGTCAACACTGGTCCCCCTGTAATGGCCCTTTTGGTTTCTCCCATCTCAACTGAGTAACTAATTACATCTACACCTGCAGAGGAGGACAAAGTACACAACTTCATTACTTCATTTACCCAAATACTACTCCACTACAAGTGAAAGTTGTAAAGCCAGGTTTTTACTTAAGTAAAAGTACGGAAGTACATGCTTTTAAAAGTACTTAAGTATCAAAAGTAAAAAGTATATGCATTGTTTTATTGTCACGTTGTATACTCACAATACCTTATGACACTAATGCAACCTACTGAATACACTGATTAGCTTGTATTATCTTTGGAATTAAGAGCTGTTATGTTACCAAACCAATAGAAATGGAACAACTGAATGAAGATAATCATCTATATTTTTTATTTAACACTCCTACAGCTACATTTAACTCATTTTAATACTTGTTTAAAAGTTGCTAAGTTCTTTTTCAAAGAGATATTGAAGGCTATGATATGGTTCATTTTAGGCAAACAAAGCAAACATTGAAAAGAAAACAAATCTTTAGTCTCTTCAGAAAACTGGATCATACTCTCTCAGTATGACCATGGGTGTGCACATTGCACCAAAGAACCGTCTTTTTGAATTTTGCCATCAACTGATCAGTGTTCATAAAATGCTCAGAAATCAGTGAACTTCACAACATGTGGCTAGGGTTGGTATTGTTTGAATTTTATTCATTCTGATTCTGCTTATTGATTTCAGTTCTTATCGATTCCCAGTTTAGATCCCAAAGTTGTAAAAAAGTGAAGTAAAACGTTTTGACCTGTGTGATCATTTAACCTACTTACTGATCATTTGTACATATGATTTGTTGATCATATATGTATTTATGTGCAGTGTTTTGACAATAAAATAATGTTCAGATTTATATACTTCCCTGACCAGTTTTTAGCAGCAATTTACCAGTAGCCTGAGTAGTAAGGTTTTTTATATATGGTAGCAGCCATTTTTGACGGATATATTAGCATTATATGTGACCCTGGACCACAAAACCAATCATAAGTGTCCTTTTTCCAATATTTGGCCAAGATACAACTATTTGAAAATCTGGAATCTGAGGATGCAAAAAAATCTAAATACTGAGAAAATGTCCAAATGAAGTTCTTAGCAATGCATATTACTGATCAAAAATTAAGTTTTGATATATTTACAGTAGGAAATTCACTAAATATCTTCATGTAACATGATCTTTACTTAATATCCTAATGATTTTTGACATTAAATAAAAATTTATCATTTTGACCCATACAATGCATTTTTGGCTATTGCTACAAATATACCCCAGCGACTTAAGACTGGTTTTGTGGTCCAGGGTCACATATTGTCACGGGTCTGTGGTTGTGGCGTGGATCGAACATAAATATTAATGAATAACGAGAGAATCAAAATCTTCAACGCACTATTCCCATTTAATGAATATCATAATACCAGAACATTATAACATTACAGACTTAAGAACGGACGACCACAAAGGGAGAACTGAGGGCTTTTAAAGGCAAGAGAACAAAAGAGCAAACAACGTAATCAAACACAGGTGGGGACAATCGAACGATAAATAACTAATGAGGGCAGGAACTAAACCAAATAAGGAGAACGAGGACTAGGACAAGCAGACATGTAACAGTATCTCCCCCTCCCGGTAGGCGCGTCCCGCGCCGTAACAGTTCTCTTGCAGCGCGGAGACAGGGAGGCGCCTTCGTGGCGCGGGCACTGGGGCGCGCTCTTGCAGCGCTGATTCTGGGCAGCGCGGATTCTAGGGGGCGCTCTTGCAGCGCGGAGACAGGGAGGCGCCTTCATGGCGCAGGCACTGGGGTGCGCTCTTGCAGTGCGGATTCTGAGCGGCGCTCTTGTAGCGTGGATTCTTGAATGCACTCGGGCAGTGCGGAACTGGGCGGAACCAGCCGCACTCTCTGGCGGCGGGACAGCCGCACTCCGTGTCGGCGGGCTTGCCGTACTTCTCAGCGGGATCGCCGTGCTTCTCGGCGGGATCGCCTCTTTCCGTGTCGGCGGCAGGTTACCAGAACTGAGGAAGATGGAGGAGCTGAGGAGGACTCGAGGGTATTTGGGATCGGGCAGGTGGTCCGAGCGATTGGTGCGGTATGTGGGGGTTCTGGGCAATTGGTGAGCTGGCTCGATGCGGCGTGCTTCTGTGTGGGCTGGACGACTAGACTGACGGGGTTCTACTACTTCGTGAATTTCGAAGTTGGAATCATTTAACAACAGTACCAGATTAAGGAGTTCTTTCAGGGGAAAATCCGAGGAAGGAAGATCGCATCGGATAAAGTCGTCGTCCAGCCCCCGCAGAAACTGCACCAAGAACGGCGTCGCGCCAGTTCAGCTGATGGGCTAGCTCGCAGAATTCCTCCACATACCGCTCCAATCTCCGACCAGCCTGCCGCAAACCCCACAGCCTGACTTCTGCCGACATGGAGAAACTTTTCGGTTTGGTCCGTTCTTCTGTCACGGGTCTGTGGTTGTGGCGTGGATCGAACATAAATATTAATGAATAACGAGAGAATCAAAATCTTCAACGCACTATTCCCATTTAATGAATATCATAATACCAGAACATTATAACATTACAGACTTAAGAACGGACGATCACAAAGGGAGAACTGAGGGCTTTTAAAGGCAAGAGAACAAAAGAGCAAACAACGTAATCAAACACAGGTGGGGACAATCAAACGATAAATAACTAATGAGGGCAGGAACTAAACCAAATAAGGAGAACGAGGACTAGGACAGGCAGACATGTAACACATATATTACATTAGTCATTGAATCATTCATTTAACAGATTCATTAAAAAATCCAGATTCATCCAGTAATGAAACAAGTTAAGCATCTATTAACAGTCATTTAATCATTCATTCAGACCAATTTTCTTTAATTCATTCAAGATTAAACATTTTTAAATATACTGCAGTCATTTACTAGAAGTTCTGACAAAATGTTAATTATATTTTATTTTTAGTCGTCTGTTCAGAATTCTTTTTGGAAAAAAAAAAAGGGATTCTCTATGTAACCAGAATCATGCAGCTCTAACTTAAGTTATTAAAACTGTGACTCTTAAAGGAATAGTTGACAAAAACAAAAAAGTCTGTGATCATTTACTCACCCTCAAGTTGCTCCAAACTTGTATGAATTTCATTATTCCGCTGAATCTGCTCAACACAAAAGATATTTAGAGGAATTTTTGTAACCAAACAGTTGTGGGGTACCATAGACTTCATATTATTTTTTCATACTGTGGAAGTCAATGGTGCCTCACCAAAAAAAAAAAAAAAACCTTTATTATGTATTATTTTGTCAGTCTATCCCGTCCATGTCAGAGAATCTGAACGTGAGAAACTACCTAACAGAAAAATATCTAAAATGCATATGCATACATTATAAGCTGATTTTATCATTATGAATTTCAATTTATAATGATAAAATCAGCTTATAATGTATGCATATGCATTTTAGATAAATTATTAATAAATAAAAACTGAATAAATAAACAGTAATTCTATTAATTTGCCCTTCCAGTGATATTCCAATACACTGACCATTCCAATTGAAGGTGTTTTTTCTTATCCTTAGTACAAGTTATTTCATATGGTATTTTAACATGTGTAAGTAACATAATATTTCATAATAAGTTTTGATATATTTACAGTAGGAAATTCACTAAATATCTTCATGTAACATGATCTTTACTTAATATCCTAATGATTTTTGGCATAAAAGAAAAATTGATAATTTTGACCCATACAATGTATTTTGGGCTATTGCTACAAATATACCCCAGCGACTTGTGGTCCAGGGTCACTTATGTGCTAATATAAAATTAAATTAAGTAGTCTATATAAAATTGCAAAATAAATCTATCTATCAGTACCTTTTTTACTTAAATACATACAAAATCAAGTACTTTTGTACTTTCACTCGAGTAAAATTTAAAAAACAGTACTTTTACTGGAGTAATATTTTATAATACGTATCTGTACTTTTACTCAAGTACTTGATTTGTGTCCACCACTGATAGGCAGCATTCCTCCTCCTCCAAACACGGCGAGTTGAGTTGATGCCAAAGAGCTGGATTTTGGTCTCATCTGACCACAACACTTTCACCCAGTTCTCCTCTGAATAATTCAGATGTTCACTGGCAAACTTCAGACGGGTCTGTACATGTGCTTTCTTGAGCAGGGGGACCTTGCAGGCGCTGCAGGATTTCAGTCCTTCACGGCGTAGTGTGTTACCAATTGTTTTCTTGGTGACTATGGTCCCAGCTGCCTTGAGATCATTGACAAGATCGTCCCGTGTAGTTCTGGGCTGATTCCTCACCGTTCTCATGATCACTGAAACTCCACGATGTGAGATCCTGCATGGAGCCCCAGACTGAGGGAGATTTACAGTTATTTTGAGTTTCTTCCATTTGTGAATAATCGCACTGACTGTTGTCACCTTCTCACCAAGCTGTTTGGCGATAGTCTTGTAGCCCATTCCAGCCTTGTGTAGGTCTACAATCTTGTCCCTGACATCCTCGGATTGGTCTTGGCCATGGTGGAGAGTTTGGAATCTGATTGATCGAGTGCTTCTGTGGACAGGTTGTCTTTTATACAAGTAACAAGCAGCACTCCCTTTAAAAAATACTCCTAATCTCAGCTCCTTACCTGTATAAAAGACACCTGGGAACCAGAAGTCTTGCTGATTGATAGGGGATTGAATACTTATTTGACTCATTAAAATGCAAATCAATCGTGTTATCTTATTAGTCACATAGTCTGAATTTCCTCACTCTTGCAGAGTATAATTTAGACATGATTTCTATAACAAGAATATGATACATTTTACAAAGAATTGACTGATATCATCATCATTGTGTTTTGGACAGAATTCTCAAACACAAAAATACCAAACATGAATAGAAACCTATGAACTATTCAATAGTTATTAAAAATGACATACACAAGCAATGATTAGAACATAATAGTAAAATGTGTGGGTTACATACATGATATGGAGTAATGCAGAGGAATGTTATTTGTTCAACATTCTTTTACGTGTGTGTTTTTTAAAATCCCCATAAATCATAACCCCTTTCTCAGATTAAGTCGTTTACAGATTATTGGCTGCGTGATATCAGACAGACCCAGGCCCTTCCCACGATTGTTGATTGGCACTGGTGTTTTAGCACAGACCTGTTCTGAGTGGTCTGTCATCAGTCCTCCATTGTTTCGACGCCAGAGCAAGAGCAGGAGCAGATGAGAATGGCTCCTAAGCGATTGAGGATACATCGATATAATGAACATAGCAGTCATCATTTACTCCTGATATCTGAGCTGCTGAAGACACAGTGGCTTGATTTTGTTTTTGAAGGGAATGTGCCCCCAATCTACCTAAATGCGTCTATGTTCGCGCAAATAATTTGTGATCCAGCTTCACTTACAGAAGACGTGAGTATAAGGTAGAGGTCTGCATTGCCGTGGGATCCAACCAGATTTCTTGCGACACGGGATTAAATTCCTGAAAAAAAAATAAACGTGGTAGTGGTCGGTAACTCTGGTGTAATTTGAACGGGAGCGGGCGATTTAACAATATCCTGTTCCCGACGTCCTTTCAGAACAGCATATGCTTTATTCTCATTGACCACCGGTACAGCCTGCAGTCAGGACTGTTATGCACGCGCTGCACACATGAACCAGTGCTCTCTGCGTCATGTGTTTCATTTGCGGGGTATGTGCACGCAGCATGTGCATAACGGTCCTCAGAGCAGGTTGTAGCCTACCAGTGGTGACAGAACAGGCAGGTCGTCGATGAGTGACAGAGCAGAATAAGGATGGAGCAAAGTGAGGATGTGCTGTCCTTGAATAACATTCAGCTCAGTTTTGTTTATATTTTGCTTAGCCTATAATTTTTATTTGTATTTATTTATTTTCGCCCCCTGGTGGCTGGCTGCAGTACAGGTCATAAACCCCGCCCTCTCCATGTAAACAAATGGGACTTCAGTCAAAATAAAAAAATAAACTACACTTCCAATACAATTTTCCGAAATATGGTTTTGGTCATTTAAGGTAGCTGTTATCACACTGATATATGTTCAATTGTTCGTTTTTGTGATAAGTTTGATTTTAGCTAGTAATTTGATGCTATAAAAACGGGGCGTGTCGTTATGGTTGATTGGGTCTGCGGGAGTTTGATTCCGCGGCTCCACCTCACGACTCTACTGCGCAGACTCTGGCTCCAAACGAATCGCGTCGTCCATTTTTTTTTTTTTTTTACAGTCTATGATCTGTACACATTACCTTCAAAGATGTCATGTGGAGTCTTCGCGCCTTCCTCAGGAGGGCACTTAATGAACTTCAAGTGGACAAAGTGTAAAATGTTTAATTTTCAGCGCTAAGGGGCTTTTGCGTCTTCAAATTCTAGGCTTCTTTTATGCTCAGTTATTAAATAAAAACTCTGGAAAAGTACAAAAAAACAATGACAAGAAGAACAGAAGCTGTTATCAAGGTCAAAGGAGACCATACAAAATTTTATTTTTTGTTGTTGTCATGTCTGAATAAAGATGTAATTGTTTCAGTTTGTTATTTGCCTAATACAGGACCATAACATTTTTATTTTAAACAAGTTTTTGACAGACAGGTGATCTTATAGACATAAATAAAATTACAAGCAGTGCAATTACTAAAAACAACCATTTGAGCCTGAGGAATCATGACATAGTCTTTTTTAATAACAGACATATTCAGTACAGTTATCTCATTAACAACAATAGCATTGTACACTGCCCAGCCCAAACCAAACAAAAAAAAAGTCAGTGTTTGGATTTGAGTGAATATTACATTTCAATTGACAGATTGCACATACTTTTGTATTGTATCGTGAGGACAATGCTTGCTGTGGGAATGATAATGCAGTCTTCTTTTTACCGCAATGAATGTAACAGTGGAACTGAATGAAACATAGAATAATTAACGTTACCTGGAGTAATAAAATGTTAGTTTAAAGGGATAGTTCACCCAAAAATTTAATTCTGTCATTAATTACTCACTCAAACAATGTTGAAATGGAAGTTGTTTTCTTCAGCAGGGTTGACAGTTTCTTGAATGGTGCTGCTCTTGTGATTTGTTTTTTTCCCCCCTTTCCTTCCAGCATGGAAAACTGAACCGTGCCCAAAGAAGGCTAGTCAGCTTTTTGTCCAAGAGATTTGCTGTCAAAATGAGGACAGCCCAAGTCTAACTCTGACTATTAAGGTTACTGATGACTTGGAAGAACAAGATAGTGCAGTCTTTTTGTTCTACAAGCAAGAACATGTGAATTGGGCTGCTCCAGTGAAGTTCAACTTAAAAGGTAATGACCCACAATTTTCCCATAGTGATGTTGATATTGTTTTGCAAAGTTTTAAAGACGGTGCAGTTATATTTAGTTTAAAATGATGTGACTTCATTTTTTCCTAAGGTGATGCTGCGGTTGGTAAAGGAGTTACACGACATGTCTTTTCAACAATGATGAATAAACTGAAACCTGGATTCAATTTCAACATAGGTTTGCGTTTAAGATTGAGATATATAAAACAATCTACTGTTTTATATATCTCAATATATCCTTTCTGTTTGATTTTACTCCAATGCCTGTTTTTCTTGTCATTTTTCTAACATTTGTCAAAAGGATAACCAGACTTTTTGATGGTGAGGCAGATCATTTGGTCCCATCAGCATCCACAATTTTGGTGGAAAGTGATCTTTTTACCATGGCTGGCCGGCTCATAGGACATTCCTATCTTCACAGAGGTCCTACACTTTCAGGACTAAGCCCTACTTTTATTTGTTTCCTCACTGGGGGTTCACAAGAGGAAGTATCCTCTTTGCTGTGCTTGGAAGACTGCCCTGATATTGATCACAGAGAAACAATTACACTGGTGGGTGCTATTGAATTACATTTTAAAATTATATATGGGCCCTTTTCACAAGATTGTGATGATGCGTTTGTCTTCAGCATCATAAATCCTCAAACGTTTTATGTAATTTTTTTTTTTTTAAATGTATGTACCTTTATAACACTACTTTGTATTATATCGCCTTTGCATCAAATTACAAAAAATATTAATGCTAATGCAAGGGTGTTTCTAATGCAGCGTCTATGGGAGGAACGGAAAATTTGACTTCGTTCTCTCTTCTGACTGACATTATCAGTCTCCCTCAATTTCTTTTCTTTTTTTGAAAGTCATAAACACTATCGTGGAGATTTATTTTGCTATTTGAGCAAATGAGAATGCTAAGAATTTATTTGTGGTACTGTCTCATTCACTGCTCTCGAAGTTTACACAACTATGACGAGTTCCGCTGCTGAGAAACCCGGAAATGTGAAAAAAATCTATTGAAACTTTACTAGGGTTTTTTTTGTGTTTTTTTTCTCTTCCAGTTATCCGAAGACATGGAGCTGTCAGAGGAAGAAAAAACACAAGTTCTCAATCTTTGTCTTGCCTGGGACCTTCCTGGTCCAACCACAGACAACAGAGTGTGGCTCTTCCAAAACCTTCTAATGCATGCAGTAGGGAGATTTTATACATTGGATGACTTTGTAGGGTTTTACCTTTTTTTTTTTTTTCCACTGTCTTGTTTAAATGCATGAGCAGAGTTAGCTATAATATCACATGTCTGTAATAATTGGGAGTTTTGACTTTTGCCTGATACAAGTCATTAACGACTATTTCAGGTGATCACCCGAGTGGGTCGTCAAACAAGACAGTTTATTTACACGTTTATTTGTTAGCCTATCTCTTTTTCTTTTAGTAGAGGAAATTTAAATGTGAGATTCGGGAAGAAAATTATTCTAAGCGGACAGCGAGTGAACAAAGAGTGAATATATCGCGGGAGTGGGTGGGTGCTAGGGTTGGGTACCGAACTCGGTACTTTTAAGGGTACCGACCGAATTGCGTCGGTACTACCGAGTATCGATTCACACTAAATCATTCGGTACCAAATTTCGGTACCTGAGAATGCATTTGGGCGCATGAGAGAGAGAGAGAGAGACATGATGACACCACTACAACTCTTTAAAACACAACACATGGTAAACCGAAATGTTCTGAAGTGTGCTTAAATTTCTAGGGTCATGGTTTCCGAGAAGACGCGGACAGGATGGCGGAGTCCATTCATATAAACTGAATTTACTCTATAGCGCGGAATGCCACGGAATTCGTCAAGTTTTGGATGAATAAAAGAATGTCTGTCACTTAATTCAATTCGCGATATGAACTAGTGTATGTGAATATTAAAACGCAAAAAGACGGTTTAAATATGAATCCTGCATGTTCCGTTATCCTCGGTATGTATGAATGGCGGAGACGCGGTTTCATTTACTACACAAATACCGAAGCACACGTGAACTCGCGGTGATTTTCTCTGCATCTCACAACATGAACACATGAACTTACAGGCTGTGCTAGTTAGCGAGTTCCACGGCTAAAGTTTACAGTGTCAGAGAATGGCTCATCACCTCTGAAGCGAGGGGTGGGGTGAGCAGAGCTCATTAGCATTTAAAGGAACATGCGCAAAAAGACCTTCCACACAGAGCAGGTAAAAGGCTTTTATGAAGTGCGAGTTACCAAATGAACCTTAGTGTCCTTTCTATGTAAAAGTCTTTCCAAACTGAGAGCAGGTCAAGTCAAATCACCTTTATTTATATAGCACTTTTAAAAATACAGATTACGTCAAAGCACCTTTACACTATCAAATAGGAAAATAGTGTGTCAATGTAAAAGGACAATCAATTTTCAGTTTTTTCAAAAGGCAGTTTATTAAATTCAGTGATGTCAGCAGGTTAAAGGCTTTTTTCCAGTATGAATTAACATGTGCTTCTTAAGGTTTGATTTATGTGCGAAACTCTTTCCACACTGAGAGCAGCTGAAAGGCTTTATTCCTGCATGAATTAACATGTGAATCTTAAGGTATTCTTTACGTGTGAAAGTGTTTCCACACTGAGAGCAGCTGAAAGGCTTTTCTGAAGAGTGAGTTACCAAATGATTGTCAAGTTGTCCTTTCTGTGTAAAACTATTTCCACACTCAGAGCAGATGAAAGGCTTTATTCCAGCATGAATTAACATGTGCTTCTTAAGGGTTGCTTTAAGTCTGAAAGACTTTCCACACTGAGAGCAGCTGAAAGGCTTTTCTGAAGAGTGAGTTGCCAAATGATTCTGAAGATGTGCTTTCTGTGTAAACCTCTTTCCACACTCAGAGCAGCTGAAAGGCTTTACTCCAGCATGAATTCTCATGTGATCCATAAGGTTTTTGTTACATGTGAAAATGTTTCCACACTTAAAACAGCTGAAAGGATTTTCCTCTCTATGAATTATCATGTGTTTCGTAAGGCTTCCTTTATGTTTGTAAGTGTTTCCGCACTGAAAACAGCTGAAAGGCTTTTTGACGTCCGTTATTTGAATGCTGCAGCTCACTGATTTTTCTCCAATCGCATCATGATCTTTCTGACACTGATATTTCTCCTCCACCTCATTCAGATCTTGTCTTTCTTCTTTCATTTTCATCAGGCCTAAAAAGAAATCATTATAAAGATGAAAATCACTTGGGACAATTGAAAAATAAAAAGGATAAAATATTTGTGCACAGACGAAAACAACACCGCATTGTGCTGACAGGCCAGTAGATGGCGATTTTGTAAAGAAACACTACACATCTATCGACTGAACACGTAATACACGTGCATGATGTTACTGTTTTTACAAATGGGGATCCCTTTCACAATGCTGTTGTCTGTATACGAAAATTTTAAGAAGCAAAATATATTGTTGTGTAAATGTACCTTTTGAAGTATTGTGAAAAGTACTTGCCTAATCTACATTATTCCACAGCTGTCTACAGGGAATCTGCAGGTATCAGCGCTTCAACTTTAATACTTTTTAAAGGGGTCATGAACTGCATTTTTATTATTATTTTATGTTTCATGAGGTGCACATTTATAATGTCCTTACATAGAAATTAGTGTTGTCAAAAGACCCGGTACTTCGGTACCAAGTCGGTACAAAAAAAATGAAAACGTCACGGTACCAGGTTTTTGTAAGTACCGGTGGTACCGAGTACCCGGTCAACCCGGTTCTTGACGCGTACGGCCCTATGATTTCCGCGATGCAGAAAACACGGACGGAATCGCGGAATCCAGTTATAAAAACGGAATTTACAGTTTAGCACGGAATGTCACGGAATTTGTCAAAGTTTGGATCAATTAATCAAAAGTAGGTCATTACACTTAAATTAAATCGCGACATGGATTAGTATCTGTAAGTATTAAGCCGCAAAAGTCGATTCAGATATGAATCTTGCATGTTCTGCAAGCCTCTGTTTGTTTGAATTAATGAATGAATGGCAGAGACGCGTGTTTTTTTTTTATATATTTTTTTTTACTACATGAAGCGCGTGTGACACTCGCGGTGATTTCAGCACCTGCCGTCTCAATGAGGACAAAAATACATAAACAACGTCTCCAGAACAGCTCTGAGAGTCACTTCACGAGCATTTTACCGTTTCATTTGAGTAAAACCAGCGTCATATCATAAGCTACACACAGATATGTAAAGGTAGGCCTATTCACGGCAACCCGTCAAAATAAAAGTTTATCTTAAAGACATTGTGCCAGAAATATATTACTATTATTTAGTAGAATGTATGTGATACTCTTACTACTGTTGAAAAAAATTAATATTTATTTTTAAAGAAATAAAATCACAATATTTCTTCCATATTTTAATTTTAATAGTAAATCCCCTTTATTTAGCAAAAAAATAAAATGCGTTTAAATTTCATTAATTAAAAGACAAATTAAATTTGGGTGAAACTTTACTGTTTACTGTTTTTCATACTTTTTTTATAAGTATAAAGAATGGCATTGATTTTTGCACATTTTATTTTTGTTTGACTTTATTATTAAAAACAATGTGTTTTTTAATTAGCATGTGGTACCGAAATTGGTACCGAGAACCGTGGATTTTGACTGGTATCGGTACCGAATGCTGAAATTTTGTTACCGTGACAACACTAATAGAAATAAATGATGATTTTAGCATCTGATTTGAACGCTCTGTTAGAAGGGACGTGTCTGCTGTGACTGGCTAACATCTTTACATAGTAAAAGTATTTGAGACTGCTCCACATGTAATACTTCTTATGTTTTTACCATTACAGCTGTTGAGATTATTTTACCATGTAAAGTGTTAATTAGGCTATAGCTTTATATATTTAGATCTACTCTCATCACATGAAAGGTTGTAGCGCTGAGCATCTGACAGTCTCTTTGATCTCATCATTACGTCTCTTTTTTTCTGCACTCTCACGAAATGCTTCATTTTAACTAACAGCAAACATGTAAATACTGTAAAAGGTTCATTGTGTTGTGTAAAGCCTGTGTTATACTTTCCGCGTGCGCGAGTCCGCTAGGTCCGCTATGGTATGTGTGACGTAAAAATCGTTATCGGAGGGTGTGCGCGGAGGCTCTGCGAAGACATCTGCGTGCCTCCCATTTTTTTGTGACCGCGCGTACTTGTCCGTCAGTAGGCTGCAAAAGCAAGTCGGTCGCTACCCGCACTTCTACAAGCAATCGATAAAACAATATAAGACAGCCAGATGTGCAATAACTCTGGGCAATTGTTTGTTCACGTTTGTTTACTGTTCAAGCCGATCTAATGCCGGGCTCACACTGTGCTATTTTTTAAAAGTCCTTTAGGATTGTACTTGTCAGACTGTACGAACATGCTGATCATGTCACACTATGGGATCTCAGTTGTCATTAATGTCAAGATAAAACGGGTGCGTGCACGAAAACTTGTCCGGAGTTTTACATGATCAACCCATAAACGTCCAGTGACTGCAAACTGCATTGCACGCCGGACCGAAATGTTGGCTGTCATGTAAAGTATATGAATGGCAGTAATACCGGCATATTTAAGAAGAATAGTTTATGCAGCTCTACACACCCACATGAAAACAGCGGCGCAACCAGTGTTTATATAGAAAAGGCAACATATCAGATGAATTCCATGAGCGGAGGACGGGATCGGCGGAATTTATGACTGATAGAATAATTCTCAAGCATTAATTCTGCTCATAGCTTGCCTTGAAAAAACGACAATTTGACATTCATCGTAGGGGTAGTCACACTGCAGGACTGCGCCAAATCTTCTGACACTGCCAGAATTTCGTCAGAGGTGAAATTTGATCGCAACAGCCATTAATTGGCTGTCGGTGAACATGTCAAACCAGCGATCAAAGACTACGGATTTTAGCCTATGATTATAGGAATCTTTTAGGATTTTCAAAATTTGTCTCAGACGACCAAATCGTGGCCAAAATCGCAGAATGTGAGCCGGGCTTAATGCGATTGTATGGAACATGTCCGCGGAGCAGACCACCAGCGTACATCGGTAGTATAAATACAAGCAGTCTACGTCCACGCTGTCCGTGTACGCATCCGGATTGCACAAGCGGAAAGTATAACACAGGCTTAAGAGAACCATTCATTGTAACGAGAGTTTTAAGTGGGTGCTGCGTGATTGACAGCTCCAGCAAACAGCTTTCTGTAATTTAACTATTTAAATAACAGATATATTCATGCTATTAGGAGAAACAATGTTTAGTTTGGTCACTGACTTGATTTACTGACACACACCACCACCATCAAACAATTTTGAGACAAATAAAATCTGACTGAACTTGAATAATTACACATCAGAAATCACTGATCTCAGATCAGATATTAGAATAAACAAGTTTACTTGTTTGCATGTTGTGACAATGCTGTCAGGTTTATATATTACAGTTTGTTTGCAAACCTGCTGCAAAACTGTTACTGATTTACAGTGAAATGTAACAAGCAAATAATTCTCTACTGACACATTCACATGCTTGAAAATAACCACAGTCCTATAGCGACTTTACTTCAAATGTGGCTTCTACTAGCATAAAGACAAATTGAATCTCATACGCTCCGAGTTCAACACAGTTTTATGATTCCAAAAAGCAAAAATAAAGTCTAATGTTTAAATCTCCTCAGTGTCAGTTCAGTCACATTTCCCTAAGAACTTTGAAACATGGATTTAAGACATTTTAATGAGAGTTAAGGTCTTTTTTTTTTACATAAAGGATCTGTGGATGTAACACAAACAGCCATTAAAGATGAATGAAGAATAAACACCAACCTCCTTGTTCCTCCTGTTTTATTCCCCAAGTTTCTGGTTCCTCTTGTTTTATTCTGCAGGATTCTGGTTCAATCATGTTCTCCTCACTCTCCTCTTTAACAAACACCATCTTCACAGCAGATCTCAGTTCAGCTGATACTCCTCCAGATATTCCTGCTTCAACACTTAGTCACGACTGTGAAGATGAGAATATTACAGTTATTACTGACCTGATTTAAAAGCTGTATTTTGATATTTACAGAAACAACAATTCTAACCGTTTGTATTAAACCAGCATCACAACAAAACAACAGAGAACGCGTGAAACTGAACTTCTTCCTCTGAGGTTTAATGGTGTTTGTCAAACAAACGGATGTGTTTTAGCGCCACCCGCTGGACTGGAGTGAAGCGGCGAGAGGAGGGAAATAATAAACTGGTTTGTTTTCCTTTAGAAAAACCGATCTGAATGGATGCTTTTTGCTTCCAAAATTTTTTTTATTTCTATTAACACACATATTTAACTATTCAAAATATGTACAGGACAATCGCAGGTTACTTTATTTCATTTTTTGCATGGTTTGTAAGTGGAAGGTGTATTTTTCTCAGTACTGTTACCAAAAATCTTATGTCTATTAAAATAGTTTACATGTAATTTTCACCCACACTGCTTGTTGGATGCATGACATCATATTATCGAAATATGAAATGCAAGTGAACTTTTGAAACATTTACATTTGCATTATTTTTTGCCAAAAATAATTTAAATGTTTCAAAAGTTTACTTGCATTTGATAATATGATGTCAAGCTGTTAAATGTAACATTCATTGACATTATAGCTGAGTCATTTCTGGGATTTAGTAACATTTCAACTTGGAATATTCTCCTTTTTTTTTTTAACTACATGTGATTCAACTTCTAAATATCCCACATCATTAGGCACATATGAATCCTCCAAAAAAATCATATTTTCCCACCTCAGGCATTAAAGACCTTTTATTATTTTCAGTTTTTTCAGCTTTAGACACCTTTTTTTCCTCAACCCCGTAATGGACAAAATGGGATTGGTTTGAAAAGGATTTTACTCAGAAATTGTTATAAAACAATTACCTACTGTTCATGTGTCCCTCATAGCAATTTAATAATTACAAATGTAGTATTTATCATACTTTTCCCATTTTTTTATAGGACTGAAGATAAAAATAAACAAATTGTGTGTCTATGATCTCTTTATTTTTGTAAAAAATATTTTTACTGTAAATTAACTAAAACCACAGTTATGATATATTAAAAATATCTGATAAAAATTCCCAGATGAAAAAAATGCATCAAAATACACTTTATTTCAGTACACTTCCATAATGTACTTAAAGTGCTCTATTTTCGCACACTAATTTTGTACTTAAAGGGATAGTTTGCCCAAAAATGAAAATTATGTCATTAATTACTCACCCTCATGTTGTTCAAAACCCATGAGACGTTCGCCAAATTAAGATATGTTTGATGAAATCTGAGAGCTCTCTGACCCTGCATAGACAGCTAGGGTCCTTACACGATCAAGGCTCAGAAACGTAGCAAGGACATCGGTAAAATAGTCCATGTGACATCAGTGGTTCAACTGTAATTTTACAAAACTACGAGAATACTTTTTGTGCACAAAGAAAACAATAATAACATAATTTATTCGGAAATTCTTCTCCCCGAGTTACTGTCTTCCACCATTTTGAAGAGTATCCCAGAACGTAATCAGCGCTGTTTATGTTTCAGTAGACAGCGCTCGTATGCTGAACGTAAACAACGCTCAGAATGTTTTCCTTTGTCTGGTAATGATATTTGTAGAACATAGTACAGGGGTTCCCAAACACGTTCCTGGAGCCTCCCCAACACTGCACATTTTGCATGTCTCCTTTGTCTGACACCCATTTCAGGTCTTGGAGTTGCTACTAATGAGTTGAATCAGGTGTGATTGATAAAGGAGACATGCAAAATGTGCGGTGTTGGGGAGGCTCCAGGACCGAGTTTGGGAACCCCTGACATAGTATAACATGGGCTACTTTACCTGGTCGGTGGACATGGTTTCCAAACGGTTCCGTCAGCTTAGTCAACAAATTCACGTGTATTGCACTGCCCATGGGAAACGTAAACAACGACAGTATTTATGACACTGGTAACCACTGTTGGGCAGTAACTAGTTACTAGTAATTTAGTTACTGTAATAATATTACTTTTTGCAGTAACTAGTAGTATAACTAAATACTAATACGATTTCAGTAATAATATTACAGTTACTTTCCATAAAACAGCTTAGTTACTTAGTTACTTTTGATGCCTCAACCCCGCTGATTTAAAATCTAACAATCAAATAATTCCTAGATTTATTTTCATAATTTTCATCACTTGCACATGCATGTGATGTCCCCAGTGCAGCAGACAAGCTTGGAATATGGAAAATCTTACATTCAGCAGATAGAAATATTGCATTATATTGATGTTGTCAGGAAAAAATATCTGTTGTGTAAGTTGTGGCTTTACTTTACCAATTGTGCAAGTTCTCCCACTTAAAAAGATGAGAGAGGCCTGTAATTTTCATCATAGGTATATCTCAACTATGAGAGACAAAATAAGAAAAAAAAAATCCAGAAAATCACATTGTAGGATTTTTAAAGAATTTATTTGCAAATTATGGTGGAAAATAAGTATTTGGTCAATAACAAAATTTCATCTCAATACTTTGTTATATACCCTTTGCTGGCAATGACAGAGGTCAAACGTTTTCTGTAAGTCTTCACAAGGTTTTCACACACTGTTGCTGGTATTTTGGCCCATTCCTCCATGCAGATCTCCTCTAGAGCAGTAATGTTTTGGGGCTGTCGCTGGGCAAAGATTTTCGATGGGGTTGAGATCTGGAGACTGGCTAGGCCACTCCAGGACCTTGAAATGCTTCTTACGAAGCCACTCCTTCGTTGCCCGGATGGCGTGTTTGGGATCATTGTCATGCTGAAAGACCCAGCCACGTTTCATCTTCAATGCCCTTGCTGATGGAAGGAGGTTTTCACTCAAAATCTCACGATACATGGCCCCATTCATTCTTTTGTTTACACGGATCAGTCGTCCTGGTCCCTTTGCAGAAAAACAGCCCCAAAGCATGATGTTTCCACTCTCATGCTTCACAGTAGGTATGGTGTTCTTTGGATGCAACTCAGCATTCTTTCTCCTCCAAACACGACAAGTTGAGTTTTTACCAAAAAACCATATGACATTCTCCCAATCCTCTTCTGGATCATCCAAATGCTCTCTAGCAAACTTCAGACGGGCCGGACATGTACTGGCTTAAGCAGGGGGACACGTCTGGCACTGCAGGATTTGAGTCCCTGGCGGCGCAGTGTGTTACTGATGGTAGCCTTTGTTACTTTGGTCCCAGCTCTCTGCAGGTCATTCACTAGGTCCCCCCGTGTGGTTCTGGGATTTTTGCTCACAGTTCTTGTGAGCATTTTGACCCCACGGGGTGAGATCTTGCGTGGAGCCCCAGATCGAGGGAGATTATCAGTGGTCTTGTATGTCTTCCATTTTCTAATAATTGCTCCCACAGTTGATTTCTTCACACCAAGCTGCTTACCTATTGCAGATTCAGTCTTCTCAGCCTGGTGCAGGTCTACAATTTTGTTTCTGGTGTCCTTTGACAGCTCTTTGGTCTTGGAGATGGTGGAGTTTGGAGTTGGACTGTTTGAGGTTGTGGACAGGTGTCTTTTATACTGATAACGAGTTCAAACAGATGCCATTAATACAGGTAACGAGTGGAGGACTGAGGAGCCTCTTAAAGAAGAAGTTACAGGTCTGTGAGAGCCAGAAATCTTGCTTGTTTGTAGGTGACCAAATACTTATTTTACCGAGGAATTTACCAATTAATCCTTAAAAAATCCTACAATGTGATTTTCTGGATTTTTTTTCTCATTTTGTCTCTCATAGTTGAGGTATACCTATGATGAAAATTACAGGCCTCTCACATCTTTTTAAGTGGGAGAACTTGCACAATTTTTTGCCCCACTGTAATTAAAAATATTTTTAGAAAATTAAACAGTTTCTTACAAACTCATGTGATTTGATAAAATGCATAACGAAATTTAATCGCATATGGGTAACGGAAAAATTACTTCAAGCTACACATGACAATTAATGAGATGAATACAACACTTGTACTTGAATGTCACTATCAATCACTATTGAGTGTTTGTAATCACTTCTGACTGCGATCCAATGTGGATTTTGGTCAAATGATGAGGCAGAAATATGTTGTTAGTAACATTCTAGAAGAATTTTATCTGGAAGATACACAGTTACAACTTCTGTGGGGTGTGAAGAAAAATAATGTAACTAGTAGTGTAACTAATTACTGTTGCCAGAAAGTAATAAGTAAAGTAGCAATATTACTTTTGAAAGGAGTAACTAGTAATGAGTAATATATTACATTCTTTGAGTAACTAGCCCAACACTGCTGGTAACAGACAATTGCGCTTATCAACCACACGGGGGAACCGTGGGCAAATGTTACATTGAGCGCTTTTCCACTGCGTGGTATGACTCGGCTTCTATTATGCTCGACGGTTCAGAACAGCACAGCACGGCACGGCTCAGTTCGGCACGGTTTGCATTTCCACTGTAGTTTAGTACCGCTTTAGAGTAGGCGGGATTATTTACGTGTTGTTAGAGTCGCGCCGCCTCTACTGCCGTGACTCCTGAAAAATGTTTTAATTCCGCGGCGCTCCATTAAGCTCTCGCTGGATCCGTTTCTCAGCTATCAACGAGAGGAACGCATGTACTTCCTCAACAGACAACAAAACAGCCATTTTTTGGATGTTAAAATAAAGGTGCGCTCATTCAAAACAGTTGCGTTCGATCCTTCGCTGGCTGTGCTGATTTAAATCTAGCGGGTCTGTTGTGTCTCGTGCCGCAAGTTCAATGACGCAGGCAGTGACGATTTTCTCCGGCCAATCAGTGATCAGCAGAGTTTACACGTCACGTTTTGGTAATGGTACGGTTTGCTTGGAACCCCGGCCGAGGTGGTATTAAAAAAAGTACCAGGTACCCAGTGGAAAACCCCTCAAAAGTGAGCCGTACCGTGCCGTACCATGCAGTGGAAAAGTGCTGCTTTAACTCATTGTCATGATTCTTTTCCCTCTTCATGTTTTGGCCATTAGCCGATCTTAGACTTCTGGGGGCCCTATGCAAAAATGTTGCCAAATGTTGCAAGAATTGAACTTGCAACCTTTGGGTTACGAGTCTGACTCTCTAACCATTAGGCGACGACTTCCACTTACATGATTTGTCTGATTTTTATGTAGAGAGCATGACAGCGCACTGCATTAAAATAAATGATTATTCATGTTTTCATAACTGCTGGCCAAATTCAAAAACAAAACTAAAATTAAATCATCTTTAAGAGCAAGGGGGCCCCACGCAGCTTGCGCATTCTGCGTATAGGGAGGATTGGCTCTGCCTCCACTGCTAAAGAAACACTTAAGCCTCTTAAAAGTCCTCGTCCGTACTCCTTTTTTTAATTTTTATAAATGACTAATAATAAATTGCTATATTTGATTGATTTGTTCTCATCTCTTCTGAAATCATTATTTCCAGTAGATTAAATTGCAGTCTGGTGTTTCTACAAATCTGTGTCCAGGAGAGATCAAAAAGAAGTACCAATGAATGGACCTCATTAGGGACGTTGTGGGAATGTGTCACATGTGGGAAAAAAAATAAATAACTGACATTTCATTTTTGACATTACAGTATTTCAAATCTGAGAATGATTAAATTATTTTAAGATGACGCTGTGTATTTTTTATTTATTTATTTATTTTAATCAGAATCAGAATCAGAATCAGAATTAGCTTTATTCGCCAGGTGTGCGCAAACACACGAGGAATTTGTTGTGGTTTTAAGGTGCTCCTGGTACATACATACATACATACATAAATACACATCTGACATGAGAACAGAAAAAAAAAACATTTAAATAGTAAGACTTAACAATGGATGATAATCATAATAATAATAAGTATGAATCTGGAACAGTAGATTTATGTACAGATTTGTGCATTATTTACTCTATATACAGCTGTATAGATAAACATATGTATGTGTATTTACATTATACTTGAGAGGGAGGCAATAATTAAAGATGGAGAATGAATTCCAGAATGAATTACAGAACACAGGTAATGATCCACGTGTTAGCTATTTAAGCTGGAGATGGCATGGGGGAAAAAACTGTTTTTATGCCTAGATGTTCTAGTGCACAGAGATCTGTGCACTAAGGTGAGACTTTCTTTTTGGTGAGACTTTCTTGTTGGGCAAACCAAAGAAAATGTGAGGTATGAATTGAAACATCCAGTATGTTTCTGCTAACAGGTGCCGTAAGGGAAGAGTTTCCAAACACAACTTTTGCCTGCTTCACAAATGTAACAATGGGGGATTTGCAAATAAAACTATTTAATTGGTTAAATATTGAAGTAATACTTCAGTAATTTATTTTAGTTGAATCCTCTGTTGACCTGTTATGATTAAATGTACAATACAACACACTGTATTTGAGTATAAAAATAGCATAGATAAAAAGAAACGTTTTGAGTTGCAAAAAATTATAATAATAATTAATAATGATGCAGTTCTGCATCAGAAATCATTCTAGTTCTGAACTTTACCTTTTCAATAATTGAACTACACTTCAAATAGTGATTTTCACAGTTTTGCATGGTTGCAATGCAGCTTTACACACACGTGACCCTGGACCAAAAAAAAAAAGCAGCCTTAAGTAGCGAGCGTATATTTACAATAGCCAAAACCACAGTGTATGGCTCAAAACTATTGATTTTTCTTTTATACCAAAAATCTTTAGGATATTAAGTAAAGATGTTCCATGAAGATATTTTGTAAATTTCCTACCGTGAATATGGTGAGACTTGTGTCTTTAGCTGCAACGAGTTTCTAGACTCTAAAGGTTTCTTCTGAAAAATGTGCCAAATCTGCAACACAGATTCCCAATAGTGTGCACTCTACCGAGTTCAGGGGCCGGTTGCACCAGCTGGACGTAAAAAGGTTGGGTGTAAGCTCTACGTTGGACTTAGTTACGTCCAGCTTTCCGATTAATATTTACACCTGTTGCACCATTTAGAACTACGACTAGGCGCAGCTAAGCTTTAGTGTAGACTGTGCGCGTCCGCGTGGACACGACGCCGCTCGCGTTACTATGGTTACAACTTGAATTTGCCGGCTCCAATTAATAAATGAAAAATGGCTGCTGAACCGAAAAGAAGAAAATTAAATTACTCAGATTGTGAAACAAGAAAAATTATTGAACTCTTCAGTAAGTATATGCATATTTTAGTATGCAAACAAAACAATTCAGTAACAAATAAGAAAAAACAAGACATCTGGCAAAAGATAACAGCGGCAGTAAATGAAGCTGAGGGTGGATTAGGAAATCGGACAGTCGAGGAAGTAAAAAAAAAATGGAAAGATCTTCTTCAGGCAGCCAGGAGAGACTATAGTCTGCTCAAAAACCCCCTCCTAAAATCTCACCCTACAGCACCATTATAATGGATGTGTTTGGAGACGACTCGCCAGCTTTCACCGGTCTAAAAGGCTGTGACACTAGTGCAAGCAACATAGATGTAGCGGAAGAAAAGCAAGTTGAAGCTGAAGAGGATGCAAGTTTTTCTTCCATGTTAAATGATTCATCAGACACCACTTATGAAGGTAACATTATCACTTAAAATAGTGGGCTAATAAATAGTTATAGGATGTAGACCTGTTTACACTGACTACGGAATAATCTACACAAATTTCTGAAGCAAATTGTATTTTAACAATGCATTCAATTTCTGCAGATAATTAAATCCTAAACGCATCTTGATATTTAAAAAAAATAATGTTTTTATTTTATTTCATAACACACTATTTAATCAATAGCTAAATTATTTATTTTTACATGCCAGCAATCATTTTGTACAGCTTTAGTTTATTCACTTTGCTTATGCTTTGTGAGAGTAGAAAAACTTTCAAATGCTGAAATGTAAAAAAAGGGAAATGTAAAATAAAATAAATAAAGTGCATATTTATTTAAAGCAGATACATTTCGTTTTCTTTTTATTCATTATAATATACGATCTTTATATGTTACATTTGCCCTATTGCAAGCTGATTAGCCGAATTATATTGCTTCGGATGAGACGAGCCGCCACATCCTCTTCTGCGACTTGTTCCCTGATGTGTTCCACCTCTGCCTCCACTGGTAATAAATCCTCCGCAGGAAGAGGCACTCTCTTGTCTATGCAAATGTTGTGCAACACAGCTGCTGCACATATAATGGTGCATGCCCTCTCTGGCTCCATCCTGATTTCACTGTGCAGGCAATAGAATCTGCAAGGAAGAAAATGCAGTAGCTATCCCGCAGGGGTAAACTATAGATTACCATTGCCAGTTTAAGGTAGCTAAAATAAATAAGGGCTGGCAGCTTCATAGTTAAACTAAACATGAACCACACACCTGCGCTTGAGCACTCCTATGCAGCACTCAATGATCGACTTCGTCCGTGAATGCACATAGTTGTACTGCCTTTCCTGCTCCGTTCGTGGTACCATGACAGGTGTCATCAGCCACTTCTTCAAAGGGTAGCCACTGTCGCCAAGCATTATGCCAGGAAGCCGCCCCTCCTCACACAATTGTGCCAGTGCACTCTCCCTCAAGATGCGTGCGTCATGTGCAGTCCCATACCAACGCGCCACCACCATCTATCAATTTCATGTTTGCGTCACACACAACCTGTATGTTGATTGAGTGAAAGCCTTTCCTATTTACAAAAAGGTACTCATTTTTAGATGGTGCCTGAATGCGCACGTGAGTACCATCAATACAGCCAAAAATACCGGGTATGCCAGAATCTCTTCTAAATTTGTCCTTGGTGCGTGTGGCCTCCTCCTGGGTGGGTAGACGAACATGTATTTGAGCCCGACTTTGAAGGGCCAGAGACACTCGTCGTATCGCCCGGCAGGCTGTACTTCTGCTTACATTTACCATATCAGCGAATGTATTTTGGAAAGATCCACTGGCATAAAATCGAAGAGATATCAGCACCTGCAGTGCTGGGGACAGCGCTCCGTTCCTATCTGTTACGTGCTGTAACTGCGGTGATAACTCGTTGATTAATTCTAACAGTTCAACCCTGCTGAAACGAAACCTTTCAATAAGTTCTCTGTCTCCATATATACCTAGAGGATTGGTGCGGTCTCTCATTACTCTTTCACGCCTGAAAGCCCGCCGATCGTGTAGCCTGTATATCAGACGCGCCATTGTCTTTTAATTGTTTTTATTTATTATATTTATTATCACTATGGAAACAAGTCAAGGCTTTTCACTTTACACCTACCTTTGACTAGGCGTAAGATTTAGTCTCAGACGTGCGCTACGCCCAAATGGTGCAACAGGTATTAATTCTACGCAGGACTTAAAATGCATTTTACGTCCAGCCTAGCCTTACGACCGGGTGTACGTCCAGCTGGTGCAACCGGCCCCTGATGATTAGCAAAAGTACAGCAAAACCGATTGTTGATTTTGATTAGTAATATGCATTGTCCTTCATTTGGACAACTTTAAAGGCAATTTTCTCAATATTCTGTTGGGTTTTTTTGCACCCTCAGATTCCAAATTTTCAAAAAGTTGTAACTCGGACAAATATTGTCCGATCATAACAAATCAAATCAAAACATCAATGGAAAGCTTATTCATTCAGCTTTCAGATGATGTATAAATCTCAATTTATTGACACTTAAGACTGGTTTTGTGGTCCAGGGTCACATATTGTAATTTTCTACATATTTTTTCAGTATAGATAACCAATAGTATATTGATAGTATATGATATCTATCACACTGATAAAGGTCAGTTCAGAAAAGGCTGATCAAATAAACTAAGCACACGTTTCCTTTTAAAATTATAAACTAAGATTTGAACAGGTACTGTTGAATAAAAATCATAATTTAGGTTAAATTTGCAAACAGATAAGTAAAATATTTTATTTAAAACCTTTAAGATTTAATCTAAACAATCTTTTAATTTTGAAAGATCTTATTTACACTCTTAAGATTATACTTTAATAATAATAATAGATTTTTAAGATGAAGACGCACACTCTGGAAAAGGAGTAGCAGACTAACTTGACACATGAGCTGGTATGGAGCGCAGAGACTCCTCCCCGTCTCTGAGCGGGCCTTGAAGCATTCAATCCATTTCACTATGATGTTCAGCCCTGGGAGGATGTGGGAGTTTTGTTTATATTTCAACTTAAACATTTTTGTTTTATTTTTATATTTATCTATTTTATTGGAAACATTTAATTCGCGGAATGGATGTCATTGCGTAAAGATCTACCTATAAGCACTCTGAAAAATGTAATGCGTTTTTATATTGTCATCTAAAACTATAGTAAATGTTTATTTTATACAGTATTATATATAATTAGTTTTATTTGCTACCATCATCTCTAAAAGAAGAGAATGGTGTGTTTTATAAGGTCAATAAATAAATGTTGAATACATGTTTAAAATGTGTAATAAATGATTTGCTTTAGTAACATGTTACTATGCTGTCATATATAATTATATATTTTATTACCATATTCTATAAAATAGATAACTTCCCAATACAAACATGCCCCCTAATATAGTCCCGCCCCCTCACATTGATTGACAGCTTTCTGTGTAGACATCGGAAATTCAAATGCAAAAGGAATTGCGATTTCATTTGAGTTTTGGCAGGTTACATGCGTGATGCAGACAAAGTGGAAAAGCAAATATGGTAATTAATATTGTTATTTAAATATGACAGGCCCATAACTCGTAAGACGTGGGAAATACAGTTGCAAATGGACTTTGCTTCTTCATTTGAAATGTGGCAGTCACTGTGTGTTCGCCAAAGCGAAAATGCAAACGGTAATGCAAGATTTGCAATTGCATTTGGATTATGTCCCAATTTATGCACCCACATGTGGAAAACGCAATTGAAAATACAATTTGCAATTGCTTTTGAAAATAGTCCGGAAAATCCTTCCATATTTATAAGTTCAATAAACTTAAATAAATTTTGAATACTTTTTTAAAAAGTATGATAAATGTTTTCCTTTAGTACCATGTTTGTTACTATGACATATAAAATTATATATTTTGTTTATTACCATATTCTTTAAATGAAGAGAATGAAGTGTTAAATAAATGTTGAATACAGGATTAAAATGTACTATAAAAGATTTGCTTTGCTTTGCTTTAGTAACATGTTTGTTACTATGTGTTTTATAAGTTCAATAAACTTAAATGTTGAATACTTGTTTAAAATGAATGATTTGCTTTAGTAATAGTAATAACATGCTGTCATATATAATTATATACTTCCATATTGTTTAAAAGAGATAAGTCTCTCTTTAGCTTGAAATGTTTATGTGCGTGCTTATTAATATGACTTGTCATGATGCAAAATTGTATAATGACATAGGTATTACACTGATATGACAATGTGGTTTATGATGAAACTTCTTGAGTCCTCATAATTCAGATCGCTTAAAAACAATATTTTATTAAAAATGATTGTATGCAGAATTTTGGTAGGTGTACAGTAAAAAATCATTTTGTCTATGGAGTGTCATGGAGCGTAGTAATACTCCAAATAAATTAAATGTAAAAATTAAAATAAATTAGCTTTTTTAAATTAAATTATACTAAATGATGTTTATGAATTTTTTTTTTTTTAAATGAAGAAAGTTTACTGTGATGGGTAGGTTTAGGGGATGATACTGTATAAAATTCACTAATTTAATGTAATTATAAATATTAAAGGTTCTAAATATAATGTAGAAACTGCTTTGCAACACCATTTCATTATTAGTCATGTTACCTAATTTATTTAAATCCTTTTTATACAGTCATCAGATTATATTGTGGGTACGCATATTGCAATATGGTCTCATGATCTTTTAAAATAGTTTATTTATTCTGTTATTGTCCTTAAATCCAATATCTTTTTCATACATCACCCATACAGAGAGAGAGCCTTGGAATGCAACCCGGACACGTGGTCCACAGATGGGCAAAACCCCCCGGATGATCATAAAATCTCCAAAAACATTACTTGACAGATCATTTTATCTCCTGTCACCGGATGGACTCGTACAAACACTTGTACAAACAACATATCTCATCCCCAGATGATTTCACGCATGCCTATTCCAACATCTGGATGTCATTAACAGGTCACGGAGTCAACACGACGTGGGTGGGCCGTGTGGAGGAGGGGGAAAGGTCAAAAGGTCAAAGCCATAAATATTTTTTTGTCATAAGCCACATCAGAATGACTACTCAGCATAATAGAATGATTTTTGAAGATCATGTGACACTGAAGACTGGAGTAATGGCTGCTGAAAATTCAGCTTTACCATCACAGGAAGAAATTGCATTTTAAAATCTATTAAAATAGAAAAAAGTTATTTGCTGTAATTTTGTCTTGCCAACCCCAAAGTTTTGAAAAGTAGTGTAAAGCTAGTTATATACATATTATATACGCCTAATACATACACCACATATATGCACCTAAGAGGAAAATACAACCTTCATCTGTAAGATTTTATACAACTTGTTTACATGCATGTTAACCAGTGTTGGGCACGTTACTTTAAAAAAGTAATTAGTTATAGTTACTAGTTACTTCTCACAAATAGTTACTGAGTTAGTAACTGAGTTACATCATTATAAAAGTAACTAATTACCAGGGAAAGCGTTACTTAAAAAAAAAAAATCAAATATGTCAAATAACTTGGATGCCCCCAATATTAAATGAATGAAATGGACACTAAATATAATAAATTATTATTATAAAACATTGTACACTAATCTATTTTAATATTTCTGTGGGACAATGTGAGAGACACCGATCAAATTCAATATATTATTGTAAATAGTATCAACCAATTATATATATAAAGCTTACGTTTAAATGGCACAGTTTTTTTTTTTTTTTTTTTTAAATATCTGACACTTTGCATCAGTCAGTCAAGCATTATAATCTGATATTATGATAATTTAGCATTATATGATGATATAACTTTAGTAATTATTTGTCATGTTGACTGAACTTAGGACTGGTGGTGGTGCTTAAGATATTGTTTGTCATTTAGTGTTTCGATAAAAAAAAAAACTAAAAATAATACTGATAAGATAACAAAACTACTACGAATTCTACTACTAATAACAATATAAAAAGCACTAAGGATTAATGGGCTGGTGGGTTCATGAATATTAATCATGTTGTCTGCGTTCGCTCGAATTAATTTGCTGAAATCAAAACAGGCACGATAATGGGTGAGCACCAGCCAATGAGATTGTCGCTTGCGCATTAGTTCCGCCCACTACCGGAGAAACCGGCAGTTCTTAATAGCTGAAGAATTCCAAAGGAACTCCGTTATTTTGACAGGAAAATACAACAAAGAACATGTAGCGTGTAGCGCGTCACTTCTGCATGTTATGAAAAACTATCTTGCTCTGTATTTTTCTTTGCGCGTGTGAGACAAAGCGACGGCGAGCCGTGCGCCTTCACACTAGAGTTTACGGTATGCAAATACAACACTGTGCATCCATTCAGATAAACTGAAAAATAAAATGATAATAATACTATAAATTATAGTAACGCCGCATTTTATTGTCAGTAACGGTAACGGTGTTGTAACAGGAGAAACAGTAATTCGTTTGATTACTTGTTACTGAAAAAATAACGCCGTTAGTAACGCTGTTTATTTATAACGCCGTTATTCCCATCACTGACGTTAACACATTTTTCTCTCTCTCTGTAGTCTTACTGCTACACATACAGGTGTGCAGACTAATAACAGACTAATAGATGTGTACACTTTTGACAGTTGTAGCTAATGAGAGTGTGAAAGAATATTATTATGTTTTAGTAAAAATACAGACAGGGAGAGTGTTTTTCTATTCTTGTGTTTTATTTGGTTCAACATCAACCTCGAACAACCAAGAAAAAATGAAGATTACATATGAGTTGTTTTGGTTGTGAGTCTGTTGATACTGATGTTCAGATGACAGGGAATCATGGTGAGGCAGGGTAAGCGGAGGCAATGTACTTCTTTCCATCCCCATAGCTGCTGTTTTCCCATGTATAGGTCTGAATGCCCAGAGTGTTTCCTCCCAGACTCACATAACACCTGAGAATACAGATAAACACATGAGTATATACATTTGATTTACTCATATAAACAAAATGAGATTCATTTGATGAATGGCCAGATGGAGGAATAAATATGCATAGGCAGACAACAAAAAACGACAACTTACTTCTTGCCAGGACGGGTGATGTAGCAGAGACTGTAGATAGCCAGATCAAATTCAGGACTAGAGCCAATGAAGGCAGAACCAACCTCTTTGAAATAGCCATCCCATTCAAACTGCATTCCCAATACATCAGGATATGTGGTCCACTGAGAGAGAGGAGAAACTTAGCTTTTACTATATCAACACGTGTAATACAAGTAGACATCCAGACTTTTAAAATGCATGTTGTACTAGCACTGGTTTGTTTTGATTCACATGCTCAGTAGTACTCACAGGGCCATTAAAACTATGGCTGTAGTAATTCAGGAGGCCCTCTTTCTCATTCAGATAAAACTGCAGCCAGTTGTGGAAACCAGACACCTTTCCTTTCTTAATTTCCCCTTTTGACACAATACATGTCAGCCAAAGGGAGATAATAAGCAGTTTGACAGCGAATCACACACACACACACACACACACACACACACACACACACACAGACTGACCTGCAAAGGTGTGCTCAAACCCGCTGGAGTCCAGTTTTTTGCCTTTAGATCGAGAGTAAAGACCAAACCACATCATCTTCAGATCCTGGATAAACTCGCTCTGTGATGAGTATATACCTGAAAACCAGTGGTTTAAATTCAAATATTTTGCATAATCTATTTAAATTGCATTTTAATAACTTTGTGGTGCAAATGATAGTACTCAGAAAACTCTTTTCTTCTAGTAAAGAATCTAGAATATTAGTAAAATATTAATACTGCATATACCATTCAGAAGTTTGGGATTGGTAAGATGTTTTAAAAGAAGATTGTCATGCTCACCATGGCTACATTTATTTGATCAAAAAACAGTAATATTGTGGAATATTATTACAATTCAAAAGCGCTTTCCTATTTTAATATATTTTAAAATATAATTTATTCCTGTGATGGCAAAGCTGATGTTTTAGCAGACATTACTCCAGTCTTCAATGTCACATGATCTTTCAGAAATCATTCTAATATGCTAATTAGCTCCTGTTGAAAAAAAAAACAAAAAATTGAAACAAATCTTTCAACATTATAAATGTCTTTACTGTCTCTTTTGAGCAAAGAATTGTATCCTTTCTAGATAAAACTTTTAATTTCTTTCAAAATTATACTGACCCCAAACCTTTGAATGGTAATTCTTTAAATATTATTTAATAAATACTAAAATATGTAAAATCACATTATTTTTTATTACATTGAGGTCACTAAAATTCAGAAAAAGGGTTTTGTGGTCACATATACTGTACCTTTAGAGTGGAGGAAATTGTAAAGCTCCCTGCCCACATCAGTGTTCATGGCCTCTTGGAGGAAAGTGTCCTGCTCCTGCTCTTCCTGTGAGGTCACATCCTCCGCTTCCCCTGACACCCTTCTATAGTTGTCTAATAGATTCAGCAGAGCTTGATACGTGGGCTTGGAGAGCAAAGTACTACTCACTTGCTTGAACAATCTAAGAGAGAAAGAGAGCACTGGAATTATAACATACATGTAAATACTGAATGTGGATATCTGTGTGTGCAGTCTGTGTCTTACGGGCGAGATGACTGGTCATCCTCGGAGCCGGTCTCAGATGAAGAGATCAGTGTCTGAGGATCAATGACCAGCTCTGAGGCTGTGGCTCTGTTATGGTCTAACTTGTACAGCGTCTCAGACAGAGACTTGATCTCAGCGTCAGAGACTCTGGCTGAAGGTTGGGATGGCAAAAGGATAAAGAAAGAGTTAGCGCCTGAAGTGGAAACAAAACCCTGACAAAGCCTGAGCAAATGAAAGAATAAAAGATGAGGAAAAACAGTAATTACTGCAATTATAGTTTCAAATTTCAACATTCAATTTCTAAAATTGGAAATCTGTTGTCTTAGTAGTCAAGAAAACAATGTTAATTATCAGTCAAAAGTCTTCACATGTTCAATGTTCATAACTGTAAATCTAACTAGATTAAAGTTTATTATTGTTTTGTTTTTATACGTTTGTGTGACACAATCCTGGGTGTAGTGCAGATTTGTGCTGTTGACAGCTACAACCGTAACAGCAATTACCTGAACCTGTAGTAGCATTTGTAGACTTAAAATAATGTAAAATAATAATAAAAAAGAATGTTTTAGGAAAATAAATAAATACATGACAGTTCCTTTTGTCTGAATAGTATTGTAAGTGTTTTTCATACAAATAACTAACATGAAACTGATTAATTACACAATAGGAAATGTGGTGTTTAGCATTTTGTAATGAAAGTGTGTGAAACTATAGAAGTAGGCACAGCTGAGTTTCATGCCACTTCTGGGATCCAAAATAAACAGGACTCAGGGTCAATGAGTAACTTTACACAGATAACCCCCTAATATTTAGAACTAAATCCTTCTCCTATTTTTATGCCTGTTATAAAACGCTGGTTTGCCCCACGCGACTTGACAGACCTTGAGCATTGTACTGTATTTAAGAGACAAATAAAACCTGTGTTTGTTTAGAATTACTTTGAATGATTCATTATTCGTCTGTGCCTTTAACACAAGTAGTTTAATACACAAGTATTAAACTATAATCTATATACACGAGTATTAAACTATATTCTATATACACGAGTATTAAACTATATTCTATATACACGAGTATTAAACTATATTCTATATACACAAGTATTAAACTATTCTATATACACGAGTATTAAACTATATTCTATATACACGAGTATTAAACTATATTCTATATACACGAGTATTAAACTATATTCTATATACACAAGTATTAAACTATATTCTATATACACAAGTATTAAACTATATTCTATATACACGAGTATTAAACTATATTCGTAAAACTACAAACTTCAGTCCAGCTTGACTTGACAGAACAGCAAAATTAGTTTTACAGCTTTAACGTGCAAGACCAGACCAGCTACTAAACTTTTTTTTTTTTTAAACCTATACGCTCTCAGAAAAGGTACAAAGATTTACCAGTTTGCCTTTATACTGGTACCACCCCAATGACAGCTTTGTACCTTTCTTATGAGAGTGATTTTGTTTTACAGAATCACGGATGTTGAAGCTCACCTCGACGACCACCAGGGATGTAACAATTCACTCAACTCACGATTCGATTCGAGTCAGAGTTTTTTTTTACAAAATGAGATTTAAGACAAATTATAAATTAAATGTGTCCTTTTATTATTGCTTGGACAAAATGCAGCACGTTTCTTTGTGAAATTGAAATATAACACTATAATAATATACTAACATAGCACTTGCATATTATTACTCTTTTGTTGTATGTAAATGTAAATAACAAAACTAAATTGAAATTTTAAAACAAGTTCCAAATCAAATAAATAACACAAATAAAAGAAATATCTTCATATAAACAAAATAAGGCTTTGTCTGTGCTCTTTCCATTTAAATCATTAAATGGATTTTAATCATTATCCAAACAAAGATGCTGCATACATGCAACATGAGCAGTTTTTAATCTAAATTAGATTTAGATTGTATAATTTCGAAATTTGAAGCAAAAACAGAATGGTCTGACTTCAGTTTTGTGAAACTACTGTATACATAAAAAATTTCTGCATGAAACAGAAACAGCAGACGAGCTGAATGAGACGCAGATTCAGTCTCTGCCAGCAGGTGGCGCTTTAAGCGTTTCCTTGGTTTCCGCTGTAAACAAAGCAGCGCTGCACTTTGAACTTTAATATAAAGAGGCAAGATGAAATGAAAAAATACCATCTACACTTTTCTAAAGACAGTAACTTCCCCTCAGACATACATTCATATAAACTCCTACCCCTAACTGAATCGCGATTTGTTTAGCATCTTAACCGATTTGAATCGTCACATATTTGAATCGATTTTCAACCGGCTCGCGGTTAATCGTTACATCCCTATAGAATCACGGATATAAAAGAATCACTATAAAAAGCAGTGTGGTCGTTATAAAATAATCACTATAAAAAGCAGTGTGGTCGTTAGGGATGTAACGATTAACCGGCTCGCGATTAAACGGCCACACTGCTTTTTATAGTCATCGCAGCAGTCCTCGTGCTGCTGGCATTGTGAATCGCAGTCGTTTGAAGCATCGTAGGGCTCTCCACATCTTCCTTTACAAGAAAGTGAGCTATATTTCACATGCTGACTGCTAAAGCGTCATTTTATGTGAAAGAAAAGATCTACCACCCAGAGGCATGTCAGTAACCTATTATTTGTACTAGTAGAGCGCAATAGTATGAACTCAGTAAAGAACAATTAGACGTAAGGCACCGGATTTGATTAAGGAGATTTGGGTATAAATCATTAGGAGAAAAAATGAATAAAATAGGAAAAAGTCAGGGTAAAATTCAGTATCACAATTTCACACTTACAGAAGTCCAGACAAGGAGAGAGAAGGAACACTATTTGCATTAGGATTCTAACTATGCTGTACAAGAACAAAAGGTAGCTTACATGAACATGTTCAGTTTAACTGAACGAACAGTCAGGATTGAAATTGAAGGTATTAACTTACCACTGTAGCCCTGAGAGATCAGGGTGATGGTGAGAAAGAGGATGATCTTCATTATGGACTTCAGACGATCTAGACACACACTACAGATTAAGACTCAGTTCGGTTTTTATACCATCTCAGTTCAATAAAGCTGAAGGAACTCCTCCCATGCATTCTGTTGTGATAATAACTACTAATATTTAATAACAGATCACAAGGTGACTCGGTTCAAATGTTTTGCCGTGTTGCTATGAGTAAAAAGGCAATTTTGGGAGTGGTGAAATTATTACAAAGAAGTTTGTAATCACAAAATAAAATAAATGAATGAATCTCTATTCCTCTTTTTCAGCCAGCTGGTCCAGAAATGGTAAACACCTGGTGAAAAAAAAAAAAAAATGTTGCTTTCTTTCCTTAACCTCTCCCTGTCTAGCTAGTATTTACTCTGAACAATGCCTGAAACTTTGTATTGCAAGCACTTCCTGTGTCTGTTTTGAATTGTAGAGTTGTTTTCCCCCATATTGTACAGCACTTTGAATCAATTCAAGTTGTTATTAAATGTGACCCTGGACCACAAAACCAGTCATAAGGGTCAAATTATTGACATTTATACATCATTTGAAAGCTACATACATAAGCTTTCCATTGATGTATTGATGGATAGGACAATATTTGGCCGAGATACAACTATTTGAAATCTGGAATCTGAGGGTGCAAAAAAGAAAAAGAAAAAAAGTAATCAAAATATTTAAAATCGCCTTTTAAAGTTGTCCACATGAAGATCTTAGCAATGCATATTACTAATCAGAAATGAAATTTTAATATATTTACGGTAGGAAATTTACAAAATATCTTCATGGAACATGATCTTTACTTTATATCCTAATGATTTTTGGTGTAACAGAAAAATCGATAATTTTGACCCATACAATGTATTGCTGGCTATTGCTACAAATATACCTGTGCTACTTAAGACTGGTTTTGTGCTCCACGGTCACAAATGTGGTTATAAATAAACATTGCTGTTGCTATTATTATGTATAGATTATCTCATTAGGACTGGGGCCTGTTTCATAAAACAAGTTTACCAAACAAGCCAAGCTTATTTCAGTTAGTCTGATTTATTTTGAACCAAATAAACTGACAATAAGTCAGACTAACTGAATAGAAATAAGCCTGGCTTATTTGGTAAACTTGTTTATGAAACAGGCCCCTGGTATACCCAAACAACAACAATAAAATACTATTATTATTATTATTATTTGAGCAGGTTTATGCATTTTTTATATACCATTAATACATTATTTGTATACCGTTAGCCACTGTTATTTTTATTTTCACAATGAATTAAACTGTTCCTTCTGTTCTTCAGTAAGCGGTAGTGTAAACGCCTGTGCAGTAGATGGCGCTATACGTGACTCCTGAATTCTCTTCTGTTTGACCTTTCTCTCTCTCTGTAGAAAGCGTGCTTCAATGACATTCCAGTGACTGATGTAAAGAAGCTAGTGTCAGTCCTGAGGAAGGTATAGAAATGGCTTTATATTCTTTATTTCGATCTGTCAGGACAGAAGTAGTCAAGGTGGGCTTTGTCTCATTTGTCATAATTCGCACTCTAATCTTTTAATGTTTTTGACTGGATGCTTTAGAAGTTATGATGCTCTTTGCGTGACAGTCTGCTTTGATATGAATTTTTTGGCTTGTTATTCAAATAAAGGCGTGTTTTAAATAACAGATGACAGTATTTGTTTTTCGGTTTCCATACGGCTGTGTAATGTACTGTAGCATCATTAAATCATGTGTCATATTTATATTGTGTTGTTCATAGGGATGTCTCACGCAGCACGTTCAGTCTCTTTACACCAGCTGCCCGAGTTTAGCAGCAGATAAAGCACTTCTCCTGAAATTACGTAAATCTACACCTTCATCAATTGCAATAAGGCACTGGAGAAATTCAACAATGACGTTACACAGGTGTGGGCCAGTATTTTTTGAAAGATTGCTGTAAAAAGAATGGAGGACCTTATGCAAAAGATCTTATATGGGTAGTTGACAAATAAAAATTGGACTGTGTCCTATGTATGGAATGCCAATCCTGCCATAATTTGAAATAAATATATAAATGTACAAAGAAATGTAAAAAAGCGAAAATAAATAAATATATAAATAAATGTACAAAGAAAAGTAAAAAAAAAAAAAGCAAAAATAAATAATTATTTATAATTTTATTTCATTATGTATTTTTAATTTTTTTCTACATTTATTTAATTTTTTTATTCATACATTTATTTATTTCCACATATATGTATTTATTTACGTATTTACTTCTTTATTTATTTATTTTCACATTTCTTTGTCTGTAGGGTAATGAGGAGGGCGGGTAAGTCGAGGGGTAAGCTTGAGGCCACAGTGACACCTTGTGGTGCCCAAACAAAGTACAAGAAGTGTAGCCTACATGACGCGCCTGTTGATAGTGTGGGATGAATGACTTGGATGGGCGATATGGCCAAAATCTTATATCACGGTTATTATTTCAGTTTCACGTGGGGGGTTGTTTTGGCTGGGAAGCGTGCAATCTGTGATTGCGTGCATTTGCTGAAACTCGCGAAAGCATGCCGTGCAATCACTCTCTTATGCGCGTTGTTTTTTTAGGTTTCACTCTCAACACATCCAACGCATGTTTCCAAGATTCGGAAGAGAAGAAGGTTACTGTAGAAGATTTGTTGCCTCGCGACACTTCCTGTGTGGACAGTCACCGCATCAACTGATTATAATGGGTTCTCTTGGTGTAGACACGGCTTTAGGTACTTCGTTTGGGCACCACAAGGTGTCACTGTGGCCTTAAGCTTACCCCTTGACTACTCTGGCTCGATTGCTTTTCCTGACGTAAAACATGCCCTCCTCATTACCCTACAGACAAAGAAATGTAGAAATAAAAAAATAAATACGTAAATAAATACATAAATGTGAAAATAAATAAAAGTGGAAGTAAATAAATGTATAAATAAAAAAATAAACAAATGTTGAAAAAAATGAAAAAAATACATAAATAAGGAGATAGAAGTATAATTATTTATTTTTGCTTTTTTTACTTTTCTTTTTATATTTATTTATATATTTGTTTATTTATTTTTGCTTTTTTACATTTCTTTGTACATTTCTTTCTTTCTTTATTTCTAATTATGGCAGGATTGGCGTTCCATACCTATGGTGTGACATAGCAAAAATGTAGAAAATAAAACAACGTACAAATAACATGAGAAAAATGTATCTTCATTCTTAGTTACAAATAGCATGAGAGAGGTTTATCTTCAATCTTAGAGTTTTTTTAATTTATTAATTTATTTTTTTAAACATTTTTCCATCACACCATAGGACACACTGATACGTCAACTACCCACTGCTATTTCACTACTTGAATTTTAAATCCACTGTATTTTTTTTTTTAAAAACTAAAAAGTTTCTAACAAGTTTCTATGTATTAATTACAAGTCATCTGATTAGTCAGGCACAAATAGTAAACTCACATCTTTGTCATAGTTGTTGTCGTCTTTTTTTATATATAATCATGCAATTTAGATGTGCATAAAGTAAGGGTGTGCATGTACAAACCTGTACATGGTAAGGATGAGCTAATTATGATTTGCAAAATTTGATGTTTGTAGGCAGAAATCTGGCTGCATGAACAAGCCAAAAAAGAGGGCTGATTGGTGTCCTTTTGGGTGACAATGCAGCTGTCATGGTTGAGGTATGTTGCTTTTCAGTCTTACCACACAATGTGTAATTTGGTCGCCAAAATGATGCAGTGTGATAAAATCTGTTTTTCTTTTCAGGTGAACTGTGATTTTGTGGCGAGGAATGAGAAATTTCAGCAGTTGGTGAAGGATGTTGCTTTGTATGTAATGGCTCATAACAGCAGCAAAAAACAGAATGGGTATATTAAAGGTGCATGCCCTTCACTGTCATTTTCAGAAATGTGCATTTCTTCCACCCCTTCTGTAACCTCTGACTGCTGATCTGTTCTCTGATACAGAGTGTGCTGTCTTCTGAGGACATTAGTAAGCTCCACGTTCCTGAGGGACCCTCGCTGGCAGATCAGATAGCCTTGACTATAGGTGAGATATAACATGACATATACCATGTGTGTGAGTTTGCCCTTTTACATTATATTTACTTTTGCATAACATTCTAAAACCAGGTTTTTATCTATGATTTCTTGCTACTTAAAGTGACCCAAAAAAGTATTTGGACAAATAAGCCACAATTAAAAATGCATAAATGCACACTAATGTTCAGAATTTATGGGTCAGTATTTTTTTTAAAGCAATTAATTTTCTCTTAAATGAAATTTTATTCTGTAAGGATGCACTAAATTAATCAAAAGTTACAAAAAGTTACAATTAAGGTATTTACAATATTACACACAAAATCAGTTTCAAATAAATGCTGTTTTTTTTTCTTCTGTTCATCAGATAATCCTGAAACATGTTTGAAAATATTAGGCAGCACAACTGTTTTCACCATTAATAGTGATAAGAAATGTTTCTTGAGCAGCAATTCAACATACAGTGCCCTCCAAAAGTATTGGAACAGTGAAGCAAAATTGCTCTGTTGGCTGTAGAACAAGACATTTACAAATATGATTAAAAGATGAATATGAGACAAAACTACAAAATGTCACATTTTATTATTAGCCGTTTCAACACATACATGTATTTTTCAGCACTTTTAGAGTTTCATCCCTCTGTCTGATGTGAGCATGAGTATTGGAACAGTTGCCTCACAGGTCTTTCTAAGTGATCAGCTGTGTCCTGTTGCATTAATTCTTCAGATATTAAAAGCAGGGAATGTGTCGTATCAGTTATATCCATTACTTCTGCATTCTGAATCTTGCATTCGATGATGACACACACAAACCAGGATGAAGACGAGGGAGCTGACTTTGAGAGAAAAGCAAGCAATCTGGATGCTAAAAGAAAAGAGGAAGTCAGAGCTCTAGCAAAAACAAAGGGCATGGAGAAACCAAGAGTTTGGAAACCACCAGCGACACCAGCAACCAACAACTACCTGATCAGCTGAGAAAACAACAGTAGCTGATGACAGACAAATCATAAAAGAAGAGTTTTGGAACTGTGTTTATGGACCGATGAGACAAAGATGAACCTTTATCTAAGTGATGGGAAAGCAAAAATGTGGAGGAAAAAAGGAACTGCAATGATCCCAAGCATACAGCCTCATCTGTAAAGTATGGTGGAGGTGGTGTCATGGCATGGGCATGCAAGGCTGCATCTGGAACAGGCCTCTCAACTTTACTGATGACTTAATGTATGAAGACAGTAGCAGAATGAATTTGGAAGAGTACAAAACCATCTTGCCTGCCAATATTCAAGAAAATGCCACCAGATTCATTGGGAAGTGCTTCATATTGCATCAGTACAATGAAACACCCTGCCAGTTCAGTCAAGGAGTTTATCAGGGCAAAGAAATGGAAAGTCTTAGATTGCCCAAGTCAATCTCCAGATTTAAATCCGATTGAACATGAATGTCACCAGCTGGAGAGGAGAGTAAAGGCAAAAACTCCCCAAAACAAGTAACAATTGGAATTGGCTGCATTAAAGTCTGGGAAAAGTATCTGAAAGCATGAGAGCAAGAGTCTGGTGATGTCTATGGGTCACAGACTCACTGCTGTGATTGTGCACAAGGGATCTGCAACTAAATAATAGCTTTTAATCTTTTATATCTGCCTTATGTTCAACTGTCCCAATACTTATGCTCACATCAATGAGTGGGATGAACTCTAAAAGTGCTGTTCTTTTTATTTGGTAAAACATGTATGTGTTGAAACAGCTAATAATAAAATGTGACATTCTGTAGTTTTGTCTCATATTCATCTTTTCATCATATTTGCAAATGTCTCGACTCCACAGCCAACAGAACAATTTTGTCTTCACTGTTCCAATACATTTGGAGGGCACTGTATTAGAATGATTTCTGAAGGATCATGTGACACTAAACTAGACTTGAGCAATAGCTGCTGAACATTTTGCATTGCCATCACAGAATAAATTGCATATTAAAATAAATTAAAATAGAAAACTGTAATTTTTATTTGTAATAATATTTCACAATAATACTATTTTTACTGCATTTTAAATAAATGCAGCCTAAGTGAGCGTAAGACAGTTCTTTTAAAAACATCACAACATCTTACTGATCCCAAACGTTTAAAGTCTTTATTGTAATATATACAATTACGTGATGTGATTAAATCTTCACAACATGAGTAACACAACATTGGTAAGCAATTATAACACACCCTGTCTATTGTCTATCTCCTATTAATTAAATGTAATAATAAAAATAATTGTTCTCATTAGATCTCCAGGGGCGTAGCCATCATTTCAAGTGAGGGGACAGAAATGTTTATATATATATATATATATATATATATATATATATATATATATGTATATATATAACATTTCTGTCATATATATGTAATAAGATATATTAGATATAAAATTAGATATAATTAGTATCAATAGCTTTGGACTTTTTTTTTTTTTTTTTTAGCTCTGTAGTTCAACCCTTCAATTCATCCTAGGTACTAGGAATTATATTTGTTTTCTAATGTAAAATTATATTGATTTTAGCGACAAGACTTTTATTTTGGTCTGGCGATGTGACGTCATAAGGCTGCGCGCGCTCCCGCGTCTGTGATTCAACTGAAGAAAGGTGTGTGCTTTTAATCATTTAAAGTGTTTAAATCAATAGAACTCGTTTAGAGAATCGTATATAAAACGGTTAAATTAATTTGTTAGCCAATGTAACACTTTAATGCTTTATCTAGTGACATTGCAGTCCCTATATAGTGAATCATTTTATCTTAAGCGAGTTCGGTCGCTGTCTAGTAACGTTAGTGATGAGAAACGGATCTTTTCGAAGCTCCGAATCAACTGAATCAAATGCTTCACAAAGTGAATCACCTGCTGCTCAAAACCGTGAAAATGCAACGAGAACAACAAACACTAACATGTAACTTTTACAAAACAACTGCAAATGTTTTCATGAAAGTGGAATCTATTGAATATAATCTACAAATCAGCAAATACTCAATACAAATATGAACCTTGTGTATAATTTGTGTCCTTTTATAAAGTCCATTAACTCTCACTCTGACTGACTCCCTCACCAGTGCACTGACTACTGAACTAGGGAGCTGATTGAGACACACACAGAGATTTAGTTCACGCTTATTTTTCCTTCTCTTAATTATTCTCATCTTAAACAGGAGAAAGTGTCCAAACACACAGAAAAACTCCTGCTGAAGCGACTGAGATCCACGTGACACACCGTTATAAAGATGGTGTTTATTAAAGATGAGAGTGAAGACATGAAGATTGAAGAAACATTCAGAGTCAAACATGAAGATACTGAGGAACAAACAGGTTGGTTTTCATTCTCAAAGCTGAACTCATTCATGTGATCCTTATTATAATGGCCTACAGAATTACAGATATGAAAATATTACAGAAGTAGCCAAAACAATTATTTTGTGTAACATTAAACATATCTACTTCCGAGTAGAAAAAAATGAAAACAGTATTTAAGAATAACTTGAGTTTTTATCTTAACATTTGTTGCCTGTAAATTATTTTTATTTTTTCAACTCATCCCCAAAACTGCCGTACTAACATATACATACCTGAATGTAAATAGCACTAAATGTTCATTACAGCAAGCAATAAAATCATATGTCAGAAATACCAGCCTACTTATAAAATCATTTCTCCACCTGACACAGCTCGGTCGAGTCACTGCAGGCTGTTTATCTTTGTTCTTCATTTAAAAATATTTGGTAAGTGAATACAGTCAGTGGCCAGCCGTGTTGAGGGTAATGCATTACAAGTAACATGAGTTACGTAATCTGATTACTTTTTCAAGTAAACTAGTAAAGTAACTAGTAAATTAACACATTACTTTTTAATTTACATGAAAATATCTGAGTTACTTTTTCAAATAAGTAAGGTCAGTTACTTTGTTTTCCATTTATTGACTGACAGCTCTCTTGTCCCCATGTTGAGAGAAATCAGGAGTAAGTACAGAGCACTCATTGTGTGCCCCGTGTATAGTTAGTTCTTGGCTAAATATGAACATGCATTTACTGATCTCACTTTCACAAAAACAGATTCAGTTTTCCTCCAAATAGGGCTGGGCGATATATCTATTATGAGTGCGATATTGCGTAGCTTGTAAGTGAACTATGGCTCTGTGTATTAAATGCCGCTCCATTTGAAAACAGGTGATGGAGATTTACCACTAATCAAGGAAGCGGCTTTACTGACGAGATGCGCATGCATATCGCATGAGATATATCGCCCAGCCCTACCTCCAAATGAATAAAGAACAGTGAAATGCAAAATCAGAATATGATGCAAATCTGCAATAATTAAGTGGTAAATAACTCAAATATATTTTATGTATTTAATCCCATTTTATTAACCAATGTCTTTGCTTCTGAGCTTCTATTATCAAATTCAATCATACTAATAAGCAAAAATTCCTTTAGATAAACTAACATTTGTGCTTCTTTTTTATTGCTGTGTTGAGTGTTGAACGTTCTTCTCCTGAATTCTGCTGCACAGACGTGAATTTACTTTTCCTTCAGCCTGAGGCTTATTCATTTCACTTTTTAGAGCGAAAGGGCTTTTTCATTTGCCAAAAATAAACTTTTTATATTAAAAACAAACAAGCAAGCCCAGCCCAGATTTGAAAAATAATGTAAAAGTAATATAATGCATTACGTTCCATAAATTGTGGAAACCAATGTAATGGTACATCCCTCCATCAAGATCTAGATGAGCGGAGGTCCTAAAGAATGGGGCTGCATTAGGGATAAGAATTAGGGATGCCTAAAGAAAGCAAAGGATTAACAATATCAACAAGAGGTTTTGAAATTACAGGTTACACCTCTTTCAGTAGTTTAGTAGGTATAGGATCCAGGATGCGTGTTTGGATTTGATGCTTTTCATGTCTAAATGTCTATGTTTTGATGTTTGTTGCTTCATGCCATTAAACTGGTGTTAACTTGTATTTGTCTCTTTTCACCTCAGACCTGATGGCACTGAAAGAGGAGAGTCAAGAACTGAATGAAACGGAAGAGAAAGATCAGAATGAGGAACATCATGATTTCAAAACTGAAGAAAAATCAACAAGTTGCTCACTGACTGAAAAGACTTCCTCACCAAAAAAAGCTCAAAAAACACAAAACCTTAATTCCCAAATGAGAATTCATACTGGAGAGAGACCTTACACCTGCCAACAGTGCGGAGAAATGTTCAATCAAAAAGGATGCCTTAAAGTCCACATGAAAATTCACATTGAAAAGAACCCGTTAATATGCCCTCAGTGTGGAAAATGTTTTACACTGAAAAAAACCCTTAAGGCTCACATGAGAATTCACACTGGAGAGAGACCTTACACCTGCTCTCAGTGTGGAAAGAGTTTTACACGGAAAAGTCATCTTAAAGCCCACATGAGTATTCATTCTGGAGAGAAACCTTACACCTGCAAACTGTGTGAGAAGAGTTTCACACGAAATGGAAATCTTACGTCTCACATGATAATTCACATTGAAAAGAAGTCATTAATATGCTCTCAGTGTGGAAAGTGTTTTTTACAGAAAAAAACCCTTAATGCCCACATGAGAGTTCACACTGAAGAGAAGCCTTTCACCTGCCCTCAGTGTGGAAAGAGTTTCAGGCACAAAGGAACCCTGAAGACTCATATAAGAAGTCACACCGGAGAGAATCCATTCTCATGTGATCAGTGTGGAAAGAGTTACAGATATAAAGAAAACCTTAATAATCACATGAAGACTCACTCAAGAGTGAAGAGTTTTAAATGTCATCAGTGCAAAAGGAGTTTCACAGACAGGAAACATCTTAAGAATCATGTTAAAATTCACATCGGAGAAAAGCCTTTCATGTGCCATCACTGTGGGAAGAGTTGCTCAAAAGAAAGAAGCCTCCAGGTTCACTTGAGAATTCACACTGAAGAGAAACCTTTCACCTGCGAACAGTGTGAGAAGAGTTTCAGGACTAAAGGAAACCTTCAGATTCACACGGTAGTTCACACTGGAGAGAAGCCTTACAAGTGTCTTCAGTGTGAGAAGAGTTTCACAAGTCAAAGCAACATGACACGTCATTTGAAAACTCATTCTGGGAAGAAACAGCCATTTTCCTCAGAGTGACAAGGTTTAGATAAAGGAGTCATTTCTACAGAGCCCTGGCACTGTAGTCACACCAGCCCACCCACGGACACGCTTATTCATTTGTGTACAGATGGCGAAATAATATAAGCAGTACTGTATGTAACAGATATTTAAATATTCAATGTATGTGACTGGCAAACAATGCTTACTACTGTAAAGTTGATTACAAACCCAAAGTACATTTGTGTGTCACTGTTGTTTTTCCTACCTCTACCACACTCCTCCGTCTCTGCTAGGCCTACAGCGTCCTTCCTCATAGCACTGGTCTCGGAAGACCAGGGGTCTCTGGCTGTTCACTACAAATGTCTGCAGTACTATGGCTATAGCTATAGGTTTTTGACGTGTTGGGCTATATTGCAAGTAGCAGTATGTCTGTTTACCCTAAATCCCACCTTATCTGCTGATATTTCAGTCATGCGATTCAGTAACAGGCTAGCTAACACTTGTAACCAATTATCACAAAGCAATGACATTTTAAAATATATGTGGTTTGTACACTAAGCTTACAAATGCTTAATACAATGTAGGCTACTGTCAAAAAAAAAAACACTGGAGCTAATTGGCAGAAGTAGCTGAATAGCGTGAAATTAACTTGAGCTAGCAATATTTTCTGTTTTCTTCTTACCTGGCACTACTGTCCTCCGCTGCAGCAGCCGAATTTAAACCTTTTGAAAAGAGTTCAGTAAATTTTACGCATTTGGTACCTTTTTTTTCTTTTGTTTTTTTGCTTTCTCAAAGTTGTTCTCCATCGCCTTTTTTAAGGTCCATTATCTATTTTTTTTACTGACAATTAGCTTGTGTTGCTCTCTCTCTGATGATGTGCTTGAAAGTCTTGATCAGGTCAACCCATCTCAGGACCAGGCCGGCCATTGCTGACTGGGCGAAATGCTTAACATTTATTATAATTAATATTATTATTAGGGCTGTCAAAATGAATGTGTTAATAACACGTTAACAAATTCATTTTAACGGCACTAATTTTATTAACGCAGCGTGCATTGGATGGATGGTGCATTACGGAAATGGATGGAGATGCTGACAGTGTTGCCAACTTAAAGTGCACCGTGCACTTTAGACCGCGTGCGTGGATCGGTAAAATAGGGCACCTAGTCTTCATGCTCTGTTAACTATGCTTTTCGGTAATAATAAACATACAGTATATTGCATAAAGCATCCATATTTGTCCATGCCCATGTTGATTAGAGTATTAAAAACCTGAAAAGTATCAATTTAAGGTACATTTAGAACAGATACAAATGTGCAATTTAAGTTGCGATTAATCATCAGGGTTTCTGCAGGGTTTAGTCAGTCAAATCAGCAGCTTTTTAAGACCTTTTTATGACCATTATGATTGAAATTTATGACCTACACGAATTACGAAAAATAACTTTTTTTTATTGACTTTAATTGAAGGTAACAAGTTTTATTATTTAAAGGTTCCATTTTCTTAAGGGTAACAAACTGAAGGCTCCCTTTTCTTAAGTGTCAAGAACACAGGAACAACACTTGACAATTGTAAATTGTAACATTGTAAAGTAATAATTATTTTATGGCATTACTTTCCAAAGTCAGTCAGTCAGTCAGTGTCTGTCTACATTTTTCTCAGTTCGTCCCCTTTAACGGTGATCTCCTCCTCAACCTTTTTCAGCTCAGCCAATTTTTCCTTGCTTGCCCGCCTGAGGGCGTTTGACTTTGAAAGGAGCTGGGCCATCTTTGACACCGATTTGCCCTCCGCTTCCTTTGCCAGCATGTCGGCCTCTCTGGCGAGACAGGTGGAAACCTCTTGAACAGTGGTTTTCTTTCTCTTAAGGTCGGTCAAATACTCCTCTGCCAGCTTTCTTTTCTGTGTCCGTGCTTCACTCTCCTTCCTTGCACGCTGCTGATCAAGGAAAATGCGGTACCTCGACCTGCCTGCACCCGCCGATACCAGCAGTTCTTTTGTGAGGGGGAACTTTGGTCACCCCACCGTGCAAATGTACATAATCACACACAAGTCTATGTGCAACCATTGTCTCTTCCTGCATATTGTCAGTCTCAACCTCCTTGTTCACAGAGAACCCCCTTTCAACTGAAGCTTGCCCATGAGAAAGGAGGAGCAGCTTCTGGCAAAATGCCCAAGCCACTGGATAGGCACGGCTTAACCAGCCGCACAAGAAGGTGTCCAGCTGTTTTACCATTGGCTGGAAGGAGAGAAACTCTTCATTCCTACACTCAAGAGTCAGGAGAGCCTCAAACTGTTGTAGAATGACATCCCCTAAAAAAACTAAACATGTTACAAAGGGTATATTGATCCACTTTAACCTCTATAAAGACTACAATAACATTTGGTTATGATGGTTTAAATTCAGGGTTTTCCCTAAGATTTCGGAGGGCATAGAAGCTCCACTAAACTCAGATAAATACAATTTTAAACTCATGACCAGAAAATGAGTTAATCTGCAACACCTGCATGATCGCTCATCCAGTTGTTTTGTTGATTACTGTTGTCAGGATACCTTTCCATTTGAGACTAAGCTACCATCTGATTTTTACATTTATTTTCTCAAATGTGTTACACTTATTAGGTTTATGTGCTTCCTAAAAACACTTAGGTGATGCACCTAAACTTTATATTGTAAGCACGGAAAACCCTATGTAAAATAATCCTAAATCATGAGCCACTGCACACAGAACAGGTGCAGGACCATTACAAGAGGAAATGACAAAAGCTAGAGATCCACGCTAAAAAATGCCCTGATGGGAAAAAAAGAGAAAAGGTATATAAATGGAGCAAATGTCTGCAAGATGGCAGTTATGTATAATGCTGTAAACACAGTCTAATAAACACTTAGAGTGTAATTCAGCGTGGTACTCTAACTTGCGTGGTCAAAGCCCCTTCCAGAACTTACTCCTACCAGCAGATACACCTCCTGCCAGCTGCTTGGCCTGTAGATAGGTCTGCACCAGACATTTAATTTGTTCCTTGCACCTGTCTGGATCTCTGAACATGTTAGAGCAGTCCAGACAGGCCATCTGCCTAACAGTGGCGTATTTAAGTGGGCTCTTCTCCTGCACTTTTCTGACTATATTAGTCAGCCCCTGCATGCAGTCCCTTCTAAACTCAAGGACCTTGAGATCTGATATTTTAGTGTCCTGAAGAGGGATGTACAATAAAAACACAAGTAAGTAGAATGTACAACACAATGATTTCATGCTTCTTGTATCCTGACCACAATTTCTAAAATTACTTCAACAACAAAATTGACCACAATACTTTCAGGGCTTTCTCTGCACCAAGGCCGATGTCAATTTTCTGTGGGAGGAGCAAGTTCTTCTTCTCACACAAGTCCAGCTTGGTGAGCTGTAGTTTTGTAATGTCCTGCAGGACTTCTCGCTTCACAAACCGCCTCAGTACACTCTGTCAGGAGAAAATTCCAGATGAAAAATGTAAGTGCCCTACATCCATATTTTTCATGCAGTAATGTCACAGTTTTAACAAGTGTAGGAGCCTATTTTTGTTCAAATAATCAATGTTATCTTATGCGGTGCATTTCAGTTTTAAATATTTTGGTTTGGATTGTTTGCATTTGTGAATTTACTTTATTCATATATGCCATTTTGATAAATATTCTGTATTTTACATTGAAAATATGTAAATTGTGAAAAATATGTATATGTCAAAATTGTGTACTGGCTTTTTAAGAATAGCGTCAGTTAAGTCTGGCAGCAGCAGAGTCACACAGTTTTTTTACCGCATCCGTGATATTTTGAGATTTAGGATTATATTTGTTTATTTTATTTTATTTGTTTGTTTAATCTCTGAGCCAGGATTAAAGCAATATATTGAATCAGAGAACGGATTACGTGGATTGCTTTATTGGTCACGGAGCGAGTAAAACAGAAACTGAAACTAAGATGCGCACTCACAACAAGGTTGAAGAATTTCATCCATTAAACACAGTGTACATAATACATCATACTCATACACATATCTAATACATCATAGTAGCTGAGGAGCCAGACAAGCACACAAGTTAATTTTAAATTACCTTCATCAACTCAGCCAAGTCTTTGGCAAGGAATGGCATCACTGGCTCATCCATCTGGTACCTCTTCAGGAAGGGCTCAAAGGTACGGGCGATGGTCAAGAAAAAATGCAACTTTGCCAAGATCAGGGGATCCTTTTGAGCGGCCTCTATTGTATCATACAAGCCTGTACCAGGGTTTGGCAGCTCCTTTCTTTTCACCGCATCCACATACAGCTGAAGTGAAGGCCAGACCTCCAGAGCTCTCTCTACCACAGGCAGGTTCTCCAACCATCGATGGCCACAGAATGATAGCGGGAACACTGATGACTTTGTGACTGTCACATAGTCTTCCCTCCTCGCTGGAACGTTGTTGAAGAGTGTGTGCATTGATCTTAACAGCTTTTCCACCTGCCACATGGAGAAACCTGCCTTGAACGCGTTGTGCAGAGTATGAAGCCCACAGCTCCCCACGGACACCAGCTGAGCACCCCCATACATTTCATTTAAGTCGGATTGGAGAAGCTCAAAGAACTTAAAATTTACATTGGGCCCATCCATTGATACGGAGACCAGCCTGCTGAGATTCAGCTGCTCCACACACTCCTTGAGGGAAAACAATAAAAAGATGAGGATAAATAAATATACCACTTAATTGATAACATACACACATGCACATACACACACACTTTTGCACTTTTCTACTTCAAGTTTAAGTAAGTATCACCATGTTTGACTAGGCCTGCATGTCTGTTTCTATCAAGTATATCCATGTAGGCTGTTTCTGAAAATACACCCATGCAGGTGATAAAACAAATTAAACGATTTAGATTACATTGGGATAGTTCTTTTTCTATTTTCTCAAAACAGTATGGCTAGAGTGGGGCAGAGTAGAGACCATTACATGATATCGCTGTTTCCCTACTCTCCAAATTGGTTTGAATGAATGGATCAAACACATGTTTTAGGCTATTCATAGTCGTAGGTTTGCAGATGAAATTATTTCAAATATTACATACAGCATTAGAAATCATATTTGTTTAAAGATTAAACTTGAATTACTTACTTTAAAGTGCTTTAGCAAATCCTGGGCTGTGGAATGGCCAATGAAGTGTGATCCCAGGTACCGGGAATGCACCTTGTCGTCATCCCAGAACCGAACGTGTATGTCCAGCTGTTTCTTCTTGCTTGTGTGATTTAAGCTTTCATCAAACATGAGAACGTAAGGCCCCGAGACCTTGGAGACGAGGTCTTTTTTAATATATTCTGCCAAGCCAAACCGGGTGATGTATGAGGTCTTATCTTTCCCGCACGTAAAGGTCTTGGCTATGTCAGAGTCTGGGAACATTGCTTGGAAAAGTTCGGCAATATCTTCGTTCCCCTTGTACGACTGATGTTTGTTCACGGTATTCAACACCCACAGGACCTCCGCTTTCAGTGTGGAGGTTGATCCGAAACCACTGTGTGTGGCATTGGATGCGAGACAAACGGAATCCCGCGCTGTACTTGGTAACGTTAGTGACGGAGCCGAACAAAACTGACTGATCGTCTGCACCTGCTGCAGACCTTTTACAGCAACTTTATGCTTTTCTGACTTTGCATGCGACTGTAAGGATTTTATGCCTAAACTAGACAGCTCCAACGCCTTCTTACACAGTGTGCAATAGGCTTGATGCCGATTGTTTGCGACGGGCTTGAGCCAACTACTAAATGCACCGTCTTCGAGCCATAGCCCGTTAAATGTACACTTTCCCATTGTAATAGACCGGGAGATTTCAGTTAAACTAAGCAGTGACTCAACGAAATACAGTAATAAGCTGAGAGATGAGCTGAGGAGACAGTACCTCTTGCGAACATAGACTGTAGGCCTAGGCTACATTAGAACATTGGCAGTGAAGCTTTGGAGTTGGGAGTTCGCGCGGGTTTCTGTGAAAGTCCTTCCGACAAGTCTGTTTGCTGCACTGCCACATGGGCCTTGTAGTTCTGGAACGCTGTGATACCCTATGTGTGATACCACCCAGATTCCTCAGACAGAACCACAACAGGTGAAACGAATGAATGCCGCCACCAGCGCATTTTCAGGGGGGAAAAAAGCAATGGTAGAACCAATGAATGAACAAGCATATCAATTTAAGACGTGGCTAAATGTAATTTATGACCTTGTATGGAAAATCCGGACGTTTTTATGACTTTTTAATGGCCTAAAATTCTTATTATTAAATTTAAGACGTTTTATGACTTTTTATGACTCCGCGGAAACCCTGAATCATGGTTAAATATTTATTTGATTGACAGCCCTAATTATTATTAATTTTATTATTATTATTATTATAACCATAGTCAAATCGTGCAAGTCATAAAAACCTGTCGTATGCACTGTTGGCCGGTAATAACAATTTATATATATACAGTGAGGAAAATAAGTATTTGAACACCCTGCTATTTTGCAAGTTCTCCCACTTAGAAATCATGGAGGGGTCTGAAATTGTCATCGTAGGTGCATGTCCACTGTGAGAGACATAATCTAAAAAAAAAAATCCAGAAATCACAATGTATGATTTTTTAACTATTTATTTGTATGATACAGCTGCAAATAAGTATTTGAACACCTGTCTATCAGCTAGAATTCTGACCCTCAAAGACCTGTTAGTCTGCCTTTAAAATGTCCACCTCCACTCCATTTATTATCCTAAATTAGATGCACCTGTTTGAGGTCGTTAGCTGCATAAAGACACCTGTCCACCCCATACAATCAGTAAGAATCCAACTACTAACATGGCCAAGACCAAAGAGCTGTCCAAAGACACTAGAGACAAAATTGTACACCTCCACAAGGCTGGAAAGGGCTACGGGGAAATTGCCAAGCAGCTTGGTGAAAAAGGTCCACTGTTGGAGCAATCATTAGAAAATGGAAGAAGCTAAACATGACTGTCAATCTCCCTCGGACTGGGGCTCCATGCAAGATCTCACCTCGTGGGGTCTCAATGATCCTAAGAAAGGTGAGAAATCAGCCCAGAACTACACGGGAGGAGCTGGTCAATGACCTGAAAAGAGCTGGGACCACCGTTTCCAAGGTTACTGTTGGTAATACACTAAGACGTCATGGTTTGAAATCATGCATGGCACGGAAGGTTCCCCTGCTTAAACCAGCACATGTCCAGGCCCGACTTCAGTTTGCCAATGACCATTTGGATGATCCAGAGGAGTCATGGGAGAAAATCATGTGGTCAGATGAGACCAAAATAGAACTTTTTGGTCATAATTCCACTAAACGTGTTTGGAGGAAGAAGAATGATGAGTACCATCCCAAGAACACCATCCCTACTGTGAAGCATGGGGTGGTAGCATCATGCTTTGGGGTGTTTTTCTGCACATGGGACAGGGCGACTGCACTGTATTAAGGAGAGGATGACCGGGGCCATGTATTGTGAGATTTTGGGAACAACCTCCTTCCCTCAGTTAGAGCATTGAAGATGGGTCGAGGCTGGGTCTTCCAACATGACAATGACCAAGCACACAGCCAGGATAACCAAGGAGTGGCTCTGTAAGAAGCATATCAAGGTTCTGGCGTGGCCTAGCCAGTCTCCAGACCTAAACCCAATAGAGAATCTTTGGAGGAGCTCAAACTCCGTGTTTCTCAGCGACAGGCCAGAAACCTGACTGATCTAGAGAAGATCTGTGTGGAGGTGGGCCAAAATCCCTCCTGCAGTGTGTGCAAACCTGGTGAAAAACTACAGGAAACGTTTGACCTCTGTAATTGCAAACAAAGGCTACTGTACCAAATATTAACATTGATTTTCTCAGGTGTTCAAATACTTATTTGCAGCTGTATCATACAAATAAATAGTTAAAAATCATACATTGTGATTTCTGGATTTTTTTTTTAGATTATGTCTCTCACAGTGGACATGCACCTACGATGACAATTTCAGACCCTCCATGATTTCTAAGAGGAGAACTTGCAAAATAGCAGGGTGTTCAAATACTTATTTTCCTCACTGTATATATATATATATATATATGTGTGTGTGTGTATATATATATGTATAAATATAAACTGCTCATGCATGCTCATTCACAATTAGCATAATCCCCGCCTATGACTACAGCTACAAAAATTTCATGTCCAGAAACGCAGTGGAATATTCTGGTCTTCTTTCTCAAGTTTGGCTCCAGTATATAGCATAAATGCAAAAAAAGACTAATAGGCCATATGGCTAACAATAAATATTCAATAACGTGTGTCCACCAAAGCATTTTTAGCCATCTGAAAAATGACAGGTGCTCTTCTGAAAATGGCCAGCTAGTGGCGCTTGAAAATGCTTTTGGTGGCACAGCGTTTTTCCCATAGATTGTAAAAAAAAAAGAAAAAAAGTTTTTTTCCAGCTGGCGATTTGGTTGCTATGATGTGGAATATCCACGGCAGTATTACTATTATCTCATTTTGAAGAATATTACTGAATATAAAAATGCAGTAACCAGTGATATTAACTTCTCTATTGTTGTTCAGTTGTTGTACAAGTAGGATGATTGGTTGGTGTAGTATTTGTCCCGCCCCTCCTCCATTGATTGGACGTCTGGGTAAAAAGTGACAGTGACAAGCGCTGCGTTCTGCCCACAGCTAAACTGGAGCTAAACAGTTCATCAACTCTCTCAGCTACAAAAAAAGAAAAAAAAACAGCAAATTAACTAAAATATTATAATGGCAGTGCATCAAAATTCAGTGTCATCAGTTTGCCAAAAAGAGCAGAATGTTTTATGCACCATTTACACCTGGTAGGGAGCAGGTGTAAATTTCTTTCGTACCAGCAAACATCTTGAAAATACGAATATTTTCATGAATCTGAAAATTTATGTCAGAACCGCTTTACGAACGATTTACACAAAAATTTGTTCTGCTTGTGTTTCATGAATGAGGCCCATTGTCTCTCAAAAGAAAGAGTCGACTCTGAATCATTGAAACAAGTCATTTTTAAAATGAATCCCAAGCCGTTTCATGTTGACGTCAAAATGAAACATTAACATATTGCCCGCCCACGTGTTGCACACGCAGACCTGGGAAAACTTGGATTTTCACGTTGTCTGAATGAAAATGCAAATTAGTTCTTTGCCACTAGGTGCCGCTTTTGGAGTGTTAAAAAGCTCACAAACACTGCTTTAAGTGAAATTGACCAATTACCGCAGATTAGTGTCACACAAAGGAGGGGTTTGGAAAAATGGACGTCCTTGTGAATTGCATGGAATCGTACGATGATTGGAACTTTTGCGGAGGGTTTATAACTGCATTGAGTGACTTGTGCTACACAGCCGTTTCCATCTAGCTTCGCATTAGCAAGTGGTGGATGACACCCCATGCCTGCGCCTTCTCTGTGAGTTGTGAGATTTGCAGTGCTTTATATTCACGTGTGATTACCTGTGTGGGTTGAAGTGAAACACGAGTGTGGGATCGAATTGCGGTAGGCATTGGTGGTTCTAGCGAACGCACTCGTCTCTCTTTGTTTACAATCCAGTTACAGAAGACGCTAAAAGCTGTGAAGTGCACATACCCTTCTCTCCGTCTGAGTCTAGTGAAGAGCCTGCTAATGCTGTGAGAGTTCAGCGAAGAGCCAGCTAAAGCTGTGAGGTATATGTACCCTTTTCTCCATCTGAGTCTAGTGAAGAGCCAGCTAAAGCTGTGAGTGGAGAGCCTGCAAAAAGGGTGAGAGTTCAGTGAAGAGCCTGCTAATGCTGTGAGAGTCCAGTGAAGAGCCTGCTAAAGCTGTGAGAGTCCAGTGAAGAGCCTGCTAAAGCTGTGAGAGTCCAGTGAAGAGCCTGCTAAAGCTGTGAGTGGAGAGCCTGCTAAAGCTGTGAGAGTCCAGTGAAGAGCCTGCTAAAGCTGTGAGTGCAGAGCCTGCTAAAGCTGTGAGTGGAGAGCCTGCTAAAGCTGTGAGTGGAGAGCCTGCTAAAGCTGTGAGTGCAGAGCCTGCTAAAGCTGTGAGAGTCCAGTGAAGAGCCTGCTAAAGCTGTGAGTGGAGAGCCTGCAAAAAGGGTGAGAGTTCAGTGAAGAGCCTGTTAAAGCTGTGAGCGTTTGGTGAAGAAGCCTGTGAAGAAGTCTGTCAAAGCTGCAATGCATATGTGCTTCTCTCTCCCTCTGGATTCCATTGAAGAGGACGTTGAAGCTACTATAGTAGTCGTTTTTAAAGAGCTGTTTTAAAGTGAATAAAGACTTTTATAATTGCCTTTGTTGTCCTGTCTGTTGTGTCCTGTGGTGCGGCTCCTCACGGTGGTGTGCAAGTCAGGGGTGACGGCCGGTCACTTAGGTGCCCACCCCGACCTGTGACATTTTTACTACGTACCCTTAATTAAGAGTCTTGAACAGTTGTTGTCCAATTCCATAATTTTGGATATGATCAGCACTACGCCACAGAGCTCGTACAAAGATGATTTTTGTATGACATTGCTGATGGGAGTCTTTTCAAATCCCACCCATTGTTTTCAGTAAAACCCTCTGCTTTGCAGTTGACGTTGTACACTGAAGAAATAGAGATATGCAATCCCCTGGGGTCACACGCTTCTGTAAATAAACTACTGATGGTTTATTATACTTGAGGAAATACAGACCCCAAGTTCAGGTCAAAGTTAGCTGCAATCAGACTCCTTGCTATAGCAAAAGCTAATGATATTGGTGTGTTACAAAGAATTAATGAAGACGTGCAGCTGCTATATAATGGTCCTATCCTGGTCCTTCAACCTATTTAGGATTACAGTTGACAGATTTTTGCCAGTTGTCTCTTACACAACCAAGAATCCCAGAAAATATTCTTTTATTTCTGGCTCTGGCTGAAGTTCCACAATGCGTATAATGATAGACATCTGTTCCTGGTGGCTAATGTCTGGTGTACAGTCAAGGATGATTGAAAAGTACTTTGCAGTGTTGATTTTTGCAACTATTTCTTTGGTCAGTTGACTACTCATGAGATTTAGTAGCTCATTTTGTATGTCTTTACCCAAGTAGTGTGTTTATGTACTTACATTTTTGATTTTAGCCAAGTGCTCCTGCATGACTGGATCAAACTTTGCCAGAAGCTCCACCTCCTCGAAAATGACCATTATCAGAAACATAAGAGTTTGTCTATGGATCCTCTAAATTCAAGATTCCTCCCAGCAAGAGACTGTATAATTGCTAACAGCCTTGTGAGAACATTTCGCCACCTTGGTCTTTCTTCCTCCAAAAGGGTCATCTGCCGCTGATCTATGATTTGACCAGTTTAATCCGCAACTCTTAATTCCCTCCACTTCTGCATGGTACTTATATGCTCAGAACTGTTCTTGTGTCTGCGCAGGATGGTGTGGATGTTCTTCCAGTCTTTTAATCCTCCTTTATTGAGCTTAATTACTTGGTTAGAGAAAAGTTTGCAGCTGTAGCAAAAGACTGCATCATTCACCTCTGAATATGACAACCAAGATCTTTTGACTCTTTCACCATTAGACATTTTGATAACACTTTATTTTAGGGTCTCTTAACTAGTTGCTTATTAGCATGCATATTACTAAAATATTAGCCATTTATTAGTAGTAATTAAGCACATATTAATGCCTTATTCTACATGACCTTATTCTACATCCCTAATCCTACCCAATACCTAAACTTAACATCTACCTTACTAACTATTAATAAGCAGCAAATTAGGAATTTATTGAGGGAAAAGACGTAGCTAATAGTGAATAAGTGTTCCCTATTCTAAAGTGTTACCGAGATTTTTCTATAAAACAAACTGTGTGAAAAGACTCGTCCATATGTGTTTTTTGGAAAAACATAACTTTCTCTGACCTTAAATGGTCCTCTTCACACTGCCTCTGTTCTGAAACTTTGTGAAACTGTATCAGGCCATAAGGCTGGATCAATAGGCTGAGCTTCAGGTGCTGTGTTTCCTATGTCATTTTTTGTTGATGTCCCAGGTGTGGCAGTATCTAGTCCAGACTCAGTGACTTCTAGTCTCTCACTACTGTTGCCTTCAACCTCATGGCTACTCTCCGGCCCTTCACTCTCTTTGCCGAATTCCTCACAAACACTCTCTGGCTCTTTGCCCTGTAGTTGGTCTTCCTCATAATCACTCCCTGGATCTTCACTTTCTTTGCCCTGTTGATTCTCTACCTCAATGTTACTCTCTTGCTTTTCTCTCTCTCTGCCCTGTTGTTCTTCTGAATCGCCACTTGTTTTTAAATATCTCATCAGTGATCCTACAGCAAGTAGTGTTTAAAACAAGTAATGTCATTAGCTAGGTGACACTAAAATAATACAATTGTGTAGCAAATTAGCTCAAAAGGGAATTGTATACAAATAATTACAGTTAATTATGATTAATTACAATTATTTATATCGGCTGACAGTAATAACTGTAGCAGAATTAAATTGCCATCAACTGATCTGGTCATCCAGCGACCATTCAGTGTAAGTTCATATCGACTCTAAGAAAGGATATTTTCGTGGCCACAGAAAATACTTTCCTAAGTATTAATGCATTAGAGCATGTAGTAAGGATCAAAAATCATAAACGGACATTAATTTGCAAGGCAGAACCAGAAACTCATGTAATTTGTGCACACAACTTTTATTAACTAAACGCTAACACGCATAACTAATCTAAACAAACAAACAAACAAACAAACATACATACACTCACGTGTATACACAAAAGGGGAGCTAAAGTGGATGAATGAAGCCATTAGAGAAAGCAAAATGCAGTTATGGAAAGAGTCAGTTAACCACCTGAGTAAAACCATCAGCGCCGTTTATAACGGGGTCTATAACTTATACTAAATCTCTGTTTAGTTTAGTTAGATGTACCATACTTGCACTTCCACGGCTGTTGGCGTGTGTCTGGAATGCAGTCTCGGATGAAAAGTCTTTATGTTTTCAAGGTTTTGGACTCGCGATCACGTTCTTCCGGGTTGAAGAGTGATGAATTCCAAAGAGGTTATTCCGGTTCTGAGGTCCGAGGAGCTTTGGTTGAATGGAAAGTCAAGGCTGCAAGGCCTGGCGCACGATTTAAGGGTCCAGAAGAGTTCTAGCTCACATCCTTCTAGGATCTAACAGAACCGCAGACTGAGATATGTTGGAGCATACCGGTATGACCCTTTGTCTGAGAGCATGGTAATTTGCAAAAGGGGTTGGATTAGAAGTTGATATACAAACTATTAAAGATTCTTAGGACATTAATATGTTGCATAGGTATCAACATGTAATATTCACTCTCAATTAGATCATCCGAAGACGAATTGATAGAGACCAGACATATTACAGTAAGAGTGATATTAACTAGTGATCTATCATAAGCATGCATAAGACAGCATATAATACACAAAAACATATACAAGAATAGTAATAATATACACAGTGACCTGAATGATATGCGTGTTCGTTCAAAGAAAGGTTTTTCTTTGAATTAATTGGAGAAGAGTCCATTTTTATGGCATAATGTCTTTCCTATAGGCAAGAGGTAGTGAGTTGCTCTGCATTTGCATTCCTTTGAGCAATAAAACTAGTGTTATCTGATGGGTTGCCATGGAACCAGGGGCCTGAAGTCCTCGACAGTCCTACTGGCACCGAGTATGTGTATTGGGTGAGGGGTCTGTGAGCATAATTTATTTGAAAACTAAAAAAAAACTATGAAAATGTAAATATGAAGTAGGCTATTAAGATAACGTAAACATCACCGAAATTTATACAGATAGTTGAGGTACTTTTTTGAAATAATAAACAATGCTCCAGCCTAGCTGCAATTATTTTTTATGAATGAACTTTTACTTTTTCTTTAGTATGTTAAAAGTCAGATCCTGCAGTATCAATGTACAGTCGATCAGCTCAGATTCAAAACGTTATACATATGCAAATTTAAAGTCTAAACGCATCATGGCGCTCGCGCTGTTTTGAACTCCGGCAGCAAATAATGATTCATCTTCAAAAGGTGCTGACGCGAATCGGTAGAATGAGGCTCCGTTAATTTTAATTATATACATTACAATCAAAATACATGACAATAGCTTACATACCTGCATCGCGAGCTGCGCTTTCTTTGCGTGCCTATTTAGCTTTTCGCTTAGAAGCCCCCGAGGGATGCACTGGTTTCAGCGCCATCAAGCAATATGCAGGAAAATTGGATTTCATTCATCACTGTACACAGTCTCTTCATGCATTCAGTGGGTGGAGACCCACATTTAAATAGCGATATTAACTGGTTCCTTTTCAGGTGAGTGACAGTTATTTTATATCCAATGGACAAAGAGCCTAGTCTTAACCTGCCTGTCTTGACTGGCGAATTAGTGAATTAGGTTACGGTTATGGAGGCCCCGCCTCCAAGCCCGAGGCCCTTGGCAAACGCCTGCTCTGCCTATAGCTAGCGCTGGCCCTGATGTCCTTCATACTTTTCTGGGCCTTCACAGTGTTAATTGTTTGGCAGTCAATGGGACAGTCACACGCCTCCCGGTCTTCATCCAAAATATCTTAAATTGTGTTCTGAAGACGAACAAAGCTTTTACGGGTTTAGAACAACATTTTTTTGGGTGGAGTAACCCTTTAAGTAATAAAGGCATTCATTTATGTTCATTTTGTGAGTCTGATAAAACTTCCCTTTGTTGGTGAAATGCGAGTTGTGTGACGTTGTTCCAGAGAGGCAAGTAAAGGGCTTGTTTTAGTTAAGTGCTATGGAGCTTCTGGTGGAAACACAGTGTGATTTTATGCTCGGTGCTATAGATTCGAGGCTATTAGCCCTGCCCGGGATGTTGAAAGCCCTGGCTTGCACTGGCCTGACCGTAGAAAAGCAGCTATTGCCAGATCTCCAGGTCTCTGTAGCTTTTGAATCATAAGCCTGTTTCTGTTATTGTTTGTTTATTATTTTGCATGTCTACACAGTTTTATGTATTTATTTGATACAGATTTCTACTTCAGTTGACATGTAAATTTGAACTAATTCATTCTTCATTTGACTAATCAATACACAGGATCTAATTTATAACTCTTACTTCTTTATTCCTCTCATAGTCACTGGACATTAATATTGAATTTAGCACTCTAAGGTGATTTAGTACCATATCAATAATCAGCGCATTATACAGTCTCTCAAACATGAAGTCTCCGGTCTGTGAAATTATTTCCACACAACATGCAAAAACAGTTCTCTCATACATGAAAACTCATGTGGTACTTAAGGGCTGTTTTAGAACTGTAACTTTTTCCACAGTGACCACATGTGAAGGGCTTCTCTCCAGTGTGAACTCTCATGTGCCTGTTAAGGCTATCTTTTCGGGTGAAACTTTTTCCACATTGTTGGCATGTGAAAGGCTTCTCTCCAGTGTGAATTCTTATGTGGTCTTTAAAGTGTTGTTTTTGACTGAAGCTCTTTCCACACTGAGGGCATGTATAGGACTTCTCTTCAAAGTGAAGTCTCATGTGGGATTTGAAGTTTTCATGTTGATCAAAACTCTTTCCACACTGCTGGCAGGTAAAATGCTTCTCTATAGTGTGAATTTTGTGTCTGTTAAAGCTTCCTTTTTGAGTGAAACTTATTCCACACTGTTGGTAGAAAATGTTCTCTCCAGTGTGAACTCTCATGTGTCTCTTAAGGCTTTCTTTTTGAGTGAAACTCTTCTCACACTGAGGACATGTGTAAGGTCTCTCTCCAGTGTGAACTCTCATGTGCTTTTTAAGGCTTTCTTTCTGAGTGAAACTCTTCTCACACTGAGGACATGTGTAAGGCCTCTCTCCAGTGTGAATTTTCATGTGGTTTTTAAGGCTTCCCTTAAGAGTGAATCTGTTTCCACACTGTTGGCAGATGAAAGGGTACTCTCCAGTGTGAACTTTCATGTGGACTTTAAGGTTTCCTTTCAAACTGAAACTCCTTCCACACTGCGGGCACAGGTAAGGCTTTTCTCCAGTGTGAACTCTCATGTGTCTTTTAAGGCTTACTTTTTTAGATAAACGCTTTCCACAATGTTGGCAGGTACGAGGCTTCTCTCCAGAGTGAACTCTCATGTGGACTTTAAGCTTTTCATGTTGGTTGAAACACATTTTACACTGTTGGCAGGTGACATTACTTGTAGTTCCTGTCTTTTTAGCCCTTTTTTGTGAGGAAGTCTTTTCAGCCTGGGAGCAACTAAATTTTTTTTCTCCTGTGATGAAATCATGATTCTTATATTGATCTTTTTCTTCCATTTCAGTCAGCACTTCACTCTCCTTTTTCAGCACCATCAGGTCTAAGGCAAAAAGAGACAAATGCAAATTAACACCAGTTTAATGGCACAAAGAAACAGACAACAAAACATTTAGACATGTGAGGCATCTAGATCCTATACCCAGGGGCATCGCACTGGAGGGAAAAAGGAGATAACGCCACACCTTGTATTTCTCACGCTGAGAAGAGACAACTTGTCCCGCTACAATTAATATACCATTAATAGATGATGGAATACTGAGGTAAGTTTTCTGCAGAGTTCATAGCTCTCTCGACTCTATAGTTATAGAGTTAAATGCCACCTACCAGCCAATCAGAAATTAGGATGTTGTTGTTTCCGTTTAAATTACGCGATTCTGCCGCAAGCGGGTTCGTTACTAAGCAACATGGATGCGCGCGCACATGGAAATTGGAAGAGAAAGATCTGATGAATGCTGTAGGTAACCCCTTCATTTATTTTTTCGATTTTAAGATTCCTGGACGAAATCATTTGCCTGTGAAAAGATAGTGAGAGCTGATGGGGAATATAGCCAAATTCACGCTAAAGTATTATTGATGCAGTCAAAAACAAACAAAAAAACTCTCCAACTGCTTTGCAACCAGAAGCTTTAACTTAGCTTTGGCTTCCTGAAAGGAAAGTACTAGAGATGTTATAACAGTTGGTGAATATGATAAAAGACAGACAAATTCATCCAAATAAAATAAATTGTTTTACATATTTAAAAAAGGATAAAAAATACAAAGAAATTTGGCCCCAAACATGCCAACTGAACAGCAGTGCTCAGTGTACATAGCCTACTGTACACACACAGTAGCATTACAGAACTTGTCCTGAACATGTATTGTCAAGCTCTGTGTGTGTGTGTGTGTGTGTGCGCGAGAAAGAGAGAGAGAACACATTTCAGCTTATGATTTTATTTGTTTCTGTTGTGTTTGTTGCACATCTTGATGACAGGGGTAGGGGGCTCCCATATAAAGCACTGAGGCTTCCCCAAATTCAAATTCAGATGCAGTGTGTTTTCCACGGTGGGTTTGAACAAAACCAAAACTAGAAACAGTTTGGCTCTGGAAGGAACACTATTATCATGACAGTGCTTTATGTGGGAGTCCTCTACCCCTGTCATCAGGCATCAAAATGTGCAATAAACATTTACAACAGAAAAAAAGAAACATAAGCTGAAATGTGTTCTCTCTCTCTCTCTCTCACACACACACACACACACACACACACACACACTAGCAAAAACTTGGGTGCTGCAAATATTTGAGTTGCTCCTCCCCTTTGACTTGCCCCTCCCCTTTGAGTGACTCCTCCCCTTTATGTGGCCCCTCCCCTAATCTCACTCCAAACTTTCGCTATAACTTGAGAGCCCTGTAAGAGTGCATAAGGCCTAGATGTTTATGGAGGACATCGATGTCCTGTCTATAACAAAGTCCTTCGAAATACATGCAGAGCCCCTTCTTTTTACCCCTGAGCGAAGATTGAAAAAGAACTTCACTCCGATTGGACTACATCAGACTTTGATGGCTGCAGCACCAATCAGCATCTTCTCAATAAATAATCCTGCTGAAGATACACCAGTCTGAAGATACACTCAGTCAGAGTATGTGTGATCGCAAATCTTGAAAGTGAAAGTAAAAAGCGAACATGCATTCAAAAGCAGTTTCAATGGCACTCAATTTATAATATAGTGTAATTACCCAATGATGTAATTCGAGAGAAAGTCTTGAAATATTTTTTTCTCCCATCTCCTATTTATTCCCTTTAGAGTTTCCATTTCCGTTCTGGTAAAGTATACAAATTCAAGGCACATCCCTAATATGTACCATATTTAATTTTTTTTCCATTGCATTGTATTGTATTGAATCACATCGTGTTGAATCAAACTGAAATTGTATCGTACTGCATCATAATAGGGGTGAATCGTATCGCATCGGTAGCTGCTTCACATGTATCCTGAATGTATTGTATTGTTGGCTCTGCCTCTGCGTATCGCATCAGCCACAGTTATGGAGATGCACATCCCTATTAGGGCTACAGGTGGAAAGACATATCTAATTATAATGTGATGAAAAGCATCTTCAGGTTCTTATCAAAGAAGGATTTGGTGCACTGGTACACTGTTCCTATCAAATAAACTACAAATAATATGTAAATATATTAGGGATGTGCATCTGCATAACTGTAAGATTCCTGAGTCAGAGCCAGAGTCCTTCACGTGGGCTGGTACCCGCCGGGTGAACCGGTAAAACTGACATAATATTTGTGTGTCGGGTCCAGTGCAGTGCGGGTCGGATGGGTGACAGGCACGGGTATTTGCTCGGGTATGCTGATAGGCAGCTGCTCTCAGACGGTCCTGTGCTTGTGTTCACACTCTGTCCGAAGACCATTTAAAGGCCATTTTCACGTGGGACGCAGCAAGCGGTGGAATCGCTGCACGGCTGCCGCTTTCTCTCGTAGTGGAAGCGTTTTGTGCAGTAGAGGCAGTGTTTGCGGCGCGGTCTCGGAGCGAACGTAGTTGTAAACAACATCACATTTGATTTTACTAAAAGCTAAATACAACATAACGGAAATAGTATATGTGTTATTTACTATTTATCATTTAATGGGAGAATGACTAGCATAGTTTTCATGTCAGACACAGTTAACTATGACATTTTGCACGTAATTGTATTTCGTACACACATGCTCTGTTTTTTTTTTTTTTCTTCTTCTTTATTTTTATCTCTGTAAAAGATTTTTGATGGATCATGCAACTCTGGGAATTCCATATTTGAAATCTTCATCATGTTTTCAACACTCTGACATGAGCTCAGTGAAATGTTCTTTTGGTTGTTAATAATCTGCCCGGTAACTGGTTAAAGCAGACTTGGCTGCTGCTTACAAAAAGATAAAATATTTTTTTTTATCTTTGGTGGCCGTGAAGAGCCATACAAGTTTTAATAAACGAGTGTCTACCTCGTGTAGGAGATTTAACGTGGGTGCGGTTCGGATTGCGGTTTTTATTTGAAACAGGTCGGATTGGGTATGGAATTAAATTAGTGCTGCTGTCGGCTTAATGAGTCGCGTGTTCTGTCAATTACTGCGGGTGCTGGTTTATCAAACAGGACCCGTGCAGTACTCATACTCAGGATCTGAAAATCATTTGCCATCATCCTATCAGTCATCTCTCTTTACTCTGTTTATGTGGCTAGTAAAATTGTATGTACTGTAATGTAACAGGTTACCGCTAGCAAGTAGCTAATCATGTCCCTTTAGTGGCTCCGTAGAACATGTTGTTCGTTTTCCGTGCCTCTCTGAATATGGATTCACTATTTGGGCACATCCCTAGTACAGATAGTTCACTTCTTATTTCTTTGGTTCGTTGTAATTACTTGGTGGAAGAAGCTCTACCTCTTCCATGTTAATCTACATTCTCGGTCTCCGTGTTGTGATACGTCATATTCACGTAGCAGTGGTGATGAGAGAATGCGTTTGAGAGGAGAAATCTACATATAAAATATTGGTCACTTTCTAAATAATGAAAGTATAACGCATCTACTAATAATTATATATAAATAAATCATTTTTTACCGATGCAAATATGTTAGAAACGATGCATCACAATACAAATGCCAACTTGTATCCAATGCACATTTTTTAAATTGATGCATTGCATCATTAAATTTATGCCGATGCACCGATGCAAATCATCAACCCTAATATATATGATAAATTAATTAAGAAAATTAATTAAGTTGTGTAATATCACATTAAAATACCCGTTTATACTTCAGATATTTAACTTAACTTCAGTGCCTTATGGTAGGGTAAGTTAAAATGCTGGCTCAGTTTAACTTTTACTTTGACAAGCCAAAAACAGTTCCACTCCTCCCTTGTGCTTCTACTTTTTACAGTCTGGCAGAAATTATGGGTGGTTCCAAAATATATGGTCACATGACAGTAAAAGTGTACAGTTTCCAAGATAGAGGGGGTGGGTCAACTTCAGGTGTGTTTGTTAAAAAAACAATGCACAACACAACAATGCTGGTTGCCTCAACAAAATCTTTGATCAAAAAACTTTGATACGTTTTTTTCTATCAAGATAATTTTCACAGATAAACACAACTTTTATGAATTTTGAAGCCTAAATGCAGTCACCAGAAGCAAAATGCTAACGGTAAGCTATAAACAAACTAAGCTTCCGAAGTTTATTCTTTATTGTTCTTTTTTTTTTTTTTTTTTTATCTTAAAATCAATTTCAGCTGTTGTGATTCATGACACCAAGATGCGGCAGACGGAGACATTGAAGAGGGACTTCAGGAGCCTGATCGAAACGGTACGCAGCACATCGCCCGCAGCGACTATCATCATGTCAGGACCACTTCCCACGTATCGACGAGGACACGAAAGCTTTAAATGAATGGTTATTGTCATGGTGTAAAGAACAGAAACTGCTTTGTTAATAATTGGAATCTTTTCTGGGAGCGTTCTAGGCTTTTCCGTGCTGATGGTCTGCACCCCAGCAGAGTCGGAGCCGAACTCCTGTCAGACAACATCTCCAGGACGCTACGCTCCATATGACTAGTAAGCCAATGACTTTTGTTCTACCCAGTTAAATAACAGAAGTACTTGCGTTGTCCAATCTATAAAGACTGTCTGTTCCCTGAATAGTGAGGACAAAATATAAATTGAATGCAAATCTGATCGTGATTAAACCAGAAGAATGCAACATGAACAAAAACTAATTTTAAAGCTTGGGCTCCTAAACATTAGGTCACTTGCACCCAAAGCAGTTATTGTAAATGAAATGATTCTAGATAATATTTTTGATGTATTCTGCTTGACTGAAACCTGGCTCAAACCAAATCATTATATTGGTCTAAATGAGTCTACTCCACCAAGCTACTGTTATAAACATGAGCCCCGTCAGACTGGTCGTGGCGGCGGTGTTGAAACAATATACCTATAGTAATATTCTCAATGTTACTCAGAAAACAGGATACAGGTTTAACTCATTCAAAATACTTCTGCTTAATGTTATACTGTCAAGATAGGGCTGCACGATATATCGCATGCGATTATTTAATTTAATATTCAATATTTAATTTCCATCACATGCGTGATTTCACAAAGAGCAGCATTTACTACAGAGCCGCTGTTGCTGACAAGCCGCGCAACCACATTGATAATGAACGAGATTTGCGCAGCTTGTCAGCGAACAGCGGCTCTGTGTAGTAAATGCTGCTCTATGTGAAATCACGCACGTGATGGAAATTACCGCTGATTACAGAACCGGCTTTACTGACGAGATGCGCATTAAATAATCGCATGCGATACATCGTGCAGCCCTACTGTCAGATACGCAAAAGAAATCTCTCCTATCTCTTGCTCTAGCTACTGTGTATAGACCGCCAGGGCCGTATACTGATTTCTTAAAACAATTAGCAGATTTCCTCTCAGACCTATTGGTTAATGTTGATAAAGCGCTAATTGTCCCAAAACCATTCAAGCTGGCAGTTATTAAACCTCTTATTAAGAAACCACAATTGTCTCTTTTTTTTTTTCCTTTTTAAAGTTATACTACTTTAATTTGTAATGATCACACTGAAGTGATTTTTACATTTGATTATTTGTTTTTCTAACTTGAATGCTTTTGTATTGATGTAAAATGAAAAAAGTGTGCACTAATGGTTTCTTTCTTGTGTTTGTTCTACTGTTGTTATTTTCTTGCATCTTAATGTTTAATAAAGATAAAATAAAAAATGGTTATTGTGATTATTAATATAGTAATTAATATTAAGGAAGTGGAGGAAACAATGCAGCATTGCTCTGCGAATTTACTTTGCAACCTTCAGAAAACTTTAACTTCATTTTTCTCAGAACTGACTTTGCTGACTTCGTTAACATTCAAACATAAGAGCACTTGGGAAAAAAGTATTGCTTCATTTAATTTTAAGCTGGAATACTTTGAAAAAAGAAAGGAGCGAAAGCTGCAGGAGGACAGATAGTGTACAAAAACAGAACAAAATAGTTCAGCTTTGAGAATGAAAACCAACCTGTTTGTTCCTCAGTATCTTCATGTTTGACTCTGAATGTTTCTTCAATCTTCATGTCTTCACTCTCCTCTTTAATAAACACCATCTTTATAATCCTGTGTCACGTGGATCTCAGTCACTTCAGCAGGAGTTTTTCTGTTTGAACACTTTATAATAACTGAACAAACAATAAAAGTAAAGTATTTACAGACAATTACCAATTAGTTTTAAAGTTAGGTATTTAATGATTAATATATTGATTTTAATAGATTACACTTAGAAACAAAAAATGTATATTGTTAATAAAAGTTTGTGTTTGTTGTTCTTGTTTTGAGCAGAAGGTGATTCAAACGATTCAAAACAGTGAATCATTTGTGAAGCAATTGATTCAATTGACTTTAGTTTTGAAAAGATCCGCTTCTCCATCACTGATTGAATCCGTGTTTATGATAATGTGATTTATTAAATATGGAGCGCATCTCTCGTGTGGATGCGCTTTATTCACAAACAACCTTCATTATTGTCAGATAAACTATTACAATGTTACATTCAACAACAATCAATTAACTTTACAAAGCCTGTAAAACTATAAAGTAGACTGACCGCGTCGCATCGATTTAAACACTTTAAATGTTTAAAACCACAAACCTTTCTTCGGCCGAAACACAGACGCAGGGACGCGGCTCTATGACGTCATGTAACCAAATCAAAATAAAAGTCCTCTTCACGCGCTGCTGTGTCTACAATCCCAGAAAGTGCATATTTACAGAAAAGAAAACACATACGAATAACAGAACACATCAGAGAATTTTATTTGTAGCGAAATACATTACATAGTGTTTAATTGTGTGCTGAAAATCACCTCCAACAAAAGTAAGCTATGTGTATTCACACACACACACACAGTGGAGATTTAAATTAGAGAACAAAACCAGATACAAACTTGATAAAAATGTTACAAATAGAAATTTTACGTTGGCTTGAAAAAGCCTAGCCAGAAAGTTTGAAGTAGTTTTAAAAGCTTTAAGTTTAAAGGCTTTCAATTTGAAATAGTTAAGTTTTATTTTTATTTTCTTAAAGTGCATATTGCAGATTAAACATTTTTCAAATGAATATAACCTTGTATGAAAACATCATATGAACCGTTATTGCAGGGTTTGAAGATGTTTCACAAGGCGTGAGGGCACAAATTTAGAAGAAAAAGTGACGCATTCTTTGACAGTATTCTCAAAAAGCGTTTTTTTTCAACATCGCGTCATATTACGTCACGAGAGGGAGTCGTGTGCGCGCGCTGCTGGTGTTCAGTGGAGCGCGCGCGAGTCAGGGTGTTTTAGGAGTTATTTTTTTCGGTTTATCATCGTCATGGTAAATTATCGTGTTTGTGGAGGTTGCACAAACCCCAGCCTGTCAGGACCTCGAGTCCACAAGGTTTCCTGACAAGAAATAGGGCGGTATCTTCAGAGCCTCTGTGTGTTTGTGCAGCTGAAGAGACTTAATGCATCTGCTTCAAACAACGCGGTGGTGTGTAATTTAGCGATCACTATATACCGGAAGATCATCATCCCGGCGATATGATGCAGTTCAGCATGGGATATCGAAGCAAGAAGCGAGTGAGACTCCGAGCTGGTGCGGTTTCTTCGGTGCACACAGCAGCTTCATCGAGTCCCAGTATAGAGAATGAGGATTACGTCACAGTCTTTTCACTCCGCGTTGCATTTCGGGAAGGCGCCGCCATATTAGCAGGATACGCTGTCCGTTCCCATGGTTACTTCTCATTCTCTATAGGGATAACTGCTTATCTTTTGTTTTGTTTTTGCTTTTAAGTTAAACAATAATTAATTCTTCATTGTATCATTTGCAGGGAAGCGAAGCTAATTTGTCGCATTGCATGATAATTAGATTTTTTTTTTCTCTTAGGTTTTGTAGAATTTCATTTACAATGTTGATCTGATTACCGTGAAAACAGTGTCACCCGCTGGACGCTCGCTGCTGCTTCAGCCGTCATATTAAATTATCCAAATAAAGTGTTTGTTCAACAAGCTGACAGAAGTCGATCCATTTCTTTGTTGGAAACTTTTTTTAAAAATGATAAAGTATAATTGTTGTCATTATAAATATTCATTTTTCCACGCCACGGAGGAGAATCAGAGATTGTGGGTCACATTCAGCGAACAGTCACAAACTCACTGTACTTTTTATATTTATTTCAGCAAATGACGAGCAAAATCAAATTCCTAGAAGCTTGTGAACAGTTTTGTAGCATTTTTAAATGCTGGTTTAATGTACTAAGACAGTGATGCTAAAATACAAGCAGGTCGAGCCAGAATATTAATAGGGGCCATAATGCTCAATTAAGCTGTAGCCCCTAAGGACGCGTATTGCAGTCACGAATCCTCAATAATGGAAGGCCAGTATCATAAATAAACATTATAATGTCCGTCCGTGTCATTCAGATCGGTATTTGCCCCATTTGTAAACTATGTATTGTTACCTGAAGCAGTAGGCTTCACGTTTTTGCGAACGAAGTCCAGCGCGGCAGATGATTCTGTAAACTTGTGTGAGACTCCATCAGGCAGCGTGATCCTCAGCACCGCAGGAAAGAGCAAGCCAAACTTGACTCCAGGACATGAATGGAGAACACGTTTAACATCTCTGAATGAGGCCAGCTTCTTAGCCACAGCCGTAGTGTAGTCAGCGAAAATGGACAGCCTCTTTCCGTTGTAAGTAAGAGGGGAGAGTTCCGCAGCCTTTTGAAGAATCTCAGAACGAACATGAAAGTAATGCACTCTAATGACAAGAGGGCGAGGAGGTTCTCCTTTTTTCGTTTTTTCGCGAAGTGTACGATGTGCCCGATCCAACAAGGGTTTATCCTGAAGCCGCAAAATCTCCTGCAAAAGTTGGGCCACATATTCAGTAGGATGCGCACCCTCACTGCCCTCGGGAAGACCCACCAGACGAAGATTATTTCTCCTGGAACGCCCCTCCAAATCCTTGCACTTGGCATCCAGATGTGTTACTCGGTCACTGAGCGACGTTATCAAATTTTCAAGTTCCATTATACGGTCACTATGATCTGACGAAGCTTGCTCCAGTTCTTTTATGGTACCGGTGTTGACTTCGACCATCTGTTGCAAAGGTTCCAACCAACCTTTAACGTCTGTTCGCACTGTAGCGATCTCCGAGCGCAAGTCAGTAGATAATGAATCAATTTTCTGACAAATCTCATTCTTGACAGAGTCCAACAATGTCTGAAGACAAGTGACATTCCGGGGTGAATTATCGGCGGGGCACACACTCACCTGGGACTCGTTAGCATCACCCGAGGGGAGCGGGGCTTTACTGCAGCCTCCTTTACCGTCGGTTTTGGACCGAGACGACATCATGTTTACAGCTTACGATAAATGCAAGAGTAGTCCCCGTATTTAGGAGGCTAGTTTTAAGTCATGGAACAACAAAAAAAAAGTGCTTGTGATGTTCAATATATGAGTAAATCTGCTACCTTCTCCGAGAGCAATCGAAAGCACGTCTTACATTCTCAACGCGCAACAGTGCCCCCCCCCCCAATTTTAATATGAATTTGTGTACACAACATTCTTAATGTTTGAACAATTACAGTAGATATTATGATTTTTTGTATTTTAAAATTGGCCCGTCAAAAATCCTTATACGTCAATGACCCATATACAGTATATATATATATATATATATATATATATATATATATATATTAATTAACAGTTGCAATGTTGTGTTTTGAGTTAGGTATTAATTATAAAATCATATTTGTTATGATTTAGTGCTGTATAAATAAAACTGAATTGAATTAACCATAAATGCAGATCTGCTTGATATATATCTAATGTAAACTTCTTAAACAAGTTTTTATACAATAAGACAATTTGTGATTGTGATTATTTTCTTATTGATTGTCACCACAATAGGGTCATTCAAAACCTTTATAAAGTCCTCCTTCCTCTGTAAACTGTCTTCTAATGTCTGACTCAACACATGCAGGTAAGGGCTGCTCAGAGCACCACAGGCCCAGCGGACAACTTGTCTGTATGCTGTCGATATTGACTGTCTTATACCAATGGCATCAAAAAGTGTTACTTACAGGTAGTTGTGACCTACTTAAATATAGTCCTGTATATTTCACACTAAATTGTGATGCAGCCTGAATCATAATCACACCATGTTCATTTGTTGGCCAGAGGAGAACCGATCCCTACACTATACTTTCTCCCAAGGTTTTTTTTTTTTTTCCTCCATGTCACCTGATGGAGTTTGGGTTCCTTGCCACTGTCGACTTTTGGTGTGCTTATTTGGGGACACATAATATTCAGCAGTATTGTTGATCTGACTCCACTGACACTATTGGATAAGGACTGATGACACCACTGTTTTCTGCACAACTGTAGATGCATTGGAATTATTTTATATTTGATTATTTTTAACACTGATCAGTCAACACTGATTTCAACTGAACAATGATACTTTTTACTGTTTAGAGCTGCTTCACAGCAGAAGTGTATTCTGTTTGCATCATTATTTCTCTTTTTATCACTGTAAAGTAATTAAAAATATATCTGACAATATTTAGTACTGGATATACACAAAAAATAGAATTAATCAGTATTTATTTTTTTCACAGCACTGTACACCAGCATTTATGTTTAGTGTGACATTAATGTGAGGAAATGGAAATTTTTTTAGTGTGTGAATGCTATTTTCAGGAAAATGCACTGGTAACAACAACAAAAAGACGACCAAAAATATAATTCAACAGAAGATGATGGCTGTGGTGAAACAAGCACTCAAATAATGGTGAGCAGTAATCTACTTTATTTATTTTATCTTTTATTAACTATTATCTTTATAGTTTATAATACATAACTGCTATTGTATTTCAGGAACTAAGACCTGTGGGAGTGCTGGAGAAATCAAGTGTATAAGTCCTCTGTCGTCTCAGCCATGGAAGAGATCGAGGAGTTAAATGAAGTCAAAGAGCTAAAAGAAGATCTACAATTCAGCATGAAAACAGAGAGAGATCTGAGGCAGTGGAAAGGTAATCTAGTTATATCAGCAATTATTCTCAATGCTAAACATCAGCTCTGAACAGTTTGCTTGAGGACTCTTTGATTCTCTCTGATTGACTGGAAGGTGTGCATTAAAACAAAGAATACATTAGATAATTATAATCAGTTCAATCACTATTCTAAAATAATGTGACTTTTACTGTAGCACACACATACAGTCAGAAAGCTAGATTTAAAGACCTGTAATCAAACAAACTAATGAAAATTAACTTGGTTTTACCCTTCCAGTCACATTGTACTCCCAAATAGTTCACCCAAAACTGACAATTCTGTCATTAATTATTCACCCTCATGTCGTTCCAAACCCCTAATACCTTTGTTCATCTTTAAAACACAAATTAAGATATTTTTGATGAAATCTGACAACTTTCTGACCAGGGACGATTCTAGGATTTTCATTTTAGGGGGGCTCAGCCCCCAATGAGGGTATAATAATAAAAAAATATTTACAAAATCATTGATTGAAAATTTGTACAAAAAAATTGTAGAACCGTTCTACATAAATTCAATTCAAACAATAAATTTTTTTTTTTTTAATTAATACAAAACACACACACACACACACACACACACAATGTTTCAATCTGTCAATCACTCTGATATGCAATTAAAATGAGTGCACTGACTGAGTGCTGTCGGTCACTGTCTTTAATCATTTCTATGCATAACTGTATGGTAGTTAATGCCACATGCACTGTAATATTATGTTCTATATTGAAAGTTAAATTTTCAAATGCAGCAAATGCTTGCCTAAAATAAAATCTATAGATATACTAAAACAGTTCAAGCATATAACAATGTGTAAAGGTTAAACCTAGATAAATGTGCGCTGCATCCAGTAGTTTGTGCGGAGAGTGGAAGCTAAAGCGCAGGACATGGAGGCACCAGCGCAATCAATTGCATTTTTTTTTTTTTTTTCAATGGAAACAGCTTAAAATAGGACGTAATTTTTGCTCATAAAGGTAAGAGTAATACATCATTCGGAACTGTGTGCACTCACAATATCAACAAAACGTCGTGCTTTTAAGAAAACGATATGCATGCTTTCTGCCGTCTCGTCTTGAACAGGAGCGCTTCATAAAAATGAACCGAAAGTCAGCGAATACATGCCTCACAGACATGATAAATATATCTATAGAAAGCTTTAAATTACTACTTAACGAAATAAATCAAATCGAAAACAAAAACTCATTCATTATAATCATAATCCGTGAAGATGCACTTCTCTCTAAAGGCACGTCTAATGAGGAGATGAATCCACACTGATGCAACACTGACACAGAAAACACTAGTTTATTAGTAAGTAATTCAAATATCTCCTTACTATTCCCCTCGGACACATTCATGGTAATTACTTTTGCTGGGGCTTTATGGCAAGCTTTATTGCGTGTATTTGAACGCAGAACAGCTGCGCTGACGGCGCGATCACTGCTGCGGGACACTAAACACCAACACGTTCTTCACAGTCGCGGCACGGTCTCGTGTTGTTTCCACCAGCGCGGCAATTTTTTTTCATCACTAATTGATAATAATAATAATTCCTTACATTTATATAGCGCTTTTCTAAGCACTTGGCTTAGACATTGATGGATGTCTAAAATATAAAAATAAGGAGAAAACTAAAACAGGCCCGAGGCCCGGCCCTCGTCTGAACTATGACGTGAAAATTGGCCCGAAGCCCGGCCCTAGGGACGTAAAAAATTCGGGGCCCATCGGGCCCGGGCTGAAATGCAGGGCTCTAATGTGTAAGCTGCGTTGCTGTCTATGTAGGGTCAGAAAGCTGTCTGTTTCTTTAAAAATATCTTTGTTTGTGTTCCAAAGAAGTGACACAAGGGTGACTAATTAATGACAGAATTTTCATTTTTGGGTTAGCTATCTCTTTAAAGGCAGCTTTAACTTAACTTTTTAAACTAGCTGTAACAGGTGTGTATTACACAATTTTAATCGACTTCAATGGAGGCAACCTGTTTCATGTCGGGTGGTTCTTTGCCTCCACCTCATGCATTAAAATCATGTAATGCACACCTAGCCATGGATTAGCCCTTATGTGTGAAGAGGGTTATAGGCTACACAAAGTATTTGTCACGAATCCGGTTTATGAACTTCTGTTCACTTACCACCAGAGGTCACCCGCTCACCACATGGACTCTTGCACTACACTAACTGTTGCACTGCACCTCGGACTACAGTTCCCATCATCCATTGCACTGATGACACACACACAGCTGATTGCACTAATCACACAGCTGATTGCCATCACACACCTTACTTAAGCCATGGACTTCCTCAGTCAGATTGCTGAGTATTGTAAGCACATGTTGGTACCCTAGCTGATAGCTACTTACTTTTGTCGTTGTCGTGCCTGTGTACCTTGGATTAACCTCTTGCTGTTTCGGACTGTGTTTGCTTCTCGTCTGGACTTTTGCTCGTGTTTAGGATTAGCTCTTTTGTCTAGCTCTCTGGATATTGTTAGCCGTCGATCGACCACGCCGTTTTTGGATTTTTCTCTTGCCTAGCCCTCATTATACCTGTTTGCCATTGTCAGTACCTCGCCTGTATTACGACCATGTCTCTGAATAAAGCTCTGCAGATGGATTTGCACGCTACCGTAACAGTATTAAATGAAGGGAGCACAATAACTGTGGAACACATACATTCTATATACTGTATTCTAATAGTATATTTGTAAATTATGTATTTTTTCAGTTGTTATTATAATTTTTTTTAATTTAAGGTTAGAATTTTGAATGAAAAACCAAAATGATAAGGAGGGCAAATAATTGTGGAGGACTCTGTACAGTATTTAAACATGATTGTGTCTATGCTTTTTTCCAAAATGCATGTTATTGTGCAAGGGGTAGTTGCATGGACTATCAGTGAAGGAACAGAAAGCTCTGAGATTTCATTATAAAGATCTTCATTTGCGTTCTGAAGATGAACAAAAGACTTGAGGGTGAGTTATTGATGACAGAATTTTCATTTTTGGGTGAACCAACCTTTTAACTTCTGTTACCTGGAGTGTTCAAAGACATTCAGTACATTTACATGGACATCAATACTCCGATTTTAATACGATTAAGACAATACTCTGATTAAGAGTCTACCATGTAAACAGAGATTTTTGATGACCTTAATCCGGCTAAAGTCATAATCGAAGTAAACACAAATCGAATTAAGACGTGTGGAGTATTCCTATTTTAGTCTCATTATTGAAGGCAGACATGTACACACCTTAATCTAACTATTACCGTCGTGTAGGACTTTTCGCCACATTTTGCGACAGGATACACACACGGCAGTGCTCAACCGTTTGACGGCAAACGAATGAGCATGCTTCAAGCAAGAAAGCACATTTTTGGTCCGAGTGGGAAACGATGACTATGCTAAGAATTCTGGAAGAAATGGATATTATGAAGTGCCTTGATGGCCGTAAGAACAGGAATGGCGAAATCTTTAAAAGAGTCGCAGAACGAATGGGGGAGGAAGGTTACAAATGTTCAGGGGTGGGACGGTTACTTTTAAAATGTATTTCGTTACAGATTACAAAATACATGCTTTAAAAAGTATTTTGTAACGTATTTCGTTAGATTACTTTGGAATACTTAAGTTAAATGACATATTAACTTTGATGAAAATGTTTTTAAATATGACACTAAAACGGCCAGTAGGTGGTGGCAAATCACTGCCTTAATGAAAGAGTCATGGAATCATTTAATTCGTTCAAAAGGCCCGATTCATTCAGGAATCAAGCAAGTGATTTTATGAATGTAATTGAATCATTCTTAGCCGATTCGTTCAAAACGCGGCTTCATTCAGGAACCAAATGTTGCTCACAGACACGCAACTATTCTGATGTGGATTTATTTTGAAGGCAGTGGTTATTTGCATTAAGTGCAAATAGCCATAAATTCTATTTACACCATGTTGGAAAAAAGTAGCATTTTCTTTGCAACAAGTGATAGTAGATGCTATTAATAATTATTGCAAACAGTGGCAGACATATGATGGGAAAAGGGAGAAGAACGGGAGTTGAATGAGTTCAAACGGATTCAAACTCAAATCTCATCACCACGTGTCTCAAATAGGCATCTTTTCTAATGATGTCAATCCCAAACAGATTTGCGCTTAGTGTAAATAGACCAGCGGTTGTATGGAACCATTTTTGTTTGCGCTATAGAGCAAATCAGACAACACTGTTCTTTTAATAAGTCACTAAATATGAACTTTTTGTTATGAATTGCATAAAATCAGCATCACATTTGCAATCACGCTAATATTCGGCTAAACGGCACTCTACTTCCTCGATTGATATTGCTTAACTATACATAAATATAGAAAAACAAGAACTCGTACAAACCTGAGACTGTGAGAACAACTTACTTTAAGATGCTTTTTCAAGGTTAGATGTTCCTTTGAAGCCGAGAGACGTTTTGTTGCAGGTAATCAAAAATTACATAGCTTACTGTGATGTTCTGTCCTTTTTCACATTTATAAGTAAAATTGTCTTTGTATTTCCATGACAATTACGCGCTAGGCTTTCTGATTTTCTCTTGCATTTTAGTGAGTCATCACTATAGTCTGCACTCTGCAGGCAGGCTGCTGTATGGACAGGCTGCACGCGAGTCTGAGTATCACCAGTTGCCTCATGGTTAAAATCATTTTACATTAATACTAAAATAAATAAATGACATTAAACATCAAAGTAAATCACTTTGGTAATCTAAAATACTTTTCGGATGCAACTGTAATCTGATTTACCACCCATTTAAAGTGTAACTATAACAAAATACAGTTACTCATATTTTGTATTTTAAATACGTAACGTTACATATATTTCATTACTCCCCAGCCCTGTGCACATACACACACTGTGCATGTAAAATTTCCTTCCTCACTAATGACACCTCACTGCTTGTGAAAGCTGAGAAAGCAATTCTTCTCAACAGAAAAATCATAATAATCTGCAGATATAGTATCTGAATTACAAAATTTTACAAAAATGCAAATACATTATTCACATTATAGATAATTGTAACTCTTTTCCTTACAAATATCATATACTTGTATTATAGCCTAGTATGCCTGCATGGCCTCATGTGATTCCATTACGGTACAATGTTGCCTTGAGGCAACATGAAGTTTTTTGTAATTTCCTAAAATGCATTTGATGATATATAATGTAAAGTTTTTGAAAATACTTCTTTACTTACTAACGAAGATGACTCAGATTTTTTGTAGGCAATTATATGGATGAAAATTGATGATAAATGCACTTTTCATTGGAGAAAACAGGGAGTCATGTGACGTGCACATGTCCTGAAATTGGAAGCAAAATGGAGCCCTGTGGGTCATGTGACAACTTGAAGCAGCAAGGGGTCGTAACAGACACCCATTTAATTGATAAATGCTATCTCAGGGTAGTGGAACTCAAACACTAATCAATAGGCGCATTCGACTTGAAGCAGTGCTGCACAGAATGATCACCGTATGACATTAAAGTACCGCAAGAGCGATAAGAAAGCAGTCGAATCGCTCTTGCGGTACTTTAATGTCATACGGTGATCATTCTGTGCAGCACTGCTTCAAGTCGAATGCGCCTATTGATTAGTGTTTGAGTTCCACTACCCTGAGATAGCATTTATCAATTAAATGGGTGTCTGTTACGACCCCTAAAGATGGTCTAGGAGGTAAAAGGAGTAACATTGAGATTGTGGAAAGTTTGTACAATGATGGATGCGGCAAGAGAAAGCAAGGACATAAACTGCCAACGAAAGTGATTTATTATACAAAAGTGAAAAGAATCCATAACTACAAAGTATATTTACAAAAGTATAAGTCATTTAAAGAGAGAACCAATATGTACAAAGTTACAATTCAGGAAAAAGAAAATGAACAACAACAAAAAAACTACACAAATCAACCCAAGAGAAAGGGGACGCTAGTGACGCCAAAAGAAACAAACAAACAAAACCAATTCTACCTTATTTAAACCTCTATCCTAACTAAAGGAATAAAAAGAAAAGAAATCTTCAGCGCCAAGCGCCATATACTTCCCTACTCTCAACTGACAAACAAAACATATAGGGGATGGCGTTCACCTCTTACCTAGGGTTTCTATACATCGAGTTACCTGAATGTTGCACAATGGAAGTCGTACGACATCTTCCCTATCCACCTTCCTCTTGAGTAAAGAGTAAACGTCACGGAGTATCAGCCCATCAAAGCTCATAGAGCAATGCCATCCGAGTTACAAAGTAACAATCAAACAAAAATGGCAAATCAAAAAGATGGTAGGGTTTAACTACTGTCAAATAAAAACAAAGGATCTTGGCATAAATCAATAATAAACAAAGCAAAATCAAAACAAGTACAATGACAGCAAAAAGTGAGCAAAAGAAATCTCCATTCACTTCTTTCAGCATCCTTATATCTGCCAGCAGGAAGTTTTCTGGCAGCTGATAGGTCGGCGTCATGTTGCTTAATGATGACTGACAGCTTCATGAGCCAATCAGTAGTCAAGGAAGGCAGCCTAAAAGATCAACTGGAGAGAGAGAGAGAGAGAACCACAGGCACTCCCACAAGGACATTTATGGACGTAACAGTGTCTCATTTTATTAAAAAACCCTAAAATGCCTGGAGGCAACACGGTACCATAGAGTTAGGTCTTAAAAAAAATGTGAACTTAAACTAACAATACCACTGCACAAATTCATTTGTTAGGTAGTCTGAGGCATAAATTCTTGTATTTATTAAATTGAGGGCTGAATATGATAATTCCTTTACTGGGGATAAAAACTCTGCCAGTCCACAACAGTAAGACAAGAAGTAGACAAGGCTACTTAATAATTCGTCTTTCACTTGTATTTTTATTTATTTATTTTTATTGTAGTGCTGTCATGCTAGATATGTCCACAAATATTTTAGGCAAACTTGATGATCCATATGATTTCTGGAGTATTTTGTATGCATGTCCTGCTGTGTCATATTTTCTAACCTTAACATTGCAACCCTGTCTTAATAATTTCCCTTTTCTTTTAGGACAGTTCTGGAGAAAATGGGGCTGCTGGGAAACTTAAAAATGTTGTTCTGTACATTACTTTTGTAATTTAAGTTATTTGTAAAAGTAATATATGTGCATTGTTTAATTTTTTGGATTATAAATTGAAACGTGTAAATAAAAGATGAAGTAGTCCTGGAAATTGTTTATTTTTGCAAAGCAAGTTATAATTTGTAAATGAAAATAAATTGTTCTGTATTAAAAGTACTTCTAAGAACTAATTACAAAAAAACCAATTGGAAAAAAAAAACAAAAAAATATTTGTACAAAAAATTTGGCCTATGTACTCTTTCATTCAGCTGAGCAGAGAGACCCTGGTGGTGCTGCTTGATCTGGATGGGCTGCCACAATAGTGTGGCCTCTGCTAAGTGGGACATCATCTGGGATTGTCTCCAGAGTGTTTGAGTGCATATTTCCACTGTCCAGCAGTGGGACGTTCAGGTTTATCCTGCAGTACAGGGGTCTGGTCTGATTTAATTAAAGGAGGAAAGGACAAATTGTGTAGAGCTCTGACAAAGTAATTGGTGGAAAATATATTGAGTTACTGTAGTAAAGTACTTTCAGTAACTACGAATAGTACATTGAGGAAAATCTGCATGCATCTAAAACCTTAATTAAAAGTATTATCTTTAACGTACTTACGGTATGAAGAGTATAAGTAAAGGTATTTATTCTGCAGAATTATTTTTTTTTTTTAAATATGGTCTTGCATTAATATTACTGCTGCACTACTGTGTACTGTATGTTGCATTTTACTTTTGAATATGTTCAAGGTTGTTACATTTAAAATACTTTATGCAGGATACTGTTGTACAGTTAATTGTACAACAGTGCATAATATTGTAAAAGACCATGTTTTTTGTAGTGTTGCGGTCTTCTGAGGAAAAAAAAAAAACTCAGTAGGTATGTGAATACAAGGAATGCATTTCGTTACACTCCACCACTTTGTTATTTTGCAAATGAAACGAATAAAGTTTATTGCTAGAATATTAACAAATAGTTGCAAAACTACAGCTGCGTCCGAAGGACTCGGACCGGTTTAGCCTATGGAAGACTGTTCTTGTTGCCTAGCAACTATGACAGCTGCAGCTGACAAGCGGCAGTAAAGTTTGTAAGTGGACTTTTTAACTGCATAAAACTAAACAGGGTTAAAAACCTGTTTAAATAGGTTCATCATGGTCCATTTATGTACATAATAATGAATAATAGAATAAACTGCATAAAATCTAATTATAAGATATAAGTCAACATTTAACAGCTTTATATTTTGTATTTTTTCATGTCATTACAATATTCAAGTAAGTCGAAACCCAATACTTACATTTAAAGTGTAATTCGGTCATTAAAAGTCAAAAACTAACAATTCAGGCTCCAGTTATTTTCATTTGCATTAACAAATAACATCTATGGCAGCTCATTTCTCGCACCGTTGCTACGCGACAGGAGCGGCGATCTGGAACACCTGGTGGCGCAATCAGGAAATCCTGCGAAGGCTAGACTCGGAGCGTCCTTCAAAGCCTGCGTCGGCCACGTCCTTCGAAGGATCCGTCCTCCGAAGGATGCAGTCTTTGAATTTGATTAGCTAAACGAGCTCCGCCTGTGCCGAAATAGTTGATTATCTGATCGTGCTCCTCCTGAACTTTGTTAATAAAACATCATTTGTCATTAATGCTCTGCAAAGTATTTACACACAGCAGCTTCTGTCCAACTTCAAATTCAATTTGGAAAAAAAAAAAAACAAAAAAAACAGCAATAACTCAAACATCAGAGAACAGCACCCCACATTTTGGCAAAACCTGTCTTTCAGTCATAAGAATTATTTTGTTCATTTACTGTTGTCCTGTGAAAAATCATAAATACTGAAAAATCAATAATGATTGATATCAATGTTCTCGGCATGATCCAAGGAATCTATCAAGACCAGTCATGTGACAATGGGCAAAACTAAGGCCTGGGACACACTAGACAATTTTCAAATCGTATCTAATTTTAATACCATGAGATACCACAGACATGAAGACAGTTTCAACCGATTTTTAGCCTTATGATCCTCTGAATGTGCACACTAGACGAATCGACCAGACTGCAAGACCACACACTTGTTCTAAAAATTTTTTTTAATTCTCAGCACATAATATCAATATTTATTAACATTTAATTTCTGCTTTAATCACTGTACATTTCAATACACAAGAAAAATTGTGTATTGTTCAATTTGGTATGAAGAAGACTAATGATTACAATAGGTGCCTACACAGTCTCAAAACAAAGTTTGCATGACATGTGAGCTCTGAGACTTAGACGACTTCAAATTGAATGTACTTCTGTAGCAGGTACTAACTATCCGGGAAGGTTTCACTCAGTGGCGCCTCCAGGATTTTTTTTATAGGGTGGCCGAAAGGGGCCAGTATAAAATGTTAGGGTGGCACAATACAAAAAAGTGTTGCATGCCTAAATCTAATGGCAGACAATAATTTTTGGTGTTACCATTCATTCTGGGAGCATATAAAGTTCAGTAGGCTATTACTATACAGAGCAAAATATAAAAATTCTGTATAGAGCAAAATAGAAAAAAAAAGTCACTCTGCAATTCAACTGCAAGTACCCTCATATTTATTTGGAAGGCAAATTCATTTCAAATGAGAGTAAAAGTAAACAAGAAGCATAGATGTTTAACCCATCACTTCATCAAAACAATTGGTACACTGACTGTTGCAGTAAATGAAGCCCTAAATGTTCTCAGAATTTACAGACCTTTTGCTGAAGAAGGTGGATGTTGACTGCTTTCCTCTTCATTTCGATTATTTATCATAAACTCTACATTTGTGTGGAAATATGCTGTCAGTGCTTAATTTAAATATTTTCTGTTTCTGTTGTCAGACATAAATTAATAAAATACTACTCGTCTGTCTGGGTAACAAAAACTGTTCAACATATGTGACTTTAAGAGCCAAAGATTAAATGTTGCCCAAATCTGCAATAATTTACAGATCAACTGATGGAGTAACAGGACTCCACGCTTACTTTTCTTTTTAGGAGCACGGTCAAAAATTTAGGAGCACCTTCTAATCAATAATTTTAAATTCTGATAAAAAAATTAACCTTCCCATTACGAGGTGATATTTGACTCCTTAAAGTGATTTACAGGGAATTTAGTTTGTCATCTTTTATTTATCAATTCAAAAATGTATAAGCTTTTTAACATTTCTAATTAAAACAACAGAATAAAAAGTGGAATAAGAATTAGTTATCGATCAAATGAAATTAGTATTTAAGGAATAAATTTGTAATAATAATAATAATAATAAGTTTTATTTATATAGCGCCTTTCCAGAGCTCAAGGATACTTTACAATAAACATCAGAAATGGGAGGAAAACATCAAACAGTAAACAGAAAGAAAAGAACATCAGAAATGCAAAGAGTAATATACAACCTAAGACAGAATAAACAGAAGTTAACTAAGAAAGATAACATTCTGAAAACAAGTGAGTTTTGAGCAGTGATTTGAATTTAGACAGGCTGTTGGTAAGACAGAGTGATCTGGGTAGAGAGTTCCACAATTTAGGGGCAACAACACTGAACGATCTGCCCCCCATGGAAGAGAGGCGATATCGAGGGATGGTGAGAAGGCGAGAATCAGAGGACCGCTATGAATGTGGTGGAGAATAGGGGAGGAGCAGATTGCAAAGATAGTATGGAGCCAGAGCATTCAAAGCTTTAAAAGTAAGCAGGATAATTTTAAACTTGACACGATAGGCCACTGGTAGCCAATGCAGATCAGCTAGAATAGGGGTGATGTGGGCTGAACGCTCAGTGCGAGTGAGAATACGAGCAGCTGAGTTTTGAATATACTGTAATCTAGCAATAGAGGTAGCTGGCAAGCCAACGAAAAGGGCATTACAGTAATCGAAACGAGATGAGACAAAAGTGTGAATGAGAGTTTCTGCATCATTGGTACTAATGAAAGGACGGAGCTGGACAATTCGTCGTAAGTGAAAAAATGCTAATTTAGAGAGAGAGAGTTAAAATGAGACTGAAATGAAAGAGATGGGTCAAACATAACACCGAGATTTCTAACAATACTAGATGGAGTAATTAAAGTGCCAGTAATATCGCAAGTAAAGTCAGCAGGAACTTTGGTGGTAAGTGATGGAGTACCAATAATGATGATCTCAGTTTTATCCATATTTAGTTTCAGAAGAGTAGAGTTAAGCCAAGTTTTAATATCTTACACGCAAACAGAAATTTTGTCGATTTGTGTGAATAGGGAAGGCCTGCATGACGTGTAGATTTGAATGTCATCAGCATAAAAATGATAGCTAAAGCCATGACGCTGTAGTATCTGACCCAGTGGTAAAATATAAATAATAAACAACAAAGGCCCAAGAACGGAACCCTGGGGGACGCCTTGTTTCAGGGGGGCAGTAGGGGATCTGAAATCCCGAGCAGAAATGTAAAACTGTCTGTCATATAGATATGAAGAGAACCAGGAAAGAGCAGTGCCTGATATACCCACAGCCGAAAGTCGAGAGATGAGTAAATCATGAGAGATAGTGTCAAAGGCAGAACTACAGAGGTGGCACAGAAGAACACACAAGTGGCTTGTAGGTGTATTTTCAAATGTTTAATAAGGCTGAGAGTGCAATTAAATTCATAAATTCATGTTGAGGTTAATGTTTTAAATATAATTTTTTGAATATAGAAGTATTAAATGATTTAAATAAGAGGAAATACACTTTAAAAATTAAACTAAAACTGCCAGCAGGTGGCGGCATGTCACTGATTTTATCACTGAATCATTCATTTATTTGATTCATTTGAACGGCTGATTCATTCAGGAAGGAAGTACATGACTGTCTTTATTGACACTAGATTCATTTAAAAACGCAGCTCATGCATAAACAAAACACTGCTGTGTTTGAATGGAGATGTGCAGCGGCTCAGCTGTTACTTTGTCGGAAACTATTTTCATTGACGAAATAGAGCAAAATAAGGCAATACTGTTGTAGTCAGAAAATATAAGTCACTTAAATTAATATTAACTTCTTGTTTATTGAACTGTTGTATTAAATCAATCACATTTGCAAACCCTTAATAATCATTAAAAGCTGTCACTCATCTTAGTTTGCGATCTCACAAAACTACGTCTGTAAGTGATAGGCTACATTACTCAACGCAGCCAAACATGTTGTGAGGAAGTTAGAAACCTTTGAAGCTCCTTCAGCGCAAACTCAAATATGCTGACTGGGTCAGTCGCACGTTTCTCCTAAATATTTTTTTCATAGTCGCACGCAGTAGCCTAGTTTTCAGTCTCAAATGCAACTGAAATGGTCGCACTGTAGAGCCCTGAGTAATATTAATCTAATAAAAACTTTCACATGTGAGCAACAGCAATAGATCAGTTCCTAATTAATGCTTTAGTGACGCCTAATCTATAGCCAAACAGTATTATATTATGTGAGTTTGACAGAATAAACTAAGTTTTATATAACATACGAAAACTAAGTTTTACTTGTAAGTTTCCTCTCGCGTTGATTGCTTCTCTCGAACTTGAACAGACCATGTGCTGCAGTATGCTTCGATAGTGCGGCTGTGTGAGTCTTGTGAAGTCTCTCGCCATAACGCAGGTAAAGAGGGGAGGGGTTGAGAGCGAATTCTCGGTACACATAATACACGTTTATTATATTTATTTTTAATGTAGTGTTTCGTCAATGTCCGTGTTAATTTATATAAAAAATATTATTATAAAAACTCCACTCTTTCTGTTTGGGGGCCAATGGGGCTCCACTGGCTTCACTTTAAGTTTTCTTTTCCAGTAAATACAAGGCTTTATAAGAACTGTTTAACTGTCGACAGGCTTTTCGCTTTCACTTTCCTATTCTGGTAAATGGGAGACTTCATGTGAAATGGTTTGCTGCCAACACACTGTTAAATCAATGTTTCCTGACCCTGCCACTGGAATTCCTCCAACAGCACACGTTTTTGATGTCTCCTCTACAACAATGGTTTTCAGTCCTGCTCCGCTCTACTCATTGTGTATGTCTCCTTATTTTACACAACTGATTCAGATCACCAGCTTATTAGGAGAGAGATCTATGAACTTAGGCGAAAGGCTTAATTTCAACAAGTACTTACTTGTTGAGTGCTAAAAGAGCACATACTCTACAGCCTGATTGCGTTAAGTATGAATGTGATCTGGACATTATTCGCCATGTTTACGTTATCATGTGACCTGCAACGCAAAACAAGTGCAACAACTTAAAAGATATGAGCGACAGGTTTAATTAATCTATCTGTAAATATTTTGAAGTTGATGAAATTTGCTCATTTTGTGGTCTTGTTGAAGAAACAGCTGCCCTTTTATTGTGATTGTAGTATAACCAATACATTTTGGGTTGATTTAAATTATTATATTATTAACCTTACTAATGTGACCCACAGTTTAATCCTTAAGGATATAATTTTTTATTACGAAAATCCCAGATCATTATCTCTTGAACATGTTGTTAATTTCAAAATGTTTCATCCACAAGCAAAACTGGCTGAAATATCCTTTGTTTTCCTCTTTTTCTTGTTGAATTTAACTGTTATTTCATCCTTCAGGCTTATAAATAACAAAAACAAATTTTTTTTTTAATGCATTATGATTATATGAATATTATGATTATTCAAAGATATTTAATAATATAATTAAACATTTAGATATCTAATTGTCATTGTGCCTTTTTTCTGCGTATATAATCTTATACTATGATGTACGCAAACCCATTATATTTGATTAGTTTTTTGTCATTTTGATTGTTCATTGTTAAAGATATAACCATCTTTCCCTGAGCTTGCATGTAATTATAAGTTCTGCAGTAATAATAAAGAAGACAAGAGTGACAGGTGCACAAACACCTCATAGCATCAGTAACTTGACAACCCTACTTAGTACGGTTTCCTCCATGTCTGCAGAGGAGACGTCGGGCAGTATATATGTATATATATATATATATATGTATATGTGTGTGTGTGTGTGTGTGTGTGTGTGTATATATGTATATATATATTTATGTGTGTGTGTGTGTGTGTGTGTGTGTGTATATATATATATATATATATATATATATATATATATATATATATAATTACACACACACAATTATTTAAAACAAGCAAAACAAAAGTAAAACAAGGAAAATATAAATTGTTTTGTTATTTGCTATAGCTTTGATTGACTACACACTAGACAAATGCAGTCAAGGTGAATACTTCTCAATTTTCCGTTGAGTAATGAATTAATGCATAAGTTAAAGAAACATTTATGTTTTATTTACTGACAACAACAGGACACATGAATAAATTAATAAAAGAATAAATAAAAGTAACCATCACAATAAATAAATACAAATCAACAACACATGAAACAAAGTTTTATTTAAACTAATCATTCTAACAATCATGTTTTTACAGGCAGTGAACCCACATCTACTGTCATCTCAACACAGCCGTGTCAGTTCTGCAGCTTTATTCTGATGAAGCAGCTGACCACCGCGTCCACCTTCACCTGTCTCTGCCGTCCATCACGACCCTCACTGCTGCAGTCAGACTGAATCTGATCATCGATGAGAAAGGATGAGGAAGACCATGATGACACCACCCTGAACCACACAACCTTGAATCAATACTGTATTTACAGACGGTGAATTCACATCCTACTGCCATCTCAACACAGCTGTGCCAGTTCTGCAGCTTTATTCTGATGAAGCAGGAGAACATGCGCAGGATAATCTGGCTGAGTAAAAGGTTTTACAATTCATGTTGTCAGCATTAGATTTCTTGCCAGATTTCATTTTATTTCATATGTTTACAATTACATGCCAATTTTTGTTACACACTAAACAAAATTATAAGCATAACACTTTTGTTTTGCCCCATTTTTCATGAGCTGAACTCAAAGATCTAAGACTTTTGTATGTACACAAAAGGCCTATTTCTCTCAAATATTGTTCACAAATCTGTCTAAATCTGTGTTAGTGAGCACTTCTCCTTTGTCGAGATACTCCATCCACCTCACAGGTGTGGCATAATTATTATTATTATTATTTTTTTTTTAAATTTCACGATTTTATCACAATTCTTTGTCATGTTGGTTTTTCTATTTTGCAAGTTGTTTGAGCATTACAGCCAAACTAATTTCCCTATTATAAAGACAAGGCCTTTCAAGGTAACAAAAATATAAAAAAGTATGGCGGATATTTAGGCCAAAGTGGGTGAAGATAAAAATCGTTGTCATTATTTTATCTTTGTTATTAAAAAATGAGAGCAAAGATACACATTACTAATTGTAATTAATTAATATATTAACACATAATATACAAATAAAATAAACCATGTTTTATTTTCAGGTAGGCTTTAGGTGTATTTAGCAGGAGCATTCAATAAATTGAATGAACAAATATAAAAATAAAACATAATATAGATTGATTCCTATTAAAGCAACTGTATGAAAGTTTTTCAGTCAAGAGTAGTGAGTGATTTTTCTCTTTGTGTTTGGTGTTTTATTAACATTAAAGGAATAATTCACCCCAAAATTAAAATAGGCTAGTGTTTTATTTTTATACCTTCATTTACTCACTCAAAAGTTGTTTTAAACCTGAATAAGTTTCCTTCTTCTGCTGAACATAAATGCTATTTTGAAGAATGTGGAAAACCAAACAGTTGCTGGTCTACAGTGACTTCCATAGTTTTTTTTTTCCTACTGTTAAAGTCAATGTGAACCAGCAACTGTTTGGTTACCCACATTCTTCAAAATATCTTCTTTTGTGTTCAGCACAAGAAAGAAATTAATACAGGTTTGGGACAACATGTGAGTGAATAAATAATGACAGAAATTAAATTTTAGGGTGAACTATCCCTTTAATTACAGTCGGCAGCATGTTTAGTACTGTCCCTTTAAGACCTGCACGCATCTAATATACAGGCACTGGTGCGTTTCTCTCAGCTGTTTACTTTCATTTTAGACATAACCAACTGAGTCTATACATAAACCTTGTGTGCTTTGACAGTATTAGCACAAAACATAACTTAGTTCAGTAATCAGGCGCTGTTTGACGGGTTTTTTAGAGCACGCGCTTTGGGTGTATGTGCTCAGAAAAGGCGCTCATCAGAACAGCACACGAGTGAAACGTTTAACCAGTAAGTCTTTGAAGCAGATGCAGATAATGTACTTTTGGTGACTGCGAATAAGTGCAGTGTCCCGTGAGAGTAACTCTACTGCTGAGTTAACACTGAATGTATGTGGCATTATACAGTATATAGAGACGGCGGCGCCAGAACTGCAGCTGATAGAATGTGCGCTGTAGCACGATATTATGATATTTCTTCAAAAAAGCAGATCGTGGAGACATTTTTATAGTCCACGATCAAAAATCGTCATATCGAACACCCCTACCCTCGGCAGAAATCGCAGACCGGGGACACCGGACCGCAAGGGCACTTTACCGTCGGACCTCAAAGGGGCAGGGGCTCCAGCCTCCAGCCGCCCCCCCTTGTGCACGCCACTGAGTGTGAGTGTATGTTTATTCGTTTGTTTGTTTAGTTAATACAAGTTGCGTGCACAAATTACATGAGTTTCTGGTTCTGCCTTGCAAATTAATGTCTCTTTATGATTTTGACCCTCACTACATGCTCTAATGCATTAATAGGAAAGTATTTTCTGTGGCCACGGAAATATCCTTTCTTAGAGTTGATATGAACTTACACTGAATGGTAATTCTGCTACAGTTATTACTGTCAGCCAACATAAATAATTGTAATTAATCATAATTAATTGTAATTATTTATATACATTTCCCTTTTGAGCAAATATGCTACACACTTATACCATTTATTTATTAATTATTAAAGGGTAACTAAACCCCTGGTCTGAGCCTAACTCCACCCACTGGCAATATTTGAAAAATGCAGGAAAAGTGGAGACAGAGGGGACGAACTGACTCCTGACTCGCTACAGTGGTTTTGACGGCCAAGGGGCGTGGTGAGCTCGTGCAGGGGCGTGGTTAGTAAGTGCCATCATATGTCACAGGGGTATGCAACGTCCAATAGGAAAATTCAACTGTAGTAGCCACCGTTCAACCTAAAGAGGGCAGCACTCAGACGTTTTTACACCATATATTGTAGAATTAAAATACTTTATAACCAAATGTCAAAACATTTACTCAAACCAATGCACAGCACTAATAAAAGTCTTACAGATCATTAACTCAAAAAAGTTGTTTTAGAGTTTAGTTACCCTTTAATGCACACACAGAAGAAAGTATTTTTGTGGTGAAATGTAGGCTATTTGATTATTGACGCACTATATTAGTTAACACTAAACCCCCCCCCCCCAAATACAGCTTGATAAATTAATCTTGATAAATCACATGAGACAGACTCTGTATTGGCCTATATTAACTCAACAATCCCTTACTTCATCACTGTACTATGTCATGCAGGTCACTGTTTGTTCATCATATTGAAAGCTTGGCAGCAACTTAAAAATCAATAACATCAGCAGTGTATTTAAGGTCTCGAGAAAGTCATCCAGGAGACAGAACCAAGCTACAGCTCGGACGTTCTTCAGGGCTTCAGAATAAAAGCGGGTAAGCAAGAACAATCCCTGAATTTATTATTTAATTTCAGCTTACTTGAAATCAAGTATGTTTATCTTTAAAGCTGGGAAAAGTGGTCTGCAGAACAGACAAATGGGAACAAACGCTTCGCTCGAACAGATTTCTGAATTCACAGCAATCACTGTAATGGATCTGGAAGGTCTTATTGTAGGATTGGAGATACATGATATGATGGTTCTCAAAGATTGTGTTGATGTTTAGTACTACATTTGTACAGTACAAATACAGTCCGGCAATGCTCAGTATGTGCTAGGGTTGCTAACTTAAGAAAAGGAAAATAAGGGACACAATAAGGGACGCTCAAAATATTTGTACTGTACCATATAGTTCCATGTCTGCAGTTAAATATACATATAAAAGGTTCTCAGAAATAATCACATTTGTTTTACTTAACCCATTTATGTAGAATTATTTAAAAAAAAATTGTAATGTCATACAAAAATGTCACGTTATACACAAAACATTGGCCAGAGTAAACTGTTCCACTATTGTGAAAGATGTCTTTCCTCAGCTAGATTGCATGTTTTCTTGCCTTGCTGGATGTTGGGCTCACGATCAATAATCAAAAAGTGGACGGTAAAATCAGTGGGTGGCAGTTAGCTGTGAAGCGGGGGCGACCAGGACGCAGAGGATTCTGCAAAGTCTTAATGCCTTGCTCGAATGGCTACGTTCGCAAATAAAACAATGATTCGTCCGAAAAGAATGATTCCGTATTCCATATACAGAACAGCTGGCAACCCTAGTATGTGCCCATCTAACAAAAAACAAACAAAAACAAAACAAACAACAACAAAAAAAAAAACACCAGAACGTCTTCTGACTGTGACCGATCCCTGGACGTCTTCATGTTGGCTTTCTCTGTGTGTGTGTGTGTTTAAACCTTGGTTTTATCTTCATTACTGCTCTTTTTTTCATCACTGCTATTTTTTATAAGTTAAATATTTTTAAAACATAAGGATCCTCCCAGCAAACACAATGTCTGTGCAACGTTCCATTTTTACAAAGGCGACGTCGCCGTCTTCGCGCTCGCAACACGAAAAGGCTGCAGCAGCGTTGTTGCGCGACATTCAGCACCCGTGAGACGACGTTTTTACTACAATTTTTTATTTGATTTTTTTATGCCAGATTATAAATATTGCCTTTTCTGCGTGTTATATCAGATATGGGATAAGTATGTAATGCTTTTAAATATTGTTTAATATTAAATATTATTCATTAATATTGTTCTTTTTAAAGTAACATCTGCGTGTGTAAACTTTGAATGGTAAAAAAATGCCACACAAATTCATATAATCAAACTTTATTTCATACTAAAGCATTTCATAAACACAATGGATTTCTAAGAACGTACCTAAAGGAATACATTTTGGGGGGGGGGGGGATGCAATATAGAGTATATTAAGTACGTAAATATATTAAGTCATTTAGTTTAAGTATATTACATTACAAAAACAAAGGCAGTGGAGAACGTTTATAAAACAAAATAAAAGAAACTGAAACAGCGAGAAAATAATCTCACAAAGTAACAAAGGAGACTAAATAACAACAGACAAATGCACATCAAACAGCAGCAATCAGCTGAGAGCAGCCAATAGAAACAAAAGCAAAAATTAGAGGAGAGACAAAGATCAAACCTGGTTCCTGACAGACCAGACAGCCACATTAGTGTATATTCCTAGTGTAATTATGTTCTTCAATTTGCAATTGCAGTTTATGCTAAAGCTTGATCATTTTAAAGTTATATAATAAAGTGTTAATCATCTAAACTCTCAAGTGAATAATTATGTAGACTACTCTTTATTTTATTTTAACGCTTTAATAATAGAATAGCATATACCGAGATTAAATAAAACGATAGGGATAAAAGTGGAGGGAAGCCAGGTTTGAGCTAGAGTTGAATGTACAGAAGTCAGTCAGTCTCTGAATACTTACTTAAAATTATTATGAGAAGAGATCCAATGAACCATCCTGTAAATGTGGGGTAACTGGTCGCTGTAAAATGAAATGTTAAACTTTGTGTCCTATCAACACCAGCTGTACAGAACATTAAAGCAATATTAAAAATCTCAGACTCAGTTTGGATTGATTTAGTGTATATTGCACTTAATTATAACATTGAGACTACATAACATACGTATTACATACATATTATGTTTCCTATGAAGCGTCTGACATCCCTAGAAATTACTAAGAGCACAGATGTATTGAAAAAGTAATGTATTGCAAGTAACATTGCCTAAATGCTTATGTTAGCCTTTCTCCTGACCAGACCTGGTGCATGTTTAAGGGTCTCTGTAATCTGGCTTTCAGCATCCATGCTGGTAGTCCCAGGTTGTGATTTACAATTATTTACAAGTAACTTTTTAGAGATGAACAAGTACTGTATTTGAACAAACAAAGCCTTCATCCAATTTGTATTACCAATCATGTAGAAATCTTACTATAATGATGCCTGGCTTTAAATATAAGATAACTGCAGTTACAATAGAATATAGGCATATATTGTTGTTTTTACTCAGTAGAACACGATGAACAGATAGTTCTTTAAGTCTCCTCTTCCCCTTCCTTCCCTTGAGACTGAATTGTGACCACACTTCTGAGGAAGCAATTTTTAATCTCCCCATTGTTTGGTCCTCCAAGTGTAGAAAGGTATCTAACCTGAATTTAATTTACACAGTATTGTCAAATGCATGTACACAGTATAGTTCAGCTGTATTTTGTCAAATAAAAATGTCAGATTCTTATCCGTTTTTCTTTGGAGCTCCTCATTCACTCACAGCTTATCCTCAAAAGTAAGTCAGATAACTGACCGATAGCTGGTGGGGTTCTCTGTCTCTCCATTGTCCTCTCTTGTCTGTAGTAGCCAGAGAAACAGGAGAGAATGCTCTTCCTGCTTTGCAATTATTTTATCCAGCTTCATGAGGACATTTAACTGGAAATTTGTTATATAATTTCAGTTAGTAAGAAATTCTGTTGATTTGATATTTTATAAGAACCTAAATATAAATATTTTGTATAAACATTTATAAAAATGTATTATTTATATTAAGTTATTAATATGACTTACTGTTATTTGAAGTACAATTTTGCCCTTTTGCACTGAAGTCATCTGAAAGGAAAGCAATTTTTAAAAAGAAATAAAAAGCACACAAAGAATATTTACTTAATATATACCAACCAACAACACAACTGCAGTTGGGTTGTTTTGATTAAATAATAATAACTAAAAAATACAGCTAACACAATAAAATTATGATAACAAAAAAAACATGATTTATGAAAATTAATTAAATAAAAAGAAGAAGAGTTATCTGTTTTTGCAAATAAACTCTTCAAATATTAAAGAAAATGTTAAAATAATGAGAGGTCTTCTCAATTTGTGGACAAAATCTTTTTTTTAAATCATTTTCATAGGTTTAAAGTTATATTATCGGCTAAACAAATACGTTAATTTGACTAGAAACACCAGAGACTGGAAATGTAAAACATTTGAGACATTTTTGGGTGGAGTATCTCTTTAAACATTACTTACAGTTTTGTCTTCCAGCGTCTGCATGGCTTCCATTGCCATTGACTGTCCATGCTGATTCTAGGCAAAAATAAATAAAAAAATTAAAAATAGAAAACATCGAACATATATGTTCAAAATAATTAGGCCTCACAATAGCACTCCACAATAACATTTGAGGTCTTTAAAAACAGATGTGAAACCACTACTGCTCTATCATGATCAAAATTGAAACGTTGCATGGCTTTGGATTTTAAAAAGATAAAATATAACAATACTATGTTGGTGTTGATCAGTATTTGAATTAAGTTCTTGAATAAACTCTAGTGATATTGGTGCTACAAAAGTACAAAAAAATACATTATTGTTATGATTCTGTCTTATAAACATTCAAGTTATATTTGCATATTTAAATACATTTAAATGTGATAAAAATAATTGTGGTTTTCACACATTAAACCCAGTAATTCATATAAAACTGCCAGATTGCCAGTATTTGTACCACATCTGTTATTCACACAAGCAATTATTTCTTTAATTTTTTTTAACCATTTTACCATTTTCAATAAAATAGAATAAAATAATTAAAAAAAACATAGGAAAACATTACCAAACTGTTGTGACATCATTGAATGGGTGCTATCTGTTTGTATAGCTGCTCTGTAACTCCCTGGCATCCATGATATATTGCGGTCTTTGACACGCATCGCCGCGGACGAGTAGCTGAGTATCTCTTCAGCAAGCAGACGCGCAAACTGCAGCGAATGAAACTGAAAACACAATCATCTTCATTAAAAGTAGTAATACACACTTCTTTCCAGCGCTTTCATATTGCGGTCTTTGCTTTTGAAATGAGCTGATAATTAATAAAATGCAGCGCTTATTTTTTTATTTTGTTGACGTGAACTTTGTTAAATTTAAATATAGCGTGGGAATCGAAGATCGGATTTATATCTGTTTTGTGACTATGTGGCCAAGTGTAAATGGAAACGTTTTAACAAATCAGACTGATATTCGATTGATATCTGATCAGTGAAAAAGCACGAAAATGTGTAAACCCATTCATAATCTATAACAAAATACTATTATAAACCAGGTTAGTGTATAATTTAGCACCAAAAGTTATTCTAGAAAAATCATGAAAATGCAAATGCAAATTTTTTATAAAATCTAAACATTTAGTGAAATAATATTATTTAGTGGGGGAATAAAAGTGAATATGTGAAGGACTAAAATGTTACACATTGCTATTTGTATTGTTGTAAAATACATTAATGAAAACAAGTAAATGTATTCATTCATAAATATAAACTACAAAATTAAAAGACATTTCTTTTAAATGTATAGCAATGAAGGCAACATATGATAGAGGAGTCCTGTCTATCATATGTTGCTGCCTCCTCCATTACTGTGCTATACATTAGATTATTGATAGCCTTGATAGGACAGAACAAGAAATGCTATAAATAATCTTTCATTGTGCAAAAGCATTATAATTGTCACAGTCACTGTGTTGTGCACACACAATAGCCACATGAAGACGAAGGTTTGAAGGGAATAAGGTATTTAATATAATTCAAGATGAGGAAGTTCAGCACACACAGGGTAACACATAAGGACAGGAACTCATATAGGGAAGATAACGAGGGACAAACAGGTGGACACAATGAAGATGATTAACTAATAATTAGACAATGAACTAATGAGAACAGGAACAGAACCAAATATGGGCAAACAGGAAGGGAACAAGGGACAAAACTTGAGTCCAGTGGGTTGTGACAATAATACAAAAAGCTCCACTAGAGAGCGGCACAAAGCGCCTATGCGCTTCCCGTGCGCAGAATGATGAGCTTGAAGCAGCACGGAGTCACAGCGCGCAGCTCTGGATAAAGAAGTTCAAAGCACAAATGAAAGAGATATTGATGCGTAGCTTATTAAATCCGTGCGATAGTTTATTGAGCCTTTTCTTTTAACAGTTTTAAATTTGAGTTTTTGTGCGCTCTTAAAGAGAGTTTAGTCGTCTTGACTGTAGTAACCGAATGTGACACGCAGTTTGACGCTGAACGGAGGATGACAGACGCAGCAGAGAGAAGAGTTTATTTGAACTTGAGTTTAACGACTTAAATATTCATCTGTACCTCACATTAAACTATGGAACGGCTTTAGAACACTTGGACTTTGACTTTATGGTGCTTTATAATGTTTTTGTGCTTTCGTGGGGCTTAACAATAACACCGAATAGTATTACGCACAATATCAGATTTGGATCGGTCTTTTCTGACCGATACCTGAACCGCAGAAAATGCCAGTATCGGAGCCGATACCGATACTGGATATCGGATCGATGCATCCCTAGAAAGGACCTTTTTTTTTCACTAGCATTTGGACATTGCTGGGTGGCCAGTAACAATAGATGTCCTGGGGGAATATAATTTTAAATATTTCTTCAAGAAAACAATCTGTTACATGCAATGTACCTTATATTTACACACCGGTGCAAACATAACATTAGATTCTTCACCAAAAAAATTAATGATTTGTATCTTTATTTTTATCTTTTGTTTTAGTGTGCAAGTTGGAAATATTAGAACACAGTAATTTTGCCATTAACTTGGTGATGCAGCTTTTTTTTTATTATTTGCTTTGGTACTATTTTCACCAGTGTCCGATGTAAATTTTAAAAACTCTTAGTAAAAACCCACTTACTTGTAACACTACTAGTCATTCCTTTCCTAGTCATACTTTGATTCCATTGTACATATTTCTATACACATAATCATGTGCACAAGATCATTTTTATGTGCAATAATGAGACCATTTGGCCACCAAAACGCAACAGTATGATTTTCTTTTAATTTAGTACTTTTAGCATTCAGTTCATTCAGCAGCAGACAATGCAAGATACATGTTTAAATCACCCTTGTTGCTGAAAAAAAAAGATTACAGTTACAGTAATACAGGCTATAGCTGCCATATTAGAAAATACACTTACATTACCCAACTTGGATAATCAACATTCTTTTAATAACACTTAAAAGTGTTAAAGCAAATAAAAAGTAAACAGTGATATTTTTGTATCTAACATACTTTCAGACAGTACTGTATTTGTAGGTTTATACTCCTTACCTGGTTTAATTCTTTGTGCATCAGGAATTACCGCAACACTGTGATCTGAGGTGAATTCCACAACTGAAAACATTCTGAAAGACAAGGTACATGTGTACTTTGAAAACAAAAGTCAGTCACATGACTGTTTACAAGAAATGACTTAAAATAATGTTGCATGCTTACCTTAATGTGAAAATAGCTTGTTGAATAAAGAAAAAGAAAAACAATATTAGAATAATTGCTTTATTATGTATTTGATTATAAAGTACTGGACTGTTTTAGTGCCTAAAACACAACTGAATACAATTAATTTGTACTTAATTGTAACTGAGATAGTTGTGAATTACATTAATTAATACTGAGTGAATGACAATTTTTGTATTATTTTTGTATTACCTAGGTATTTTAATAAAAGGGCTCATTATAGCTTTATTGCTCAGTAAGCTTGGTTCTGGGTCTTAACACCCCCATTATCTTGTTCTCCATCATTGCATAGACCCATGCTGAAAAAGTTATCAGTCATTATATTCTAACATTCTATTAGTTAAAATTAATTTCAATTCAATTCAATTCAAGTTTATTTGTATAGCGCTTTTTACGATACAATCGTTGCAAAGCAGCTTTACAGGAAATTAAGTTTCTACTATACACATACACATATACATACATGCATACACATATGCACCCATGCACACATACATATGTGAGGAAGAAACCCAATATATTTAAGTTATGACAGACTTAACTTGGTAATTCTGTATGTTGTCTGAGGGTTGGCATCCTCCGTGGTCCTCTGAGGGGTTGCCATCATCTCTTCTCAGGTGTTTGGTCATCCCGGATCTTTTTAAGGGTTGGATCCAGACTGACGCTTCAGTAATTCCTAGTTACCATGGGATGTTAATCCCGTGGCAGAATCAGAGAAACAGATAGAGACGTAATTAGCGTAGCTGCTGTTCTATTCAAGCAAAAATGATTTGTTCAACCCAATCTAAAGAATTATAATGTACATTTGATTAGATATAAATGCAGTACAAGACTATTATGTGAATGCTTGGCTAAAGAGATGTGTCTTTAATCTAGATTTAAACAGAGAGAGTGTGTCTGAACCCCAAACGTTATCAGGAAGGCTATTCCAGAGTTTGGGAGCCAAATGTGAAAAAGCTCTGCCTCCTTTAGTGGACTTTGCTATCCTAGGTACTACCAAAAGTCCAGAATTTTGCGACCTTAGGGAGCGGGTTGGATTGTAGCGTGGTAGAAGACTAGTTAGGTACGCAGGAGATAAACCATTTAGTGCCTTATAGGCAAGTAATAGTATTTTGTATTTGATCCGGAACTTAATAGGTAGCCAGTGCAGAGACTGTAAAATTGGGGTAATATGATCATATTTTCTTGACCTGGTAAGGACTCTAGCCACTGCATTTTGGACTATCTGTAGCTTGTTTATTGAAGATGCCGGACAACCACCTAACAGTGCATTACAATAGTCCAGTCTAGAGGTCATGAATGCATGAACTAGCTTTTCAGCATCTGAAACAGGTAGCATGTTTCGAAGCTTGGCAATGTTTCTAAGATGGAAGAATGCTGTTTTTGTAACATGGGAAATATGATTTTCAAAGGACAAGTTGCTGTCTAATATAACACCCAGATTTTTGACTGTAGAGGAAGTAACAGTACATCCGTCTAGTTGCAAATTGTAATCAAAAAGATTCTGAGTACTGTTTTTTGGTCCAATAAGTAATATCTCGGTCTTATCCGAATTTAATAGGAGGAAATTATTGGTCATCCAATCTTTTACATTTTTAACACAATCTATTAGTTTAGATAGTTCAGAAGTTTCATCTGGTCTTGTTGAGATATATAGTTGAGTATCATCAGCATAACAATGAAAACTAATCCCGTATTTTCTAATAATATCACCAAGGGGCAACATGTATATTGAAAATAGCAGAGGACCTAGGACAGATCCTTGTGGTACTCCATACTTTACTGGTGATAGTTGAGACGGCTCCCCGTTTAAAAAAACAAAGTGGTAGCGATCGGATAGGTAGGATCTAAACCATCTTAAAGCCTGCCCTTGAATACCCGTATAGTTTTGTAATCGATCTATGAGTATGTCATGATCTATAGTGTCGAAAGCAGCACTAAGATCAAGTAAAACTAGCAATGAGGTGCAGCCTTGGTCTGACACAAGAAGCAAGTCATTTGTAATTTTAACAAGTGCAGTTTCTGTGCTATGGTGAGGCCTGAAACCTGACTGAAATTCTTCATAGAGATCATTTTTTTGCAAGAAGCAGCACAATTGAGCAGACACAACTTTTTCTAAAATTTTAGACATAAACGGCAGATTTGAAATGGGTCTGTAATTTGCCAGTTCACTAGAATCTAGTTGTGGTTTCTTAATAAGAGGCTTAATAACCGCCAGCTTGAATGGTTTTGGGACGTGACCTAAAGATAATGATGAGTTAATAATATTGAGAAGCGGTTCTTCTGCTACGGGTAACAACTCTTTCAGTAGTTTAGTGGGTACAGGATCTAATAAACATGTTGTTGGTTTAGATGCAGTGATAAGTTTATTTAGTTCTTCCTGTCCTATAGTTGTAAAGCACTGAAGTTTTTCTTTGGGAGCTGTGAATGAAACTGAAGTACTAGACGGTACAGAACCTACATTTGTTATTGTATTTCTAATGTTATCTATTTTATCAGTGAAGAAATTCATAAAGTCATTACTATTAAACTGTGAGGGAATATTTAGATCGGGTGGCGTCTGTTTATTTGTTAATCTAGCCACTGTGCTAAATAAAAACTAATAAAAACTGACCTGTTTTTTGATGTAATACATAGGTAAGATGCTCCAGGGGAATCAGCTCAAAAATGATCTTATGCCAACCTTTAAGTGATGGAGATTTATCACTAATCTAATTAAGTAAAATATTTTTTCTGGCAGCAAAGGAGAAAATATTATACAATTTCTTGTTAGCAGATGAAACAATGCATTTATTAGGTATTCCCAGTACCAATGAGACTGGATCAAAATCCAATTGCATATTAAAGATTTTCCATTTCCCCCAGCACCAAAAACCAATACCTTTGTAGTCTGTTACGTGACCACAGACAATGTGTTAAAGTACCTACTTCAGTTTTACATTTTAAACACATGGGCGATATAGAGGGGTTAAAGAAATGCCTGCGGTTAGGAGAAATATGGAGTCTATGTATGATTTTAAACTGTATTTCTCTTGTAAGTGTACAAACTATTTTCTTAGCATAAGACCAAATGTCATGCCATGTTTCATCATCAATATCAGTAGCTAACTCCTCCCATTTAGTTTTAATTCTCTGTGTATCAGCAGAAGAAATTGATCACATAGCATCATAAAATCTACCCAAAGACATTTTCCCCGATGATAAAAATAATAACCTCTCAATAGAAGATATCTCTCAATTTCTAACAAGTGTTGTGTTTTTAGTAATATAATGTCTCAGTTGGATGGATCGAAAAAAATCATGTTTGAACAACTGGTACTTCTGAGTTAACTCCACAAATGACATTAATTTATTATCTGAAAACATATCTCCAAGCCTGATGTCACGGAGCCGCCGAGACGTGAGACGTGCAGATCCATGTGCAAGCTTTTATTCAAAGACAGAGACGAGGTCATAACAGGCATGGTGCAAACAGGTATCTTGAGGGCATGACAATAGGGCAATCCATAAACAAGTGTGGGTCGACGATCAGCGAACAAAATCCAGCAGGGTAAGGCAGAGAAATAATCCAGGTACAAGAGCAATGATCTAGGCAAAGCATAAAACAGAGTCCGAACGATGAGACAGGGGTAAATACAGGGAACACAGACTTAAAAACAACAAACAGGTTCCGTATCGCAGCTAACACTTGAAGAGAGCTATACACAGATCAATACTCGGCGATCTGGGAATGGAAGTCCATGGTTTATGTAGGGTGTGTGATTGTGTGATAGTTCTCAGGTGTGAGCGCGTGATTAGTGCAATCAGCTGTGTGTGTCGTCAGTGCAATGGGTGATGGGAAATGCAGTCCAGGGTAATGTATGACAGTTAGTGTGGTGCGAGAGTCAATGTGGTGAGCGAATGACCTCTGGTGGTGAGTGGACATAAGATCATGAACCAGATTCGTGACGCCTGATAAATCCCAAATTACTCCAACGTTTAAAACCATCATCCAAAATTCCTGGGGTGAAATCAGGATTGTTTAATATTAGGGTAAAGAAAGAAGTCGAGTTAGATCTACCTTCAAGCCTACAGACTGATCTCCATGCTTTCAGAGTATTAACTATAATTGGATTATCATATATTTCTTTTATGTTTTGAAAGCTCTTAACAAAAAGAAGAGCTCTTAAAGGAAATTGTGAAAAGGAAGATTGAATATCTAACCAAGTAGAGGAAGAATCATTCTTAACCCACTCTGCAATGCATCTCAGGTGGGAATTTAACTGATACATTTTAATATTTCGAAAATCCAGCCCCCCCCCCCATAAATCTTGGCAGATAAAGTACTGATAATTTTAATCTAGGTTTGCTTTTACTCCATATAAAAGCAGTCAGCCAGCTATTCAGGCCCTTAAGGTCTGTATTTTATTGTATTGATGTGCTGTCATGGACATTTTAAGGAAATTGCTTTGTTTATTCACCACATATGAGGTTTGCACAGATAGAAAAGTACAATTTTCAATCAACCATATTTAATGCTTTCAAAAGAGGGATCAAAGACTCTTTTATACTTTGTTAACAATAAGCATTTTGCAGAAAGATGGGGGCATGCATGAGAAATAAATACACTCACTTTGTTATGACAGCACTGCCTTGTAAATTTATAAGCGATATATTTAGGAAGTCATGACGCTTCAGTGCTGTGTCATGTCTGTAACGATTTAAATACAAAGTTTATACTGTATAAAAAATAGTAATACAAACAATGTCAAACTTCATATACAAAGCCAAAATATGTCCATGCTAATTATGATGGACAATTCATCTCACTTACTTGCTCTAAACAACCTTAATTATGCGTTACTGATGCTTCATATTAAATCATGCAACTGACCAGCTCATATTTGTTCACCATGCTCTTGCTATTAAAATCACTGGCTCACATTAAATTGATCTGTTACTGTAGGCTATATCAGAACATTTCAGAAACCAATTCATTCTAGTACGTTAATGAATATTGTTTATTGTTAGGCATATAGCCTATTAGTCTTTTTTGCATTTATGCAATATACTGCAGCCAAACCTGAGAAAGTAGGCCAGAATATTCCACTGAGTTCCTGGAGACGCAATTTGCGTATAGGCGGGATTATGCTAATTGTGAATGAGTGTACACTAGCACCATATTTATGAATGATTGGAATTCATTAACATACACGTTTAACTATCAAATCCGAAATTTACGAAGCATTTTTGAATCCGGAGGAGAGTTTTCGGGAAGGTCTGTTTTACGTGCAAATTACTCAGAATTTACTCATATTTATGCAAGTTTCATGAATGAGGCCCATTGTGTGGAAAGGAGTTTGCTATCTTGACCACTGTTCACTATACCATGCAGCTCCCGTCCTCTCTCCACAAAATAATTCAGCAGCTGGTTTGCATAAGGCCCTTCTGCTTTTGTAAGATAATGGCCTCACTAAAATTCACAGAGCAGTGCTTAAACATACGGAGCCCTTTAAAGGACATTGTGGTGGGAAAAATTTGGGGTAAGTGGAGAAAATTCAGGGTGGGAGGAAAAAATAATTTTTTTAAGGGAACGCAAATATATAGATCAAAACATCAGATAGTAAAGTAAATTACATAATTTATGCTAAAAAGCTCAACCCCCTTCTGTGCTCACATTCTGATGGGCAGTTCATAAAGAGCAGCAGACTGCATGATCTAATTCAGTCTTCTCACAGCCATAGACTTCTCTGCATAGGGATAAAATCGGGTTCCGTTTTTTTTTTTTACTTTAGTTATAATTAATGCAGTTGTATTTGTTTTTAGTTATTCTGCATCACTATCAAATACTGACCTATGTTTAATGTCTAATGTTACAGAATATGCTGAGTGATGGGTTCCTGGCCTTCAGTTTTAGTCGTCAATCAGACTCCTTATACCTGGCACTTTGCCACCCAGGACAAAGAGGTAATGACTTTAAGTGCATTCACTACACATTACTTATGTAATTTTGTACTATTTTTCTGGTAAGAATTAATAATAACTGCAATATCAGTCTGTTCTTTATGTATTTTATTCATTGCTTTTCTGATGCAAAGTGACGTATAATTGTGTTCCTCAGTATACACGCATCAGTGCTGGCTGCACAACATCCTATGAGGAGTACTGGCAAAACCATCGCTTCATCTACTTCAGATATGAAAATCACACATGGAATAGTTTTTCATACGAGTTTAGCACCAGTAAAGTCGGCACTTCTATTATCCTAAGGGAAACACATGACCGTTCCAAGATTCAGATGCACTGCACCTCTGATGGTGGCACTCGCTTCTGTCCCAACTACGGTAAGTTCCTGCAAGCATCAGTTCCGCTCTACACTATACAGCCAAAAGTATGTGCACCCCTGACCATCACACCCATATGTACTTTTTGAGCATCCCATTCCAGATTTATTTGCCCTTTTGTTGTTTTAATGTGCTTTACTCTTCTTGTAAGGCTTTTAGAGGATTAATTTTCTGCGAAAAGTATTGAAGTCACAGGTCGAAAATAAGCATGATAATATTGTGAATTAAAACACCTGTAAAATCAGTGAATCAAAACATCTGTAGAAATATATTGCACAAAACTGAAAAATAAATGCCAAATTATTGTGGCGAACAACATGGTCAAAGATCGTGTGAATAAAAAACAAACAAACAAAAAAACACATTTTAAAAAGGCAGTGGCTATTTGCACTAAGTGTAAATAGTGATAGAGGCTATCTACATAAAGTGCAAATAACAATAGATGCTATTCACAGTAAGTACAAATAGTGATAGATTCTATTTACACTGTAAAAATAGCAAGATTTTCTATTCATAATACTTATTGCAAATGGTGAAAATTATTAAATTAATTAGTTTTACCATCTGTGCCACTGGAGCTGCTGTTAGACTGTCTTTTGTAGTACTGACTACTAGCCCAATCGCACATTTGTGGGTGGAGTTAGTGTAAATAACCTCTGCCAACAAGGCAGTAAATAGACACTCCGATTTAAAAAAATAAGCATGAATCAAAACTTTTTACACTTTCAAAATTATATTACACAAAACTACAACTTGAATGCAAAATTAGCTGAATTAACCAAAAGCTTCCGTTTCTTATTTTATTTTATTTTTTTGTGGTGTATCATTCAACAGTGTCTTCGCAAATATCCCACAAAGCAAACTGACTCAGCAGATCCTTCCCGGAGGTATCACAACTCTGGAACGGATCCGCAAAATGGGTCCGTATCAGAGCACCTGTAATCACACAAGCACGTTTTTTACCAAATTTCATGAAATGTCATAGCAGCCACCAATTTTTATGTTTAAAAATGATACACATAACCACTACCCTTTAAAACAAAAGTGTACCAACTGGCAATTCAAGATGTCTGACATTTTGGGAAATACTCAAGATTTATTAGAAAATCTCTCGAGTATAAATGATAAACATAAAACATAAAGCTGTTATGTTTAGCTCCAACTTGCCTCAGCACATCTACCTGGAAATTTCTTGTATGCCTACTAAGTGCTTGAATAGCTGGTTCAGGTGTGTTTAATTGGGGTTGGAGATTGACAAATGGCAGAGTTTTGTTTGTTGTGTTTGGTCAAATGGTACATAAATATTTGCGATTTGTGTAAAACCAATAAAAGAAGCTACAATTGCTTTTTAAATATGTCTTTTTAAATAATCTTTATGATATGTCTCTGGGGGTCATCTGGGGGTCCTGGTCTCCGCTGACGATCAGGGCTGTAGACATCATCTCTTGGTGCTGATCCACCATCTGATCGGATACAGACTGAGAAACAGAATAGGAAAGAAACAGACAAATATTAGCGTAGATGCCATTCTTCTTACGATGTAACGAGTACATCGTGTGTTATGGGGAGTGTTCCTGGTTCCGGTTGATCTAACTAATGCAGCCTAACAATCCTTTAACGGATTTGAATAATAGAAGCATATTAGTGTGTTATGTGTAAGCCAGGCTAAAGAGATGGGTCTTTAATCTAGATTTGAACTGACAGAGTGTGTCTGCCTCCCGAACAGTGTTAGGTAGATTGTTCCAGAGTTTGGGTGCTAAATAGGCAAAGGATCTGCCGCCCGCAGTCGATTTTGATATTCTAGGTATTATCAAACGGCCAGAGTTTTGAGAACGCAGCGGACGTGGAGGACTATAATGCGAAAGTCAGATATCAGCACAATAACACACTCTGCAAAATATTGTCTAATTATCGTTCTCGAAAAAATCCCCAAAAATATCGAGATATCATTTTTTTTCAATATCGCACACCCCTACAATGAAGTAATTAACACCTTTTCACTTTGAAAATATTGATTAAGGTCTGTGAATTTAGGTAGCGCCCACTCTAGGAAATAGTAATACAAGTGAAGAGACTCATCATTAAGGGAGTGAAAAATATTCTCAGCAGCGGTCAATCTAGCCTCGAGCCACTGGTCAGTTAAAAAAAGCCAGAGGGCGTTCCACTGGGCGGACACACATTTCACAACTTCGCTCAATGACAGCCATCTGTCCTGGAAGGGCTTCAGTAGTTTGTGGGGCTGAACATGGCAAAAGTCATGTTTTGCACTGTTTTTGAAATATCCATAAATGTCTCTGGCTAAATCCTCGCACCTGCGAGTGGCACACACACCTCTGCACTGTGATGCCTGGCAGATCATTTCTAAGGCGGCTGGAGACAGAATTGTTTTTTCCCATCATTGTATTGCAGCCATCCGACCCGAACCCCACTATGTTTTCAATAGGTACATCTACATCGGTGAATGACTTCATCATTTCAGGATTTCTGTTTGATTCTCAAAGTTACATTCACCGGTGACATGCTTGGTTATAGCAGTTGTCTTTGTGCGACCAAGGTTCATGTGCTGAGCTGTTTTCTAATCTTTAAATATATCTTTTAAGACCTCAACCAAATGGTCCGAGGTCCTCAATTATTGCTTAAACTATCGACCTCAACTTGGAAACAACTGACCTAAGCACGGCAGGAACGTTAACTTGTGCATGTGAGAGAGTCATTCTCCACGATGATTGGCTGAGAAAACATAATGTGAGATGAGACAGAAAACGTGCGTAACACCACATTCTCCTCACCGACAGTAGATGTATGATCCACAGCTAGATCAATGAGTATAGAAGCCCTATTATTACAATAAAAATAATTTGAAGAGCCATAAAATTCTGAAATGATCATACATTATGGGATTTTTTTTCATTATTGATTGTACTTTGTACAGAGGTCAAAATTATTGTACAAATATGATAATTATCATACATCAACTTAACTTGCTACAATGGTGCATTTCATAATTAAACCAGCATTAACTACATTATCAGTGTTGGGGGTAACGAGTTACAAAGTAACGGATTACAGTAACGATATTACTTTTTTGGGTAATGAAGTAAAGTAACGCATTACACTAAAAATATCGGTAACTACACTACTTTACTAGACTATAGGAACGCGCTTTCCTGCGTTACCCAAGCCTTGTTTGCCTGTGTAAAGATCTGATCTGTTTAAGTGGTCCGTGCATGTGTGCTGCCTGTGTGTGCGCTTGCCCGGGCACCGTTGCCATAGAGATCGATTTGAGTGACGTAGCTTGCTGGTGCGAAGGAGAGAGGGAGATGGAGACGGAGACAGGAGGTTTCAGCCAGTGGCGATATTCACATTAATATTCGATATTCGCTCGAAAGGACAAAAATATTTGTGTGAAATGCACTCTATGCCGAGGCGACAAGTGTCTTTCAACTGCTGCCAACTCAATGAGCAACCTGTCTAAGCATTTGTCAGCCCAGCATGGCAATACAAAACTCGTGGCGAAAGATCCTGCTCGCCGGTCATTTGAAGGAGTCACTCAGCAGCCGACCCCGCCTAAACAAGCAAAGCTTTTCTCAAGTCTTGGAGTACAGCAGGTAACACAAAATGAAATGAACAGACTAGTTGCAGGGTTCATTGTAGAAGATATGCTTCCCCTGTCAACCATTGAATCGCCCAGGTTTAAAAAATACTAGATAAAATACCCGCGACTGCAAGCCAACGTCCGACCGGAAAACATTTTCCCATTACCTGGACAAGTGTTATTCAGACATGGAATCAAAGCTCAAAAGAACGTTTGAGGATGACGTGAATTTTCTGTTTTCTTTTTATGGGCTTAAGTGCATTTCTGTTTTAATTTTATCGGATAAAGTGACCTTTATTTTTATATTGTTCATTGACCACTTCATATTTTTTGCCATGAATCTAATAAAAAGCTGGTTTTGTTCTCAGGAGAAGAGTTTTGTGCTTATGTTTCCCAAAGCCTGTTTTGAAACTTGTGTGTTGTCCCCATTTTAAAATGACTCCACCATAGCCTCCTTTATCCTGTTGTTTTTGGATTTTACAGGTGAGGCATATTTCTTTGTGCAGATAGGGATATTGTTGTTTCATATGGTTTTACATGCCATTTTGTATACATTTATACAATAAACACTATGCGGACAGGCTAAGTTATGATAAGGCTATGTTTGTCCATGTATCTACATGGTAAATTAAGAAACGGGAAAGTAAAGTAATAAGTAGTGAAGTTACTTTTCAAATGCAGTAACTAGTAAAGTAATCTCATTACAATTTACAGAAGTAACTAGTAACTAATTACTTTTTTTGAGTAACTACCCCAACACTGTACATTATCCATTTCACAAGCAAGGACCACACCACAACCAAATATGTAAATGAATAGTTTATTGTTCAGAATGTTAGGGATGAGTTGGAAGAGGATGAAAAGGTAAATGGGATTGGATGATGGTCAGGTTGATCTGGGCGTCTGGAAATTGATGACCTGGAGAGACTCAGGATGGGGGTATCATCTCGTTTGTATATTTAGGCCGGACGATTAGGACCCCCTAAGTTGGGAAGAGCTAAGGTAAGCTTGAGCTTGACGGAGAACTTGATATTGTTGCGGATGTAGGCGTGGTGTGCTCGAGATGACCAGCAGCCAAGGGTTCTGATAGTCTAATCGGAGATTCCACATCTGGTTGCTGATGTTGCTGGATCTTGTGGCCGGTTTCTGTAAGGAAGAGCAGATCTTTAGGAAGTGCTTGGCCTGTGTGTCAAGAGCGCACATATTCGGAAATAGATTCGAAAGAACTCAGAAGGAGTATGGATAGAAGATAGGAACATGTAGATAGGAAACGATGTTCCTAACTGGTCAGTTTGCTTCTTCGAAGGGTGTAGATGAGAGTATCTGAGGAGTGGATGGTAATCTCCAAAATACGGGAGTGGGTAGAAGGATTGAATGTAGGGGAGTCAGAGCGAGTTCTGAGCGTCGTAGGAAGCCGAAGAATGCTTGCGAGCACATGAAGTCTAAAGTTTGATCAGTCTCAAGATTTGGATAGCATGATCGTATGAGATCTAAATTCAATTAAATTAAATTTAAGTTTATTTGTATAGCGCTTTTCACGATACAACTCGTTCCAAAGCAGCTTTACAGACAATTTTAAGTTTCTACATTATATTTAGGAGTAGGTTATTAGTGGTGACTATGACAGAAATGTAAGTATAATTACTAAAGGTTATACAGTACATGTTCCATATAATCTGCAAGTTGTTTCTAATCCTGTGATGATGTCTTTAAACAGGAAAACTTGATGAAGATGAAAAACAGAGACAGCAAGAGGAGGAACGTGAGCAAAGGATTCAGTCGGAGGTTGACAGAGAGAGTGAATTGTCCAGACTTAAGCTTTCTGACGCAACTAAGCGGCTTCGTGAAAAACAGAGCTTCAGACATCGCAAGCAACATCATGAACGCACAAAAGTTCTCCATCAGCAAATAGATGTTGCTGCGATCAAGAGAGATAAGGTATGACTTTGAATGACCTAAATTACAGTATATACAGCATATGATATAATATCACTTTTTAATGAGACCCATTTTTGTTTTGCACATTTATTTATGTAGGTTATTGATGTTGAAGAAAAATACGGAGAGCTTTTGTTAAAGTTCCAGATCACAGAAGATACAGAGAAGCAGCAGTACCAGATTTGTGACAGGATTAAGACGCTCCAGAATGAACTTGCAGTTCAATATTGTAGAGAAGACAACCTTTCAGTACGGTCAACCTTTGAAGATGATATAAGATATAATGAACTGTCTCTTACAGAGAAGCTGTCAGTTCTTGAGGCATCTCTACAGTTCATTATGCACAGTAACACTGAAGATGCTAAAGATGATAAAGATCAGCCGCTTGGCTGGAAGAAGAAGTACAACTTTCTCTTGGGTTTGATGGAGCAGCTTCATGCCACAAATCCAACTGTGGTCAAATGCATTTTATTAAATGTACTTGACAAGACGTCAGAGATTTCAATACAAGGTAGGGACATTTTGGGTCAAATGTTGTTCAACAGAATCTGGACACCAACACAAATAATCTTCTTTTGCAAAAGTTCAACTTTCAGATGTGATCAACTCGACTCAGTTCTCCACACAGCACAAACATACCATCTGGACTGCAACCTCGTACTCTCTGCTCTTATGAATGAAAACCCTTTAAAGTTTCTTCAAGAAGAAATAAAAAATGACGAGGAAAAAGATGCTGATACAATTGTGAAGGAACTTTGTGAAGAAAACTGCCCAGAGAAAGTCTTGGTGCTGTTGAAGGATGTGCTTAAATACATAGAGTCAAACCACCCAAAATATCAATTGGTGAAACTTACCAAGGAACAAATCAATGATTTGAAAAGGAAGATAATATCGCTTAACCTTTCAAAACCAGATATCAACATTCTGAAAGATGTATTAATTGGAATGTCAATAGCAGTGCAAGACTGCTCAACAATCATCACAAAAGACAATTTGAAGATCCAAGGCTATGTTCCAAGACTTACACAATTAGCATCATTGCTATTGCTTCTCCTGGCACATGTGACAGACAATAAAGGGTGTCTTCTAGAGATTGGTACAGGTGAAGGCAAGTCCTGTATTTTAGCCATGTTTGCAACAATTCTGGCCATTCGTGGAACAAAAGTGGACATTGTGACAAGCTCTCCAGTTCTCGCCCATCGAGACCAAGAAGAATGGAAAAGTTTTTTTAAAATGTTTGGTGTCACCTCATCTGTAGTACCTCCATGTTACTCAAGTGCCTATCCACCACAGGGACAAGAGGAACACCTTCAAGACATCTACAGGCAACAAATAGTATATGGGACAGTGGAAGTCTTTGCAGCAGACACACTTAAACAGGAATTTGAGAAGAGGACTACTCGCGATACAAGGCAGTTTGAACTTGTAATAGTGGATGAAGTGGACTATATGACCTTGGACAATGGAGTTCAAGTAACATTCTTGTCCCATGAATCTAGTGGATTTAGGCATGTGGAGCAAGTGCTTTCCAACATATGGGCCTTGATATCTACTTGTCAACCAATTGAAATGCTTGAAACAGGGGAGATAAAATGGGCGACAAGGATACAATATTTTCATAAAGCTGTAACTGCAGCTGTTATGGGACTGGAAACATCAGACAACTTTTCAGCAAATGAGATCTTGTTGCCTGGAGTAACTTTGGGATTCTACACCCAGGAGGATATTGAAATTATACATCAAGCTGAAAATGGGAATGAGGACCAAATGTCCAAAGCATTATCTGAAGTCATGAAAAAACTTGGAGTTTCACATCAGTACGATCTTCTGATTATATTTGAGGAGGTCTTGGAGAACAGTGCAGTGTTTAAGTGCTATTCTTTAAAGAACAAGAAAGCCAAATGTTTTCAGGCTCGGGAAAAACAAGGTGACCTCAATGTTGAAATGCTACTGCTGGAAGGAGGACTGGCGTGTGAAATCATGTCTGAGAAATTGCTCATTGATGCAACTGTAAGCACAATAAAGTCATCTATCAAGTACTCTGATGACCTCCAAACAACTGAAGAATCCAACAAATTCATTGTCATCCCTGTTTTCTTGAAAAGTTATGTTGAAAATCAGTTACCAGTTTTTGCTGAGAATGCACTAAGGGCTGTTGAGATGTCGCAGGGCAGAGAATACATAATTGACAGCTCACCGGCTGCTGAGAAAGATGTTGCTGACAGTCATGACAGACAAATGTATAATGCAATAATTCCAGTGGACTTCAAAGCAAGTGGTGTGCTGGAGAAAAACAAGAAGTGGGGGAATGGTCTGCAGCAATTTTTGGAGCTCAAGCACCAGCTTGCAATTTCACCATTATCCAATGTGACAAACTACATGTCAAATTTACATTATTTTAAAAGGTACCTCAATGGGGGTGGTATATTTGGTGTTTCTGGTACATTAGGAGGTAAGGCAGATCGGGAATTTCTGGCAAGACATTATAAAGTAAACAGTTACACTGTGCCTGCACATCGCCATAAAAGGGTGGTGGAGCTTCCAGTCATTCAGGTGACAGGTGGGAATCACCAGTGGATCCAGACTATTTGTGAAACTTCATGCAAAGTAGCAGAAAGAGGACAAGTTGTCTTGGTAATTTGTGAAGATGTTAAAACAGCAGATGAACTACATGAGAGAATAAAATCTGGAGGTACATTTAAGGCAGAACAGATTACTCTGTACACAATCAGTGAGAAGCACAACATTGAAAGAGAGACATTCTATGCAGGCAGAATCATCATTGCTACAAATCTTGGAGGACGGGGGACAGACATAAAGGTTAATGAAAGTGTGAATATGTGTGGTGGTCTTTTCGTTCTTCTTACTTATTTTCCACACAACCTTAGAGTCGAGGAACAAATATTTGGTCGAACGTCTCGAAAAGGCAGTCCTGGGATGGTCCAGATGGTTGTGAACTGTGATCATCTCGCACCCGCTTACCAAGGTCAGTCTGTGGAAATCATGCGCCAACTTAGAGACGATTATGAAATTAAACGAATCCACGACATGGAAAGGAATGAGCTGGCTGTAATAAACCTAAAGGAAGATCTGTTCTCCAAATTTTGTAAATTACTGAAGGATTTTGATAGGCATTACACACAAATAGAAAAACTGGACCCCACGCAAATGCAGATCAATAAAATTCCTAATTGCTTTAAACATTATCGGCCTAAGTTTGATTATCAGCCTGCCATCAGCGCTTTGAAAGACTCTTGGGCCTTGTGGTTGACCCTTCATGAGGAACACATTAATAGGCATGATGACTTTGGAGAACTTGAAGTAGACCTTGTCAAGACAATAGAAAAAACAAGTGGAAAGCTGCTGCAAGGAGAAAGCACTCATTTCTATGATCATGTCAAACAGGCAATTGTAAGAACTGATTTACACTACATAAAAAAATCCACTTCCTATGGAGCTTATTACTATTGGAAAAAAGTTGTAGACTCTGACCCACACTACAGGGCTGTGGCACTCTATAACCAGGCATACATTACCATCAACCTTGGCCAGGGTAACTATAAAACAGAGGCTATAAACCTGCTGGAAGTTGCAAAGAAATCCATTGACGTCTACATCTCAGAAGTCTCAAACACAATGATCTCAGGACACTTATCAGTCACTGGGAACAAAAATCAGAGCACAGACAACAACTTTCAGAGTCAAATGGAGGCCAGAATGAGCATCTTTAAGTCTTGGATGACATACATTGATAATGCACTGGATAAACTTAAAGAGCTGGAGAAAAGTAACAGTGATGCCATTACAGAGGACTGTTCAGTCTACACACTCTCCGAAGAAAAGAACCTCATCATCACTAATGAGATGAGAACGATGTATGACTATGGCCTCTGTGTTGTTTTTGAGGTGAAAAAGAAGCCCAAGTTTTGCATAGATGCTTTGCTATGTTTTATACTGGGGCTGGTACAGGTTCTCGCTGGGGTTCTTGTTTGTGTGATGACATTTGGAACAGCCAGCCAGTTTGGATTGGGCCTGATTTCAGAAGGAGTGTCCGACATGTTCAATGGAATAGAAGGAATGAGAAAGGGCACATTCGATTGGGTGTCATGGGCAATATCTAAGAGTATCAGTATTGGGCTTTCTTTGATAACAGCTGGCTTTAGTGTTATCAAGAAATCAGTAACCAGTGTGTTTAAAGTGACAAAAAGTCTCCTCAATGGTTCAAAGTCCTTCTCTTCTGTTGCATCTGATTTCATCAAATCAGGGAAAGCAATATTTACTTCATTCAAAGGAAGTGTTCAGTCTGGTTTATCATGTGTCAGTAAGGAAGCTTTTAAGTCTACATCTTCTACAGTGCTCAAACAGAACTTCATATATGCAACTAAATATGCAGGTCAGGAGCTTGTGAAACAGTCTGTGCTCACTATATCGAGCTATGTAATCGATGCAGCACTTCAGGGTGTCTTAAAGAAGATTTTACAAAGCAAATTTAAAAATGTTGTTACTTCATCAGTGAAGCAGAACAGTAAGCTGGAACAAACTCTTGTCGAGTTCATCAGCTTAGGTATTCCAAAAGCAGCCTTGAAAAAAAATAATTTCAAAATTAATGAGAAATATGAGAATCAAATAAAAATGTCAGTTGGCATGCTCTGCGAAGAGATAATACCTCACCTCATACTGGACTGTACCACAGCACAGGATGTTATCAGCAAACTCTCTGAGGTGTGTGAAGCAGCAACAGATCTTATGGATAAAGCAAAACTGTCAGGTGTGCATAAAACAGCAATGCTGGCACTGAAAGTGGCTGAGTACTCGGTAGCTCTCTCTCAAATATTGGATGCTGTACCAACAGAGGAGATAATACAACAGAAATTTGTTCCTAAATTACTGGAGAGCGTCAACGAGCTTCAGAAAGGAATGACAAAGTATGACCAAGATGAACGACACCATTTACAGGATGTACAACGCCTTAAAGGAGAACTTCTACAGATTATCGCTGAGAATGTGTCTGAGCAATTCATCAATTCCTGTTTTGAACACATAAATTCTTTAATGACAAGCATATTTAAGAGTCACTTGAGCAGTGCTGCAGGACAGGCAGTAGGTCAAGTCATGTGTAGACATAAAACTGAACGTTTTTTTGATTAGGGGAAAGGAGAAAACAGCAAGAAATTTGTGATGGAAGTGGAACAGCTGATGAAGAAAAAACAAAGCCAATGCAGTATACAGAAGATATGTGCAAAACAAATCAGCCCGTGTGGAAATCTTTTATTAAGTTATAAATGAATCAAGTATAATGTATGTGAATATAACCATTTTATTCTACAATTATTTCTGATGGTCAAGCATGTATCCGACTGTGTGAACTGATCCAGCACTGCAGACCAACTCAGCTTTGTATCTCTGATAATTAAGTCTGTCTTCTAGCATCAAAACCCCAATACTTTCAGAGTGATCTTTTCATAGAATAAATATTAAGGTAGCATGTGCCTAAATTATTACATCCTATATCTGAAGACGTCTAAAATTTGGATCCTATTATCCCTGGGAGACCATATGAAAAATTCATCCATTGCAGAGAATCAGAGATTTAGGTTTGCATTAACTAAATATAACTTGTGCAGTTTGTTGAATGAGAGCAGTTTTACCATAGTAAAACCATGGCTAACTGTTGTAAGGGTACAGAGCTTTTCACAATACATAGCATTTGAAAACAGGTTTACAAAAAATGCATGTTTCAAGATACAATAAAAAATGTCCTTTAATCAGCCAGAGGTGACTGTGTTCTATGATAATACAAGTCATGTGTTTAAAGTCATGTTCTTGTCACATTGTCTGTAATATATAAATGAACAATATTCAGATGATGCAAAACACACCATGTTGCGTCATCTGGCAGACTTTTTCTGACAAATATATGAGGACATCTAACGTAATACAAAGTGCGTTGAAAATCACCAAACTTACACTTTAAGGCAATAATTACAATATAATGATAATATGTCCATTAGGGTGCATCAAAAAACACAATTCTTGAATTTTGATATGGCTGGGTGCTAAAAGTGTTCCAATATATGTAGAAACAACACATGCAAAATATTTTTCCAGTACATGATGATTTAGGGGTGTCACCGCACATCTGTTTTTGTTGGATAAAGTGGTTAACAGTGCTCAATGGTCGCCATTGAGATCTGAGGTAAACAATACTACAGCTCAAGAAAACTTGAGGTGATCTTTCTGTTTGAGGTGATCTTTCTGTGTTGGGTATGTATTATTACATATTACTATCATATCTGTAGTTGTGTCTTTGTATACTTATTTATCATAAGTCATTTAAGTCATATTTATAGGTATTTGGTGCTCATTACATCTAGCTAACGTTAGTTTGCCAACCACAGTTAGCTATCTATGTTAGCTAAGCTTAATAGCTTAACATCAACAGTATTCTAGAGTGGACAATGTCGTATACAGTGGGTACGGAAAGTATTCAGACCCCCTTCAATTTTTCACTCTTTGTTATATTGCAGCCATTTGCTAAAATCATTTAAGTTCATTTTGTTCCTCATTAATGTACACACAGCACCCCATATTGACAGAAAAACACAGAATTGTTGACATTTTTGCAGATTTATTAAAAAAGAAAAACTGAAATATCACATGATCCTAAGTATTCAGACCCTTTGCTGTGACACTCATATATTTAACTCAGGTGCTGTCCATTTCTTCTGATCATCCTTGAGATGGTTCTACACCTTCATTTGAGTCCAGCTGTGTTTGATTATACTGATTGGACTTGATTAGGAAAGCCACACACCTGTCTATATAAGACCTTACAGCTCACAGTGCATGTCAGAGCAAATGAGAATCATGAGGTCAAAGGAACTGCCTGAAAAGCTCAGAGACAGAATTGTGGCAAGGCACAGATCTGGCCAAGGTTACAAAAATTCTGCTGCACTTAAGGTTCCTAAGAGCACAGTGGCCTCCATAATCCTTAAATGGAAGACGTTTGGGACGACCAGAACCCTTCCTAGAGCTGGCCGTCCGGCCAAACTGAGCTATCGGGGGAGAAGAGCCTTGGTGAGAGAGGTAAAGAAGAACCCAAAGATCACTGTGGCTGAGCTCCAGAGATGCAGTCGGGAGATGGGAGAAAGTTGTAGAAAGTCAACCATCACTGCAGCCCTCCACCAGTCGGGGCTTTATGGCAGAGTGGCCCGACGGAAGCCTCTCCTCAGTGCAAGACACATGAAAGCCCGCATGGAGTTTGCTAAAAAACACCTGAATAAGATTCTCTGGTCTGATGAGACCAAGATAGAACTTTTTGGCCTTAATTCTAAGCGGTATGTGTGGAGAAAACCAGGCACTGCTCATCACCTGTCCAATACAGTCCCAACAGTGAAGCATGGTGGTGGCAGCATCATGCTGTGGGGGTGTTTTTCAGCTGCAGGGACAGGACGACTGGTTGCAATCGAGGGAAAGATGAATGCGGCCAAGTACAGGGATATCCTGGATGAAAACCTTCTCCAGAGTGCTCAGGACCTCAGACTGGGCCGAAGGTTTACCTTCCAACAAGACAATGACCCTAAGCACACAGCTAAAATAACGAAGGAGTGGCTTCACAACAACTCCGTGACTGTTCTTGAATGGCCCAGCCAGAGCCCTGACTTAAACCCAACTGAGCATCTCTGGAGAGACCTAAAAATGGCTGTCCACCAATGTTTACCATCCAAATACCTAAATACTGAGCAAAGGGTCTGAATACTTAGGACCATGTGATATTACAGTTTTTCGTTTTTAATAAATCTGCAAAAATGTCAACAATTCTGTGTTTTTCTGTCAATATGGGGTGCTGTGTGTACATTAATGAGGGAAAAAAAATGAACTTAAATGATTTTAGCAAATGGCTGCAATATAACAAAGAGTGAAAAATTTAAGAGGGTCTGAATACTTTCCGTACCCACTGTAGATGTCTCATGTTTATTGAAAGTAGCATTGTAGTTGTTACAGTAAATTAACATGATGTTGCTCATTGGAGCAGACTCTGGCACAGACTGAGCAATTAAGTTTTAAGTTTAGTTAGTGTCAGCTCTTACCATTAGGCCCTGTTAGTTGCCAGTGAGTTAGCCACTAGAGAGGGTTTGTTCTTTTAAGTGTATCAGTATTGCCCCTTGTGTTTAACAATAAAGTCAATTAAACTTTATATGTGTGTCCGACATCCATCACTGCTGCACAAAATTCAGGGTAAGACCACGTGAACATGTCCCATTGACCTCCATTCATTTTGTCTATAGAACAAATTAATGGAGAATCTTGAAAGTTGAATTCTGAGAAATGCCAAAGGGCAAAGAGAAGTTGCACAAAGGGCAAACAAACAACTTTTACTTTGATAACCCTATAGAACATGTTACTGTATAAAAGTTCACTGTACTCAACATTTCCAGGTCAACCTTTTGGCAATTAGACAAAAAATTTCACATTTTTCGAAATTTCGCCAAAGTTCATGTGTTAGGTGGCACCCCTAAATCTCAGTGGAATTCCTCAAAACTTTGCAAAAGTCATTTTTATGTTAATTGGAACAAAATGCAATGCCAGCCAAATTGATATTTTGAAATTAAAATTTCCCATTCAAATTTGATGCACCCTAATGTCCATCTATACTGAGCATCATCTAAATTCTTCATGATTGTTGTCAGTCATGATTTTTCAGTTTTCGGATAAAAACCTGACTCAACTACCATTCATCGCTGAGTATTGTTAGCGCTTATCGCTGTAATGCTGATAGCTACATTACGGAGCCATTGACGGAGTCCTAGTTCCTAAGTCAAATCAAGTCTAGTCTAGTCCTCATCTTGTTATTACCTGATTGCCTGTTATCTGATCTTCAGCCTGTCTTGGATTTCTTTATCGTCTTGTCGTTTGGACTCTGTTTGCTCCTTGCATGTTTATTTTAGATTACCCCTTTGTGTTGCCCTTCTGGATTATAGTTGCTGCCGATCAACCCATGCCTCTCTCTGGATTACTCTTTGTCTTGTCTACGAATCTCGATTTACCTGCTTGCTGTTGTTATCATCCTGCCTGTTCGAGTATGTCTTGGAATAAAGCTTTGCATTTGGATCCACACGCCTCTTGTCTCGCTCACTCACTCCATAATAATCAGGAAGTTCCCCCATCCCCACGAGGAGCCACTACCGTGGCCCAGACACACTCAAAAGCCACAATACACATAGGAAAGGACATTGGCTCCATTTATCCACAATCAAACTGTTCCAAAGTGTATATCGTCACTGTCGGGCGGAAACCTCCAATGTCCAAATTTTGTCAGTTTCATATTTTTCACAAATCGATGCTATTTGTCAGTCCCCACGTGGGTCTGTTATTTTTACAAATTATTAAGCAATCTAAAGTGTTGAAAATAGCTTGAGAGCAAATCTCTTAACTCCATTGACACTTCAACTGTCTGAGAAGTCTCGTAACTCCACCTCTTCTAAACTCCACGGGAGCCTCGGGAGAAAAAAGGGCTGTTTAATGGCGCCAAGTAAGCCTATCTTTGGATAACTCTGTCTGTTTTTTAGACAATAACGAGAGAAAATAGTTAGGTTAGATACATTCGAGTAGGCCTGTTTTGTTAAAAATCGATAGCCGTAATGCTTTGGTGCAGAAGGAAGCCTGTGAGCCACGAAGGTAAATTTGCGAGCAGATTAGGCTAATTTCCGCCTATTAGACAGCCTAGTCAGCTCATCGTTTTTTGTATTGCATCACTTATAGCTCTTAAACCTTTAAAATAGAGTTTAGGAAGATGTATGTAACCACAGTCGTTAGCTTTGGTTAACTATTGAAGCCTTTTCTCTTGTCAAAAGGCTCAACGCAACCGCCGACTTTGTTTGCGTGCAGATTTATTCCACCTATTAGACAGCCTCAGTTTATAGTTTTATTTTGGTATTGCATCACTTATAGCTCTAACGTTTAAAATAGAGTTTAGGAAGATGTATGTAACCACAATCATTAGCTTTTATTAGCTCTTAAATCCTTGTCTCTTGTCAAAAGGCTCAACGCGACCGCAGACTTTGATGAACACTGCTGGCAGCAGCAACATCTGTGTCCGTACCATTCTTAACAATGACAGCGTAATCTCGTATCTCCCTGCTCCCAAGTCATAAATCTTGTATCTCCGATTAAACATGATTTTGGGGAAATGTTGTGTTAATGTTGGTACACAAAAGTATATGATAGCCATATAAGGTATAATACCAACTTTAACGATACAATGTTTAATAACTCAAAAAATATGTCATTTTTTTTATTTCCTGAAAAATAATGGTTTTGGAGGTGGGAGGATTCTGCCCAACAGCGACGATATAGTGTATTCCTGTGTTGTATGCATGCTCCTAGGTTATAGTAGCTTAGTTACAACTCTGTGGTACTGTAGTGAAGCTCCAATTACTTGGATCTAGACATATTAATGTATCACTGTGTTACGAACTACAAATTAAACCCTACTCAAAGAGAAAATAAATTGGTTCATAACAATTAACAGGGATCCATCCAAGAAAGATCCCTGGGGTCCCCGCTCTCATCCTCAATTTCTCAACCACAAGACACTTAAGTGCAAATAAACATAAGTTTATTTAAAGAAGGATAAACAAAAGGAACATCATAAACTTCGGGAGGGGCAAATTGCCAAAGTAAATTACAATAACAAAACTACTACTATACCAAAACTAACCTGCAAATCAAATAACAAATAAAATACAAGTTCTTACCTCCCTGCTAACATAAACAGGAGAAAACAAACAAAACAAACAGGCACCTGTCTCCCAACCAAGCTCCACTGAAACAAGGTCCAGGACGTAAGCAACCAAACATACAATTACAACTAAACCATTACTTTAATCAATGGTTGACAACAAATGTCTCAGTTAGCGATGCTTTCACACACGTTAAACAGAGAAAACAACAAAGCCACCGGGGAGCCAACGATTCCTTCCACCAGATGACACCATAACTTGCACCAATCTGCCAGAACAATCTGCCAAAGATGGGTGTGACCAGGGACTGTTAAAAGGCCCTAACCCAAACACATCATTGCTCAATCCCTTTGAGACACACTATCCAAGACTCATCACCCTTGAGTCGGACCTTCCAGCAGTTTTTATCATCAAGTAACTTTGTCGGTTCACTGTGGACTCTCCGATCTTCAGAAGAACCTGACAAAAGCCTTCAGCTCACTCCTACTGAACTCATCAAGAACCTCTGTTGTCTACCGCATCCGGACTCTTGTTCAGCAGCAAAGCCAAAGCAAGTAACCCTTTCCAACTAGTTAGATGCGTGTCCAAGTTTGGGCCCCTTTGTTAAGGTGATTTTTGATTCTTTGATGATTCTCATTAGGTTGTGGTTAATTGATGTGAAATACTGCCATTCTTTGTTCTTCTCTCTCTCTTTCCTTACTTTCCTTCATTCTATATATATGTGCTTTGTTTAGTCTAGTTGTATGTTAGCTGTAGTTTCATTTATTAAATTCATTATATTCACAATTGATTGCCTCTGTGTGCTGCTCACAATTCGGAGTCACTGAATGTTGATCTTGCTACATGCTAAGTTAATGCTAGTACTGTATGAAGTAGGAAAGTTATTCTTTCTTGGCCAGGAAAATAATCGGTCCCACTTTATATTAGGTGGCCTTAACTACTATGTACTTACATTTAAATGAATCATTTGGTACAATGCACTTATTGTGTACATACATGTGTTTACATTGTACTTATATTTAAAAAAAAAAACCTATATGTAATTACATCTGTAATTAATTTCTGTAATTACACTTTTAATTACACTGTTGACCCATCATCCCTTACACCTTAACCCACCCTTAAACCTACCCAGACCACTAAACCTGTCCCTAACCTTACCCGTATCCCACCTCAATAGCAGCAAATGTGTTTTGCAATACAATATGAACACAATAAGTACATTGTACTTATTTTTTGATGTAAGTACATAGTAGTTAAGGCCACCTAATATAAAGTGTGACCAAATAATCTTTCCTAGAATTGATTATCAGTGAAACTCATTCCACACTGAGGGCATGTGTAAGACTTTTCTCCAGTCTGAACTTTCATATGGACATGTAGCAAAGTGGCGTTTGGACAACAGAAACAGTAACACTAAAGAGATGACTACGCCACTCTAGGACTTGCACCCAGGGAAATGTGCAGAGAGGGGGTCCCAGGACCAGGATTGAGAACCACTGCACTAAAAAATAGTTCCTGACAGTGACAGCAAACAGCAAGAGGATGTTCCTAGGTGTAACGTGCCTCATCTTATGGATCTCAAATGAAAACAGAGAATAGTAACTGGTGTCCCGCTGTGATGTTTATTTTTTAACACAAATTCAGATGAACATAGAGTACTATACCATAAACAGTAAAGTAATAAACACAGTAATATTCCCTCGCTCTTCAGAAACTGTAGCATTTCACACAAACGTACCGCACACATCAATGCATCTCCCATATGAGAGTTTCTTTGACAGCGGCAAGGGTGTGGCCTCAAAATTAAAGGTGAACAACGCAACATAACGTCAGCAGGGGTCACTCATGATTCATTACATAAATAATAAACAGTTCATTTTGTTCTGAAGTGACATTTTCGACCTAGTAACGGAGGCCTGGGCTGTCAACTTGAGATTTGAGTCTGTGGCTGAAGGAAGTAGTTCTGCATACAAAAATTTTTTTTTTCAAGACATACTGTGGTTATTTCTTATTTATTTACGGTTGTGCTGTTGAACTGCTGTATAAATGCACCATCATACTCGTAGCTGTGTGTTATCACTCTATATCAGCATGGCCACGATTACCTATATTTCACACTTGAACAATCTAAATTTGCACAACAAAATACATAGCATACTGGGCAAACATCAAAACAGCACTGTATTAAACTGCTCCTTGACCAATGAGTGATCAGTGCAACTAATGAATGTCTTTAAATCGTTTAAAGAGAATTGCGTGGCAAGAAAACACTTGCACAGAAAACAGCAAAAAATAATTCTGACGATATCGTAATCCTCTCCTCCTCCATACATGTCTGCCAGCTTCTTGAAGAAAAGAAAAGAAATAAACATACAAGAACACGAGAGAAAAAAATAAATAAAACCACTCTACACCAGAATATAACAACTTGCTAACTTTTTCTACTACATACAGCCCAGATAGCACAAGTACGTTGCGGGGACGTCTGTGCAATGTGTGCGTTTGTATTTGGGAGACGTATTTTTAAGGGCATTTGCATAGACGTCGTTCTTAATTAGACGTTTTAGACATTCCTTCATATTTACTGCTATTGATAACAGCTGCAGTTACACTGATTATGCATCTATACATATATGGTAAGTATGATAACTAAACTTGAGTATTTTCCACTCAGAATGAAAGAACACAACAGCTGTTGAATGATTTGTATCATTTTATTAACAGTGAATGAAAATAAGCAGTCATTTGTTATATTATTATTATTATTATTTTAATCCTGAAACAAACAAACAAACAAACAACAAAAAGCAAGTTGATTAAGACGGCGTTCTCCTGGGGCCAAGCGGAGATAATCCTTAATATGTTTTTCAGCCTCTGCTTCAGTTGGCGAGGGAAGCACGGGATTCTTCATAGCTGCTCCTGTATGTTAAAAGGTAAAACTAGAATAAGTTTAACAATAAAGTCAATTAAACTTTATATGTGTGTCCGACATCCATCACTGCTGCACAAAATTCAGGGTAAGACCACGTGAACATGTCCCATTGACCTCCATTCATTTTGTCTATAGGACAAATTAATGGAGAATCTTGAAAGTTGAATTCTGAGAAATGCCCAAGTTGCACAAAGGGCAAACAAACAACTTTACTTTGATAACCCTATAGAACATGTTACTGTATAAAAGTTCACTGTACTCAACATTTCCAGGTCAACCTTTTGGCAATTAGACAAAAATTTCACATTTTTCAAATTTCGCCAAAGTTCATGTGTTAGGTGGCACCCCTAAATCTCAGTGGAATTCCTCAAAACTTTGCAAAAGTAATTTTTATGTTAATTGGAACAAAATGCAATGCCAGCCAAATTGATATTTTGAAATTAAAATTTCCCATTCAAATTTGATGCACCTAATGTCCATCTATACTGAGCATCATCTAAATTCTTCATGATTGTTGTCAGTCATGATTTTTCAGTTTTCGGATAAAAACCTGACTCAACTACCATTCATCGCTGAGTATTGTTAGCGCTTATCGCTGTAATGCTGATAGCTACATTACGGAGCCATTGACGGAGTCCTAGTTCCTAAGTCAAATCAAGTCTAGTCTAGTCCTCATCTTGTTATTACCTGATTGCCTGTTATCTGATCTTCAGCCTGTCTTGGATTTCTTTATCGTCTTGTCGTTTGGACTCTGTTTGCTCCTTGCATGTTTATTTTAGATTACCCCTTTGTGTTGCCCTTCTGGATTATAGTTGCTGCCGATCAACCCATGCCTCTCTCTGGATTACTCTTTTGTCTTGTCTACGAATCTACGATTTACCTGCTTGCTGTTGTTATCATCCTGCCTGTTCGAGTATGTCTTGGAATAAAGCTTTGCATTTGGATCCACACGCCTCTTGTCTCGCTCACTCACTCCATAATAATCAGGAAGTTCCCCCATCCCCACGAGGAGCCACTACCGTGGCCCAGACACACTCAAAAGCCACAATACACATAGGAAAGGACATTGGCTCCATTTATCCACAATCAAACTGTTCCAAAGTGTATATCGTCACTGTCGGGCGGAAACCTCCAATGTCCAAATTTTGTCAGTTTCATATTCTTTCACAAATCGATGCTATTTGTCAGTCCCCACGTGGGTCTGTTATTTTTACAAATTATTAAGCAATCTAAAGTGTTGAAAATAGCTTGAGAGCAAATCTCTTAACTCCATTGACACTTCAACTGTCTGAGAAGTCTCGTAACTCCACCTCTTCTAAACTCCACGGAGCCTCGGGAGAAAAAGGGCTGTTTAATGGCGCCAAGTAAGCCTATCTTTGGATAACTCTGTCTGTTTTTAGACAATAACGAGAAAATAGTTAGGTTAGATACATTGAGTAGGCCTGTTTTGTTAAAAATCGATAGCCGTAATGCTTTGGTGCAGAAGGAAGCCTGTGAGCCACGAAGGTAAATTTGCGAGCAGATTAGGCTAATTTCCGCCTATTAGACAGCCTAGTCAGCTCATCGTTTTTTGTATTGCATCACTTATAGCTCTTAAACCTTTAAAATAGAGTTTAGGAAGATGTATGTAACCACAGTCGTTAGCTTTGGTTAACTATTGAAGCCTTTTCTCTTGTCAAAAGGCTCAACGCAACCGCCGACTTTGTTTGCGTGCAGATTTATTCCACCTATTAGACAGCCTCAGTTTATAGTTTTATTTTGGTATTGCATCACTTATAGCTCTAACGTTTAAAATAGAGTTTAGGAAGATGTATGTAACCACAATCATTAGCTTTTATTAGCTCTTAAATCCTTGTCTCTTGTCAAAAGGCTCAACGCGACCGCAGACTTTGATGAACACTGCTGGCAGCAGCAACATCTGTGTCCGTACCATTCTTAACAATGACAGCGTAATCTCGTATCTCCCTGCTCCCAAGTCATAAATCTTGTATCTCCGATTAAACATGATTTTGGGGAAATGTTGTGTTAATGTTGGTACACAAAAGTATATGATAGCCATATAAGGTATAATACCAACTTTAACGATACAATGTTTAATAACTCAAAAAATATGTCATTTTTTTTATTTCCTGAAAAATAATGGTTTTGGAGGTGGGAGGATTCTGCCCGACAGCGACGATATAGTGTATTCCTGTGTTGTATGCATGCTCCTAGGTTATAGTAGCTTAGTTACAACTCTGTGGTACTGTAGTGAAGCTCCAATTACTTGGATCTAGACATATTAATGTATCACTGTGTTACGAACTACAAATTAAACCCTACTCAAAGAGAAAATAAATTGGTTCATAACAATTAACAGGGATCCATCCAAGAAAGATCCCTGGGGTCCCCGCTCTCATCCTCAATTTCTCAACCACAAGACACTTAAGTGCAAATAAACATAAGTTTATTTAAAGAAGGATAAACAAAAGGAACATCATAAACTTCGGGAGGGGCAAATTGCCAAAGTAAATTACAATAACAAAACTACTACTATACCAAAACTAACCTGCAAATCAAATAACAAATAAAATACAAGTTCTTACCTCCTGCTAACATAAACAGGAGAAAACAAACAAAACAAACAGGCACCTGTCTCCCAACCAAGCTCCACTGAAACAAGGTCCAGGACGTAAGCAACCAAACATACAATTACAACTAAACCATTACTTTAATCAATGGTTGACAACAAATGTCTCAGTTAGCGATGCTTTCACACGTTAAACAGAGAAAACAACAAAGCCACCGGGAGCCAACGATTCCTTCCACCAGATGACACCATAACTTGCACCAATCTGCCAGAACAATCTGCCAAAGATGGGTGTGACCAGGGACTGTTAAAAGGCCCTAACCCAAACACATCATTGCTCAATCCCTTTGAGACACACTATCCAAGACTCATCACCCTTGAGTCGGACCTTCCAGCAGTTTTTATCATCAAGTAACTTTGTCGGTTCACTGTGGACTCTCCGATCTTCAGAAGAACCTGACAAAAGCCTTCAGCTCACTCCTACTGAACTCATCAAGAACCTCTGTTGTCTACCGCATCCGGACTCTTGTTCAGCAGCAAAGCCAAAGCAAGTAACCCTTTCCAACTAGTTAGATGCGTGTCCAAGTTTGGGCCCCTTTGTTAAGGTGATTTTTGATTCTTTGATGATTCTCATTAGTTTGTGGTTAATTGATGTGAAATACTGCCATTCTTTGTTCTTCTCTCTCTCTTTCCTTACTTTCCTTCATTCTATATATATGTGCTTTGTTTAGTCTAGTTGTATGTTAGCTGTAGTTTCATTTATTAAATTCATTATATTCACAATTGATTGCCTCTGTGTGCTGCTCACAATTCAGTCACTGAATGTTGATCTTGCTACATGCTAAGTTAATGCTAGTACTGTATGAAGTAGGAAAGTTATTCTTTCTTGGCCAGGAAAATAATCGGTCCCACTTTATATTAGGTGGCCTTAACTACTATGTACTTACATTTAAATGAATCATTTGGTACAATGCACTTATTGTGTACATACATGTGTTTACATTGTACTTATATTTAAAAAAAAAAACCTATATGTAATTACATCTGTAATTAATTTCTGTAATTACACTTTTAATTACACTGTTGACCCATCATCCCTTACACCTTAACCCACCCTTAAACCTACCCAGACCACTAAACCTGTCCCTAACCTTACCCGTATCCCACCTCAATAGCAGCAAATGTGTTTTGCAATACAATATGAACACAATAAGTACATTGTACTTATTTTTTGATGTAAGTACATAGTAGTTAAGGCCACCTAATATAAAGTGTGACCAAATAATCTTTCCTAGAATTGATTATCAGTGAAACTCATTCCACACTGAGGGCATGTGTAAGACTTTTCTCCAGTCTGAACTTTCATATGGACATGTAGCAAAGTGGCGTTTGGACAACAGAAACAGTAACACTAAAGAGATGACTACGCCACTCTAGGACTTGCACCCAGGAAATGTGCAGAGAGGGGTCCCAGGACCAGGATTGAGAACCACTGCACTAAAAATAGTTCCTGACAGTGACAGCAAACAGCAAGAGGATGTTCCTAGGTGTAACGTGCCTCATCTTATGGATCTCAAATGAAAACAGAGAATAGTAACTGGTGTCCCGCTGTGATGTTTATTTTTTAACACAAATTCAGATGAACATAGAGTACTATACCATAAACAGTAAAGTAATAAACACAGTAATATTCCCTCGCTCTTCAGAAACTGTAGCATTTCACACAAACGTACCGCACACATCAATGCATCTCCCATATGAGAGTTTCTTTGACAGCGGCAAGGGTGTGGCCTCAAAATTAAAGGTGAACAACGCAACATAACGTCAGCAGGGGTCACTCATGATTCATTACATAAATAATAAACAGTTCATTTTGTTCTGAAGTGACATTTTCGACCTAGTAACGGAGGCCTGGGCTGTCAACTTGAGATTTGAGTCTGTGGCTGAAGGAAGTAGTTCTGCATACAAAAATTTTTTTTCAAGACATACTGTGGTTATTTCTTATTTATTTACGGTTGTGCTGTTGAACTGCTGTATAAATGCACCATCATACTCGTAGCTGTGTGTTATCACTCTATATCAGCATGGCCACGATTACCTATATTTCACACTTCGGAACAATCTAAATTTGCACAACAAAATACATAGCATACTGGGCAAACATCAAAACAGCACTGTATTAAACTGCTCCTTGACCAATGAGTGATCAGTGCAACTAATGAATGTCTTTAAATCGTTTAAAGAGAATTGCGTGGCAAGAAAACACTTGCACAGAAAACAGCAAAAAATAATTCTGACGATATCGTAATCCTCTCCTCCTCCATACATGTCTGCCAGCTTCTTGAAGAAAAGAAAAGAAATAAACATACAAGAACACGAGAGAAAAAAATAAATAAAACCACTCTACACCAGAATATAACAACTTGCTAACTTTTTCTACTACATACAGCCCAGATAGCACAAGTACGCTATGGGACGTCTGTGCAATGTGTGCGTTTGTATTTGGGAGACGTATTTTTAAGGGCATTTGCATAGACGTCGTTCTTAATTAGACGTTTTAGACATTCCTTCATATTTACTGCTATTGATAACAGCTGCAGTTACGCTGATTATGCATCTATACATATATGGTAAGTATGATAACTAAACTTGAGTATTTTCCACTCAAAATGAAAGAACACAACAGCTGTTGAATGATTTGTATCATTTTATTAACAGTGAATGAAAATAAGCAATCATTTGTTATATTATTATTATTATGTTAATCCTGAAACAAACAAACAAACAACATAAAAGCAAGTTGATTAAGATGGCGTTCTCCCTGGGGCCAAGCGGAGATAGACAAAACCATATTAATTGCAGTCCTTCACGTTCTCTGATTGAAAGGAGTAAAAAGCATGATTGATTTGATAATGTTTCTATGTTGATTCAATGTTAAATAAGTGATTTGATTTAATTTAAGTTGAAGAATGTTGATTTTATGACCATCTTTATCTAATTTTCATCATTGAAATAACATTATTTTAGGGTGCAAACCTGATGAAAAATCATTCAATGATAATTTGATTGATGCATTAACATTGATTCAGTGTTGGTCTGCTATCTGGGAGTGGCGCTCCCATATGAAGAATTTGTCCAGCGGTTCGGGCTCCATTCAGGATTGCATTCCGGTCTCGATAATGCAGCATCTTGAAGATGAAGGCGTTGATTTTGAACATTCACCACTATAAATACAGTGGGCTCAATACGGTGGGCTCTTTCTATCTCCATTACTTTGCCAGCAAGAGAAGAAATCCATTTAGGTAGATGATTCTGTACATATCCCTGAGGGTCATCTCCTTCTACCCCCTCTTTCAGCCCCACTAGATGGATGTTGGACTGGCACCTTTTATCTTTGATTCTCGCCAACTTTTCCTGAAGGGAGTCCACTGCTAGCTTAACCTCCACGGTGTCTTTATTTGCGTGACGAAGAACTGTTTGCATGTTGTCAAAGTTGTTTCTTATCAGACGAACATCTTCCAGAACTCCAAGTCTGTCCGCAATCGTGGCAAATTCTTCCTTAAACAGTTCCCTGAGGAAGCTGAGGTGCATTTTAACTCGTCAGCAACAATAGCACAAAGTTCCCCTCAGGAACATCATTAGGGTCTTTAACTCACTTTTTCTCCGGCGAAGACAGTGTCAATTGACTTTTGCCATCTTCATTCGTAGCTCCGTTAGAAAACAGTCATAAACTAACCAAATGTTTATAGTTTTATTTTGGTATTGCATCACTTATAGCTCTAACGTTTAAAATAGAGTTTAGGAAGATGTATGTAACCACAGTCGTTAGCTTTGGTTAACTATTGAAGCCTTTTCTCTTGTCAAAAGGCTCAACGCAACCGCCGACTTTGTTTGCGTGCAGATTTATTCCACCTATTAGACAGCCTCAGTTTATAGTTTTATTTTGGTATTGCATCACTTATAGCTCTAACGTTTAAAATAGAGTTTAGGAAGATGTATGTAACCACAGTCGTTAGCTTTGGTTAACTATTGAAGCCTTTTCTCTTGTCAAAAGGCTCAACGCAACCGCCGACTTTGTTTGCGTGCAGATTTATTCCACCTATTAGACAGCCTAGTCAGCTCATCGTTTTTGTATTGCATCACTTATAGCTCTTAAACCTTTAAAATAGAGTTTAGGAAGATGTATGTAACCACAGTCGTTAGCTTTGGTTAACTATTGAAGCCTTTTCTCTTGTCAAAAGGCTCAACGCAACCGCCGACTTTGTTTGCGTGCAGATTTATTCCACCTATTAGACAGCCTCAGTTTATAGTTTTATTTTGGTATTGCATCACTTATAGCTCTAACGTTTAAAATAGAGTTTAGGAAGATGTATGTAACCACAGTCGTTAGCTTTGGTTAACTATTGAAGCCTTTTCTCTTGTCAAAAGGCTCAACGCAACCGCCGACTTTGTTTGCGTGCAGATTTATTCCACCTATTAGACAGCCTAGTCAGCTCATCGTTTTTGTATTGCATCACTTATAGCTCTTAAACCTTTAAAATAGAGTTTAGGAAGATGTATGTAACCACAATCATTAGCTTTTATTAGCTCTTAAATCCTTGTCTCTTGTCAAAAGGCTCAACGCAACCGCCGACTTTGTTTGCGTGCAGATTTATTCCACCTATTAGACAGCCTAGTCAGCTCATCGTTTTTGTATTGCATCACTTATAGCTCTTAAACCTTTAAAATAGAGTTTAGGAAGATGTATGTAACCACAGTCGTTAGCTTTGGTTAACTATTGAAGCCTTTTCTCTTGTCAAAAGGCTCAACGCAACCGCCGACTTTGTTTGCGTGCAGATTTATTCCACCTATTAGACAGCCTAGTCAGCTCATCGTTTTTGTATTGCATCACTTATAGCTCTAACGTTTAAAATAGAGTTTAGGAAGATGTATGTAACCACAGTCGTTAGCTTTGGTTAACTATTGAAGCCTTTTCTCTTGTCAAAAGGCTCAACGCGACCGCAGACTTTGATGAACACTGCTGGCAGCAGCAACATCTGTGTCCGTACCATTCTTAACAATGACAGCGTAATCTCGTATCTCCCTGCTCCCAAGTCATAAATCTTGTATCTCCGATTAAACATGATTTTGGGAAATGTTGTGTTAATGTTAAAACAAAAGTTTCCATTTCTAAAATGCTTGTGTGTATGAAACAACATTTTACACTGTTTAAACGGCATGTATCTGCTGGTAGGCACATGCATCTTAATATATAAAGATATTATGTAGGCCTAAGTCTGTATGAAAAGCTCACGTAACACTGGTAACACTTTACAACATGGTATCATTAGTTAATGCATTAACTAGCATTAGTGAACAATGAACAACACATTTGTTACACTATCACTATTTATTAAGCTTAGTTATTATTTGTTAATGAAATTAACATTAACTAAGATTAACAAATGCTGTAGAAGTATTGTTAATTCATAGATCATGTTAACTAGTTAACTAATGAACCTTAATGTTAAGTGTTACCCTTACACTGTACATTGGAAAACGTTTTGGACGTACCTATTAGGAGTGCTCCTATGTTTGTTTTCCTGATCCCTCGCTTTTCTCCCCTTCCACACCAGTTCAGCTGTTTGGCTACAGGACCAAAAACCTTGGAGCATATTCTCCATATGGTTTTCTTCAGTGTGTGTCCTCCACTGATGGATAACCTGTTCACCTTAAAAATAAAAGGCAAGGCAAGGCAAGTTTATTTATATAGCACATTTCATACACAGTGGTAATTCAAAGTGCTTTACATAAAAGGAAGTAAAATAGTCATTAAAAATAATAATAATCACAACAATAAAAACAAAGTGTCAGAGAGTCACAGTCACCGCCACCCACGGCAATCACCAGATCACAGTCACCTGATTTCTAATCACCTGCACCTGTCAACGCTCATCAGCACCTCCTTAAAGGACACTCTCTCTGACATTCATCGTCCGGTCTACGGTTCACAGGCTGAATAGTAACCTGACTCCTTTATTACTTACCTGTCCCTACTTACCTGTTGATGTACTGAGTTTCTCCCCAGTGGATTCAACCTCTCCTCAAGACAATCTCCCTAGTATCCTGGTTCCAGTTCTCCGAAGATCCTGTAGACAGAGAAAAGCTGTTATCCTCCCGTCAAGGCCTTTGGATATTATCTCTCATCAAGATACTCACCCACGTTGTCCTCTACCCTCACCAGTCCTCAGATCTGTTAATAAACTTCACTGTTATTTCACTCACCTTAGATTTACATCTCGTTTGTGACACAAAGTAATTTAAAAATTGATTTAAAAAGAATTTAAAACATTTAAGAACAGAAAATGATTATACATAGTGTAATTGTAACCCGCGTGTTGGATTTATATCAATGAAAGAAGGAAAAATATCTGCTGGGTCTGAGCTCACCAAATAAGTAAAAATTTCTATTACAGTATCTGGAGTCTTGGGTTTGGGGTCTCCCACTGAACACAGAATTTCAAATAAATTGTGTTAATGAAAAGTCTCTGCACTTGTATGCAATTCAGATCTCTATTTAGTCACTAACTGCTTGAATAAGACAAACACAGAAATCAGTTTTAGAGTATACTTTTTGTATTCAGTATATCTTCTTTTCTTCTTTTTTACTGCTTTGCAGTATGCTTGAAAACCTTTTCCCATATTCAAACAATAAATCAACTAATGAATTTAGTTGATTAAATTCAGCCCGTGAACAGTAAAGCTGTCAATCAACAATTACAATTGAAGAGTAAAAAAAAAAATAGAAAGAAAATAGTCCAAAACAGTCCAAAATAAAAGTAGATGAATACCGAAGTCTTGAAAGAAGTAGAAATGTGTTTGGCTCAGTTCAGTCAATATGAGTGTATAGGTGCCTACAGAGTCCTTATTGCCGAAACGAACGATGAAGAAACTTTTCCGTCTTTACGAATGAGCCCTCTGATTGCGCAATCCGTCCATAACCCATGTCAGAGAACCAATGAACATACAAATGTCATACTTAATTATTAAAATATTTATTTTAAAATCTCAGGAGTACTTCGAGTAAATATATTATATGAAAGAGGATCAGATGACAAAAAAGTTTGTGAATTTGTGCATTTTAATACGTTTGAAAGACAAAAGCCTTCCAAAGACATAGAAAAACATGGTTAAACAACCTACGGAGTAATGATTCAAATACAAATGCGTTCATCATCAGTAGATGATGCAATGTTCTTAAACCTGAAATTATTTTTGTAAATCCAGTGGTCAAACTCTGTGTTGCCACCTGAATAATGATGCACGTCCTGATATTGCTGAGTTAGACGTGTTCCTGGGTCAACATATTTTGAATTTTCTTTTCTTCACAGAAGACCTGCTAAATAGTGAATATACTGTCCTGAGAAGTGTTTCCACTTCCTTCATCAACAGCACGCCTTTCCAAGCATAATCAATTCGCAAATCTTCCCTGTGAGCAACACAATGCTGTTCTGTAAGGTGCAGTATTTGCCGTCTCAGTATTGCAGTGACTCCATTATGTTTACCTAACATGACAGATGCGCCGTCAGACGTTAACATGGCCATTTTCTGCAAATCAAGTCGGTGATCCATGTAGAACTTTATTATTGCAGCCGCAATATGCTGGGCACTGCATCCTGTCAGCTGAACGATCCCGGCAAACACAGTTTTGTAAGTGACTTGATTTTGTTCCCTAAACTTAATGTAAAGAACCAGCACTTTATGCACTGTAATGTCTGTGCTTTCGTCGACTATCAGCGTGTGGACTTAGGCATTTCTCACATTTTCCATAGCTGAATATTTCAAACTGATTTACCAGGACCATCAGTTGTATCCGTTTGAACTATTTCATTTAACCATTCTTGTTTGAAAGTCTATGGAAGTCAATGGCTACCGTCAACTGTCTGGTTACCAACAATCTGGTTAACCAAATTTCTTTTATGTTCAACAGAAGAAAGAAACTCATACAGATTTGGAACATTGTATATTAAGTATACTCTTTGAGGTTGTAATATATATATATATATATATATATATATATATATATATATATATATATATATATTTACTTTACTTTTAGTCATTTAGCAGATGCTTTTATCCAAAGCGACTTACAAATAAGCTGAGAAAAAGGAGAGATCATCTTTCCTGAAGGGCTTGTGGGCATTGCCTTGTGGTGGAAAGCCCTGAGTTCATCAGACTATCCGTTTAATAAGGACTAAGGACATCTTTTTAATCATAAAAGTAGCTTCAATCCATGAAAAGCTTCATGTCCCAAACAGCAAACTGGTAATGTTTCAGTCTGTGGTACTTTAGTGTTTCTGCCTTTGATAGTGAGTTTTCATTTGCATTTACTTCCAGATTGCATTTGTTACGTTGTAAGTTTTACAGGCTCTTCTCCTGGCATTTGCTTTATAAATTCAGAATTAACTGTTCCATGTGTAATGGAGGCCAGCGAGTAGGTGCTGTGCAAGTAAACCTCACTCCCCTGATCTCAAGATGCACTAGTGAGCTGCAGCCATTAAGCCTCCTGGTTAGCGTGTCCGCCTCCCACTCAGAAGATCAGGATTCGAGATCCGCATCTGTTACACATGTATTTGTTTAAGTCACTTTGTCATTCATTTTGATCATATTCTGTACATACATTGTATTTTTAGCTCTGTCCCCCAGTTTCACAAGACTTGTCTCAGACTAAAATGCATGTTTGAGCTGTCTTAATTGAAAATAACTTGCTCCAACAGATCTTAAAATGTCATTGCCATTGCTTTGCCTCAAGATGCACACCAATAAGGTTTTTTTTTTTTATGGCATTTTTATAAAAGCTGATTAAATATCCTAATTTAACTAAGGGCTAGTCCTGGCTTAAGCTAAGCCCTGTCAGTGAATCCAGGCATATGTTTTGAAGTCACCACAAAGTGTATTTGTTTTTTGTTTTTTAAGAATCACTCGTTTTACCTGAATGTAATGTTATTTTCCTGTTCAAATAGTGTGGGGCAAAAATAAATATATTTGCATGTAAACTGAAGGATGTTGTTCACTTTTTGATTCAAAACCATATTAATTGCAGTCCTTCACGTTCTCTGATTGAAAGGAGTAAAAAGCATGATTGATTTGATAATGTTTCTATGTTGATTCAATGTTAAATAAGTGATTTGATTTAATTTAAGTTGAAGAAATGTTGATTTTATGACCATCTTTATCTAATTTTCATCATTGAAATAACATTATTTTAGGGTGCAAACCTGATGAAAAATCATTCAATGATAATTTGATTGATGCATTAACATTGATTCAGTGTTGGTCTGCTATCTGGGAGTGGCGCTCCCATATGAAGAATTTGTCCAGCGGTTCGGGCTCCATTCAGGATTGCATTCCGTTCTCGATAATGCAGCATCTTGAAGATGAAGGCGTTGATTTTGAACATTCACCACTATAAATACAGTGGGCTCAATACGGTGGGCTCTTTCTATCTACATTACTTTGCCAGCAAGAGAAGAAATCCATTTAGGTAGATGATTCTGTACATATCCCTGAGGGTCATCTCCTTCTACCCCCTCTTTCAGCCCCACTAGATGGATGTTGGACTGGCACCTTTTATCTTTGATTCTCGCCAACTTTTCCTGAAGGGAGTCCACTGCTAGCTTAACCTCCACGGTGTCTTTATTTGCGTGACGAAGAACTGTTTGCATGTTGTCAAAGTTGTTTCTTATCAGACGAACATCTTCCAGAACTCCAAGTCTGTCCGCAATCGTGGCAAATTCTTCCTTAAACAGTTCCCTGAGGAAGCTGAGGTGCATTTTTAACTCGTCAGCAACAATAGCACAAAGTTCCCCCTCAGGAACATCATTAGGGTCTTTAACTCACTTTTTCTCCGGCGAAGACAGTGTCAATTGACTTTTTGCCATCTTCATTCGTAGCTCCGTTAGAAAACAGTCATAAACTAACCAAATGTTGATAGTTTTACTGAGAAAAAAAAAAACAGATTAAGGATACAGAGTCGGGGAGCAATCAAACTACACCGCCAATGCTATCAGTGGGTCACGTGATCTCCCAAGTAGGCTCCCTTTTGAGCTCTGGGGGCGTATTACAGAAAGATCCTAACTTAAAAATCTTATCTTATCTGTTTGGTAACCATGGTAACTTCAGTTAGGACCACATTTAGGACAAAAGCTATTACAGAACAGCATTTCCTAAGTGTGTTATCCTATCTTAACTACAGCTAGGAAAGGGGTATTACAGAAACCTCCTAACTCGACAAAAAACCCTAAAAACTGTCTTAACTTTAGGGCAACCCCACAGCTGTCCTAACTTCAAAATTATTTGAAAGCTAACGGGAAAAAAACGCTTACAATTGCACTGTCCAACATGGCATTACACTTATTAATACTTGAAAATGAAGAACGGAGATGTTTAATGACAGAAAGACTCTTGGAGGACCCTGAAGATGTGTTACATTTTGATGACAAAACACTAATAAGTAATTACAGACTGCCACGCAACATGATATTACAGTTAGCACAGGAACTGCAACCAGCATTACAGAGACCAACAAAGCGTCACGGAGCATTACCGATTATAGTGCAAGTGACTAATGCCTTTTTGCAAAAGGCGATTTTCAAAGTGAAGTAGCTTCTATTGCAAAAATGTCACAACCTGGTTTGTCTAAAAATCTAACAGAAGTGGCAAAGGCAATCAGTGCTTTAGCACCTACCTACATTAGGTTTCCATATGTCAGCCGAAAGGGGTTTCATGCTCTCAATGTACAGGCCATTGGAGATCACAAGACATTTAGTGGCGAGGTGGCCTGGGTCTACACACGATGCCTTCATTTTTAATACAAGGTAGGTTAGCATTAGCATTCTGTAATATAAAATTACTGGTATATTTAACGTAACTTGTTATTTGTTCCTGACAGCATACGATTATAACTTTGAGTTTACTTTGTATTCGTAATTCAGAAATATCGAAACATTTATTATTATTCTAGTGACATTAATGCATATCTGGAGGAAAGTGTACAAAATGGTTGGCTGCTAGGGGATTCAGGATATCCTTTGAAACCATTCCTGATGACTCCTGTGATCAATGAGCAAACACCAGCAGAAATTCGGTATGATATATGGATGTAGAAACTAATTAACTAACCTCTTTTGTATTCATCATACTGTACAATACAAGCATAAATATTGTGCCATTGCCTATTATATTTTATCCTGTTTACAGATACAACCAGGCACATAAGAAATGTAGGTCCAGACAGAGCGTCTCTTTGGAGTTTGGAAGAGCAGGTATTTCAGAATACTGTTTATATAGACATTATTTAAAGTAAACAGACAACTAAATGGCTAAAGTGAAATGCCTTTTATATATTTTAGATGGAGATGCCATGACACTAGTGGAGGTTACCTCCAATATTCCCCAGAGAAGGTTGCTCTTTTCATCAAAGCCACAGCTGTCTTGCATAATATGTGCAGAATGGCAAAACTGCCAGATCCAGAAGTGGATGAAGCAGAAGAGGACGAAGCAATACCTCAACCACAAGGACTTAACCCAGGGTTCCACATGAGGAATCACCTTATTCAAAGATTTTTTGCAAATTAGAAACAAGTGTAGAATACTCCAAAATAAGAAAACTAACATAAAACCCCCCAAACATCTAAAAGTACTTCTGCTTATTTGCTAAAGAAATCTGTGTGAATAAACAGCTCGTTTCTTAATAACAAACCAAGGAGAAAAAAAATATATAAAAAAAATTATTAAAAAAAAAAACAATCTATTGACAGAAACATTAAATATCTGCTGATGGTCATAACTTAATCAGTTTGATTTATTTATCCTGTGTATAACTCCTTTTATTTTTTTTATTTTTTTATTTTTTTTGCAAATAAGAAACAAGTGTACAATATCCCAAAATAAGAAAACTAACATAATTTTTAATTGATACATTTTATTACGGTAAAATAATATTAGTGTCCAAAAATAATAAATGACATTAAATCACTTGTCTTGAAATGTGTATTTTATTAATTTAAACAGACGTTGCAATGCACAAATCAATGTTATATCAAAAATGAAAATAAATAAATAATTACAGTTCCTTCCTGCACTTTCTGCACAGCTGTGACCTGTTCAGCTCCAGTGTTTCTCTTTCTAATTGTAATCTCTACTTTTCAATGGCCACTCTCTCCCTGAACAACTCAAGTTTCTCCCTTTCTATCTCGAGTAACTGTACAGCATGGCTTGAAGATACAACTTTCTGTCTTTTTGCTGTAAAACATAATCAGTTAAATTACATGCACAGATATTATATTATTATTACATATAAGTTGACAATGAATGCATAACAACGTACATTGGGGTGGCAATTGACGAGGCTCTACTGATGTTTCCTCTAGATCTGACATTTGTATTGTTGCTAGTTCATCCTGCTCCATTTCCAGTCCTACCTCATAACCACCAGGGATGCCTGTGTCAATAATCAAATTATAGCTCCATAATTTTCAGATTAGCACTAACTTTTATTACAATAGGACACAATCTTAAATTAAAATGTAACATAACCAGCTGTTTTAACCTACCTTCATAGTGCACTTTCTGAATGACACCCAACATTCGTGTTTCTGAAAGTGTTAGCGATGGAGCGTCACTTGTTCCCCTTCCCGTTTTCTTCATCTCCTTTGCCTGTAGGACAGCCTTCTTTTTTGTTTCGCTTGCAAGGGTGGTAAATTTTTTCTTCACAGACTCAGCTGTACGGTTAATCCCGGACACCGCGGACACATTTTCGGCAACTCTTGCCCACTCCCTCTCTTTGTCTTCGTGAGTGAGCGAAGGTGAAAACTTACCAAATAGTATCGGCTTTGCCTTTTCCACCGAACTTATCAGTGTTTCAATTTCAGTGGCACTGAAGTTAAAAGCTCGCCGGTTTTGTTTTTCCATTTTGTTTTACCTCATTAGCAGCTCGCGTGGTGTTGGTTGCTTGGTAACAGACCTGAGAGTGGATTGTCAAACTTGATGATACGATTTAAGATTTCCTAACTAGAGATAAGATAAGAGTTTGTAAGATAGGATAAGAATCCCAAATCAAGTTAAGATTTGTTTCTGTAATACGAATTTGCGAAAAATCCTAATTTAACACATCATATCTTAAGTTAAGACCTAAGATAAGAAACTTTCTGTAATACGCCCCCTGGAGAGCATCCTGGAGCAGATTCTGGAGAGAGGATCAGGGTTGAAAGCAGTCTTTTCTTCCTCGTCCTCCTTTTTTGGGCTGAGGTGAAGGAGATAGCTGCTGTCTTCCTAGGGCTTGGGAGTGGAGCGGCCACTGGTTCTGGTCTCCAAGACATCCCATCATACTCCACGAGTACTCCCAGGGGCACAGGTGTGGTGGTCATGACGAGTTGGGATTCTGGAATGGTTCAGCTGCTGGTTCTGACAGTAGAGCGGCCAGAGGGCTTGCCAATGGAGAGGCTGGCGATTCTGGACAGAGAAAGGGGTTTGGAGAACTCGGGGAAGCGTGGGTGGAACTGAAGGAGCAGGCTCATTGGAACTGCATGTGGAGGGTACTGTCTTATGGTGAGCTGAAACGTCCATGTGCTTCCAGATGGGAAGAGGACGATTATCCTCCACATCGATAAAGAAATCGGAGCCATTTACATAGAGAATGCAATTAATAACATCTGCTACAGGTCTATAGCAATCGTCAGGAGTCAGGAACAGAAACAAATTGTCATCTTTAAGTCCGATTCAGAAGCAAGCATTTATAGTATGATCCCTCCAACTCACCAGATGTAAAACGCGCAGAAACTCCTCCACATACTGCTCCAAAGAGCGTTCCTCCTGCTGGAACTTTAAGATGAAGATGAATTAGTAACCATGGAAACAAAACGAGCAAGGAACAAAGGAGAGCATGACTTAAACGAGATGATGAACTAAACAGAACAGGAACTCAATCGTGACAATAACCACATAATTGCATAATAAAGAGTGAATAATTGTACAAGGTGAATTAAGGTATATGCACAAAGAAAGTATAACATTTTATTCAGAAAAAGCACTTTGTCATTTGTAATAAATTTGTTGAGGATCTTGTCCATCGGGTTCATCTGATGTTCGCTACTGTAATGAATATGATACTTACTTTTATTTTTAATAGGCAGGGAAATTCCTAACATTAAACAAATAACCTTTTACATGCAGCACCTTCAGCAGATCGTAAGATTCACTGTTAATTCAATAGAATATATGAGAATACTAGTGAATAACAATATGGCGGTGCAGTGGCTTCACTTCTATGATGTCACCAGCAATCCAGTTCTCTATAGATCAGTGATGTAAACTTCTAATAATGGATTACTATAGTCACATGAACTTAACAGCCATAAAGTCATCACGACACATCAGATTTTCTCTAATATATCGCTTTAAGTCAAACAACTTGTTTTCATAATCCTTGGAAGTCAAACTCAATCGAAAATAAAATTAGATTAATCTCACAGCCCTAAAGTACAAGAGAGACCTCGCTTCTGGATTGCAAAATAACAAAAACACATCAGTGATGAATGTCTTGATATTATTACATGTAGAAATGGTTGGCAAGATACAATTAGCGTGATAATATTTATGTTGCAATAATAAACTGTAAGTGTATTTCCTTAATCTACCCAGCACCAAAAGAAGAACAGTTATCATTCGCTTTTTGATGCTAGTCTTTCGTAATTTAGCCCTAGAGCTCGTTTAATACCGGGTTCAGGTATTCATTCCTACTTGCGAGAAGCATAGAAGGATCGGTTGCAAAGCTTCATGACAGTGTATCTAGCATATGCATTTCCTAAATACATCTTATGTGGAAGAATAACTCATTTTAAAAACAAGAGTGAAGAACAATATTAAAAAAGTGAACCAAAAAAAGTGACCTGAACAAGAACAGTTTGTAAAAAGCATCTACAAGCAAGCAAACTACAAGTAATACATATGTATTATAAGACAACTGAACATAATATGAAATTCATAAGAAAACACAATGATATAATTTATATCATAAAGCAAAGTAGCATACAAGAATAAAACTTTTTGATTGATCTTTGGGGAGGAAGTCCATCTTTGAGTTGATCTGAATCTCACAGTTGAATCTGCTGGTTTAGAAGATGAAGATGAACTTTAGTCACTGTGAGAACTTTAGATAATCTTTTTTTGTCATGTCGCTTGTTATGGCTGGTCAGGACAGATTTATCTAGATTATATTTTACTGCTTGATGCATTATTGCGTAGCATTTGATGAGAAGGCAGCATCAGATCTGAAAATGCTGGATCTGAAGATGATCTACTTAGGATTCACTCACACGAAGCCAGAGCTTTCCCTGTCCAAACTTTTATTTTGTTTTTATACGTTCTTCCGTAAACACGGCGTTGTCTCAAGAAATATCTGCGTACACACAAAATCACTGAAACTGACTCAAAATGATGTAGTTTTCATGCCAGACCAGCATGTGGCGCTGTAATTCTGCCAAAGAGATACACTAAAAATGGAGAAGACGACTTGGAGCATGTGTATAAACCTTGTGCGCTGTATACAAACCCAACACAACAAGAAAAGCTAGTAAAGCTAATAGGCTTCTGCAGCATGAACATAAGCATGTAGTCCTCCATTGTTTTTGCTGTTATGTGATAGTGGTGTCTGACTAGGGTAAAGACTTGGGGTGATGACATCATCGTTTCACAACATATACAGATTGGCTGTACACACAAAACGCAAAGGTGTCGTTTTCAGATTTATCCACTCTGAGACACGGTTTCAAAAACTAGCGTTTTCAGGCTCCCAAAATGCCCGATCCGTCTGGACGACATGCCAATATGATACACAATTTTTACGTACAGCTAAACACGTCTCCGTGTGTACAGGGCCTTACTGTGACTGGTTTTTGTATGACTGTGTAGAGCAGATGAAGGACTGAAGCGCTTCCCACATGCAGTGTAGTGATACGGCTATTCTCCAGCGTGGATCCTCTAATGTGTTTTCAGATTTGATGACTGATTGAATCTCTTGTCACAGTGTGAACACTTGTACGGTTTTTCTCCAGTGTGGATCCTATTGTGTTTTTTCAGATGTACTGACTGACTGAATCTCTTGTCACAGTGTGAACACTTATAAGGTTTCTCTCCAGTGTGGATCCTCTCATGTCTTTTTAGGTCTCTTGAATGAATGAATCTCTTGTTGCAGTGTGGACACTTATAAGGTTTTTCTCCAGTGTGAATCCTCTCATGCAGTTTTAAACACTTTGCTGAAGTGAAAGTCTTTTCACACTCAAAGCACACGTACTCTCTCACAGCAGTATGTATTTTCTGATGTTCTTTCAAACTCACGTGACGCTCTAGACTTGTTTTGAGAGTGAAACTCTTTCCACACTGAGTGCAGGTGAAAGATTTCTTCACTCTTCTTTTCTTTAAATCTTTCTGTTTGGTAGGTTTTTCTCCAGTTTTGACATGATTTTTCTCCTCAACTTCAACCGATTCTTTATTCTCCTTGTTTTCTTCAATCAACTCTGAAATAAAAGTTAAACAAATGGTTCAATTTTCAGTGTCTTGTAAAAAGCTGAGAAATGTGCACATAAAAGTGAACCCTGAAGTAACAGTGCAGGGCTCCAGACTAACATTTGAGAGCAGCGCCACTAACTTTTACAGACGGTGGCGCCAGAAGCAGGTTTGGTAGCGCTGAGGGCTGGTGTGTAGGGTATCAAAATTAAAGATAGTTTAATCATAAAATTACTACTATTTTGCATTAATAGTGCAGTTACACTTTCTTTCTTGGTAATACACATTTGACAGTAAAGCACTGAGCTTGAGTTGGGAGGCATACAAAATTTCCTTTTATTAATATCAGTAATGTGCAAAATCTCATTTTCATATAGAAAAATTGATAGATTCTACTCTTACTAAATGTAACATTATTCTTCTAAAGTATTATACAGAACATACCAACAACTTCAGTGATTATAATTGAGGAGCGATTCAGTCGCAAAGTGAAGAAAAGTTTGGTGTTTTGTGACTTTACTACATACACAAAAAAGTGCAATACTTTGACAAAATTTGATTTCTAGATGATTTGATATTTTATAATAGTGATTTTAGAATTAATATATGAAGCAAAAAGTAGAAATTAATGACTAATAAGCCAATAAGTGCTCATCTGCTGCCAATTACTGGGTATAGTGGTAATTTTAATTTTAATTTTGCACAAGTGTTTGTTTACCACAAAACTATATTTTGATATACATTGTGTTTTGTCCCATTAAAAATATAATTTTAATGTGGAATACATAAAAAGTTGTTAAAACTTCTCTCTCAAAAGGTTGTACAAACCCTGAAATTAATTATGTAATAACACCATGGTTATAGTTAGGGTTACTGCTTCTGGGTTTCTGCGTCAGCGCTGTTTGATCTGTTCATAACAGAATTCGGAGCAGAATTTGAATGCTTCTCAATAGATCTCGCAGCGCTGTATAGTAACAGTGTCACTTTACACAATTGCACTCAATTATTGGTCCGAGCTGCTAAATGGTCTGTGGTGTTAAATGTGACCATTTAGCCACAGTCTGGAGCCCTGCAGTGGAAAGCAATTGTGTTAAAATATCTTAAAATTATTATTTTTTAAATACTATAGACAAAAAAATAAAAAACACGTTTCTATAGGGAGAACTATAAAATATGTTTGTATGTTTGATCAACTACACAATTGACCGTGCACAGGGAGATTGATTGACAGGTGGTCTGACCAATCAGAATGCGAATTTAATGTGCCACCATTGCTATTCACCATCTTGCCAGACATCTACCGCCAGTCTCCAAAGATATCCATGTTAAATGGGGTGAAACAGATCAACTGAATCGAAACTTTCTTCAAAAGGAATTCCTTTAAAATACTTGTTTTGCATACTAGAAAATCTGTCCATGTCCGACGCTGTATACATGGCTTGCAGCGCTTAAGTTAAAATAATAGCGTGAAATATTATAATAATATGTTAAAATAATGTGTGCTCATATCATTCTGTGGACAAAATCCCGTGAACTTCACCCTGATTGGGAACTGAACTGAGGCGCTACAGCAATTTGTCACGTCACATTAAAGAACCACAAAATTGTATTGTTTTAATTTCTTTAAAACTGACAAAATTTGAAAGCTGAGAGTCCTGAGACCTTGTTTCATACATAAGTAACATGCTCTATCTTGTCTGTCAGCACGTTATCAGTTTCCTCTTTGCTACTGCGTGAGAACATGATATTTAGTGTGAGAGCGGCATTGTTTGTTGGAGTTAGCAACAGTAACTGAGGGTGGGCGGGTCTTTGCCAACATTCAATTACTCAAAGCAAAATTGATCAATAATAACAAAGTAAACTAATGTAAAAACTAATTAGATGGATCTCTCTCCTACTGACTTACAAGTTAAGTTAAGATTTTAATGGTATTACTATTCTTACGATACTGCACATCAGTACAGTTCTTTAATGGTATTCTTTTCTTCACTAAAAAAACGGTCCATTAAATACTGGGTTCTGGTACCCATGCCTTCTTACAAGAGGAGCAAATAAGGATCAGTTGCAAAGCTACATGACAGGATATCTTTCATCAGCATTTTCAAAATACATCTTAAGTGGAAGAATTAGTCATTTTAAAAACAACAGTGAAGAAAAAATAAGAAAGCACAATAATAAAATATTTTGACAGTTATTTGGGGAGGAACTGCATCTTTGATTTGATCAGAATCTCAGCTGAATCTTGAATACTTACTGTGATTGTTTTTTTGTATGACTGAGTAGAGCAGATAAATGCGTGAAACGCTTCCCACATGCAGTGCAGTGATATGGTTTCTTTCCAGTGTGGATCCTCTCATGTGTTTTCAGATTTGATGACACACTGAATCTCTTGTCACAGTGTGAACACTTATAAGGTTTCACTCCAGTGTGGATCCTCTCGTGTCTTTTCAGATTTGCTGAATCACTGAATCGCTTGTCACAGTGTGAACACTTATAAGGTTTCTCTCCAGTGTGGATCCTCTCATGCAGTTGTAAACACTTTACTGAAGTAAAAGTCTTTTCACACTCAATGCACATGTACTCTTTCACACCAGTATGTATTTTCTGATGTTCTTTCAAAATTGAAAAACGGAAAAAACTCTTTCCACACAAATGGCATGAATGTGGCTTCTCCTTTGAATGAACTTTCAGGTGTTTCTTTAGAACTGAAGCCCATAAAAACATTTTACCGCATTGATCGCATGTGTGCAGTTTCTGTCCAGTGTGGGTGTTCATGTGTTTCTTAAGGTGTGCTGATTGTGTGAAACTCTTCCCACACTGATCACAAGTGAATGGTTTCTCTCCAGTATGAACTCTCATGTGAACAGAAAGACTATATTGGCATTTCAAACTCTTTCCACATTGATTACATGTGTACAGTTTCTCTCTTGTATGAACTTTCATATGTGTCATAAGGCTTCCTATTCGTGCAAAATTCTTCCCACACTGATCACATGTGTGTGGTTTTTCTCCAGTGTGGATCCTCTCATGTGTTTTCAGATGTGTTGGCTGACGGAATCTCTTGTCACAGTGTGAACACTTATAAGGTTTCTCTCCAGCGTGGATGTTCATGTGTACCTTAAGGTTTGACGATTGTGCAAAACTCTTTCCACATTGATTACAGGTGAACGGTTTCTCTCCAGTATGAATTCTCATATGTCCTATTAGGCTTTCTTTTAGTGTGAAACTCTTCCCGCACTGATCACACGTGTGTGGTTTCTCTCCAGTGTGGACTACCTTGTGTTTCTTTAGGTCTCCTGACCGAATGAATCTCTTGTCACAGTGTGAACACTTGTAAGGTTTCTCTCCAGTGTGGATGTTCATGTGTACCTTAAGGCTTAATAATCGCGTGAAACTCTTCCCGCACTGATCACAAGTGAACGGTTTCTCTCCAGTATGAACTCTCATATGAACATTAAGACTATATTTGCATGTCAAACTCTTTCCACACTGAGTGCAGGTGAAAGATTTCTTGGCTCCTCTTTTCTTTAAATCTTTCTGTTTGGTTTGAGAGCAACTCGAAGGTTTTTCTCCAGTTTTGACATGATGTTTCTCCTCATCTTCACTCAATACTTCTTTCTCCTCACTTTCTTCAATAAATTCTAAAAAGCAAAAACAGTTTATTTGTCAGTTACTTGAAAAAACAACAACAACAAACAGAAATGTGAAAGTACACAGAAGTGAACCCTAGTGTAATAGTGTAAAGACTATTTCTATACAAATTTTTGTTCCTTCCGATGCAATTATACTTCCCTGAACCTTTTCATGAATGAGGTACATTAATCTTCAAAATATCATTTTTAAAACATTATAGACACAAATCCCATGTTTCTATAAGGAGAACTATTAAATGTGTTTGAACTACACTATTATCCACCATACATTTTGTTGAAAAAAGCGACCCTTATTATTCGCTGCTCCATCTATATTATTCAACAGCACTAAAGATAGTTTCTATTACAACAAACTAAATCTAAATCTGTGTTCTTGCTCTGCCCCTTTTATCAAGGATGCATCAAGAGATGACTTGTGCCAACTAGGGATGGGCATTTTCCAAAAATATTGCATTTGAATATTTGGGCTCATAAAAAATTAATATTTAAATGTGTTTATTTAAATGAGGTTTAATGAGAAATACGTTATTTTTAATTATCAAGTTGTCGTCATGATTTCTGAACAAGCTTATGATTAGTTATACACCACAATGTTATACAACAATGTTCAGTCCCTCCAGGATTTAATCGCAAAATCAAGCAAACTCCGCAATTTTCGCAAGAGCTCACAAATTTTCGTAATTGCTGCAGATTTTCCGCAGATTTTGGGCTTAGACGTGTCCCATGACGTCATCTCAATGCGCATTCAGTCAAAGAAAGGTTGTTTCTTCATTCCATTTTTGGAACTGACAGCCTTGCGTTCTCATCATGACCGATTTACAAGAGCTACATTGGACAAACGAACCGAAAGCAGAACGAATCCGCGCTACTCGTTTGGGCTACACGGCGCAGACCGTTTACTGCTTGAGATGGAGCCGCGGGCTGCTCTCGATCTTTAAAAGAGCTGCTTTATGTAACATCGTAAATAAAAATTAGCATGTTGCAAAACTGACAACAACAGCTGAGTGGAAGAATTTATGCAAGAATTCATTACAAATAGATTTCTAGGCATCCCTGACATCTGATGCGTGCAGTTTACTTTGCTTGCTTTAAAAAAAGTTCTATTTTTGAGTAACATTTTGTGTTTGTTTTGTTTTTTGATTGCAGTATTTTTTCCACTGCTATTGTTTTCTTTGGATTTGCTTCTAAGTTCCATTAAATTTTAAGCTTTTCTTTGTTCATTCCATTTTCATAGGTAAACAGTCATTAAAGATAAATGAAGAATAAACACCAACCTCCGTGTTCCTCGTGTTTTATTCTCCATGTTTCTGGTTCCTCCTGTTTTATTCTGCATGTTTCTGGTTCCTCGTGTTTTATTCTCCAGGTTTCTGGTTCCTCGTGTTCTATTCTCCAGGTTTCTGGTTCCTCATGTTTTATTCTCCAGGTTTCTGGTTCCTCGTGTTCTATTCTCCAGGTTTCTGGTTCCTCATGTTTTATTCTGCAGGTTTCTGGTTCCTCCTGTTTTATTTTACAGGTTCCTGGTTCCTCGTGTTTTATTCTCCATGTTTCTGGTTCCTCCTGTTTTATTCTCCAGGTTTCTGGTTCCTCGTGTTTTATTCTGCAGGTTTCTGGTTCCTCGTGTTCTATTCTCCAGGTTTCTGGTTCCTCGTGTTTTATTCTCCAGGTTTCTGGTTCCTCGTGTTTTATTCTCCAGGTTTCTGGTTCCTCGTGTTTTATTCTCCAGGTTTCTGGTTCCTCATGTTTTATTCTGCAGGTTTCTGGTTCACTCGTGTTCTCCTCACTCTCCTCTTTAACAAACAGCATCTTCACAGCAGATCTCAGTTCAACTGATACTCCTCCAGATATTCCTGCTTCAAAACTTAGTCACGACTGTGAAGATGAGAATATTACAGGTATTTACTGAACAGATAAAAAAAAAAACGTATTTTTCTATTTACAGAAACAACATTTCTAACAGTTTGTATTAAATCAGCATCACGACAAAACAACAGGAGCGCGGTGAAACTGAACTTCTTCCTCTGAGGTTTAATGGTGTTTGACAAACAAACGTATGTTTTAGCGCCACCCGCTGGACTGGAGTGAGAAGAGAAGGGGAAAAATAATATGGTGAAAATTACTTGCGTCTATAAGGTGCGCTGGGTTTTTTTTTTCCTTTAAAAAAACCGATCTGCAGAAATGAATAAAAATGACTTAAAATTATAGACTCGCGTGGTATTTGATCAGCATCAATTGATCATCAGTCTTTATGAGTGAGGATTAGAGGAGAAAAACGAGCAAATTTATTAGTATAATATTTAATCAAATCACACAAAGTTGCAGCATGTAAATATGGAAATTAAGATCAATGAAAACACGTGATAATGATAAGATAGCCTCTTGAAAAAACGAACTAAATCCAAAATTTTAAACAGGTTTAGCATGAGAAACTCGGGTTATATGTCCGTCTGGAACTCCAACAGTTGAATGACAGGTAATGTGAATTCATATCCACAAAATAAGATATTTTGAAGATGTTTCTGAAAAGCTGCTTTTGAGGATTAAATTTGATATTAAAATTGCTATTGCATTTTGCAGTGTCTAACAACAGATGCTGTGGTGAAGAGAATAACTAAAGAGTATTGCTTTATATCCCCTCCAATTTTACAAGAAATTTATTTATTTTAATATTTCTTAAAATGCTATATAATCCTTTTAACATTCATGTTAGAAAATATGTCCATTAATAATAGACAGTTGAAATATCACAAATATAATTTTGCGTAGCATATGTGTAAATGTGACTTTTATCCTATTATCATAACACTGTACAACTAAACAGCATGGGAAGCAATAGGACACGAATCCGGGTCCAGCTGATACACTGTGTCTCAACCCCACTGACATGCTCACACGTTTCTCTAGATTATGAAAAGACCTTGCATGGCACAATGTCATAAAATATGTCTATTTTTAGAGCACAGAGTAATGTTTGCAATGATATATGTTAAGTTTAACAATCATAAAAGAATAATAAGCTATTCATTGTGGAAATGAAAATCTCACCTTGGGAAAAAAAAAAAACTTTTGCCGATATCTTCGGAGTGGAAAGATGCAAACATTTCAAATTTACCACGATCAAAGAGAAGACTAATACACATGTGTGGAGCAAAAATCACAGCTCGGAGTTCTTGTGTACGCAAGTTATTTAAGGTGTTTCAACTGTACACATGTCTCAAATGTACTCAGTCTACCCCAAACGGAGAGAGAGCAACTGGACAGAGCGAAGAGAGACAATAAAAGTATTAGAAAATTAATACATAAATGCCAATTAAATATTGTAAAAGCTGTACTGTTCATGTTAAAACTTTAAAAAGTTTTTAGTGTATTTATTTATTTATTTTTTAAAGTACACAGTACATTTGGAGAACATAAAAATATTTCTGTGTGAAAGAATTTCATTTATGCTATATATATATATATATATATATATATATGTATATATTTACATGATATATACATATGTATGTATGTATGTATATATATATATATATATATATAATATATATATATATGTATATATATATATAATATACACACACACACACACACACACACACACACACACATACATATGGACATACAGACAGACAGATAGATAGATAGATTAACTGGTTACTAAAGGCAGAGAAACTGAAACTGTACGTGACCAGACTGTACTGACGCGTTCATACAATGTGTGTGTGTGCTCTGTTACAGTCTGGTTTTTGATTCTACATCATTCTTCGATATTCTACTTCATCTCTAAAAGTAAGATTAAATAGAGTTTTGAACTTGATTTAGCCAACTATTTTGTGAAATACTGACAATGATCCACACTTCAACTTTAACATGGAATAAATGTGCAATGTCTAAAGATTCATATCAATAGAGAATAGGAATGTGTTGTCACAATGGCAATGCATTCTGGGACTTTAGGACACAGGAGCTACAGCAGAGACTGGATAGTATTGAATGTAGACATTTTATGTTATTTTATGTTTATATTATTTTAATTAAGATCGTGTTGGAGTGGTTAAGGCTTACTGTATCATCAATTGCCATAGCCCTTCTCACAGCCGGAGTGAAAGAAATGCTTTTTCTGTGATAGAAAGTTGAAAAGGCAGAGGTATTTCATGCAGACATTGTCAAGGGCTATATGGCAATTAATGATACAGTAAGCGTTAATCATTCCAACGCGATCTGTTGAGTCATATAAAATATTATAAAAATGTCTACATTCACTACGGAACTCGGATGAAAATTAAACTGAAATTGGTAAACAACTAAAATAAAGTGTGGCCTTATAATTGATATCTGTAGATTTATTATATTACAGATACAGTGATTTGCATTAAACTGTAAGCGCTCACACCACAAATAAAGAAAAAAATCATATATGGAAATGTTATCTGCGGCAGCTTGTTGATATCCGGCCACTTGTTTGTCAAATATATTCCCCACCTCTTGTAATGTTGTTTCAGATAACTTTTATGAAATTGAAACATACTAAGATACTGTGTGTGTGTGTGTTCTGTTAAAGCTTTACAGCTCATTCAAGTGCTCAAGTCTGGTTTTTTATTCTACATCATCCTTCGATATTCTACTATATCTTTAAAAGTAAGATTAAATAGTTTTAAACTTGATTTAACCAACTAGCTTGTCAAATACTGACAATGAGCCACACTTCAGCTTTTAACGTGTAATAACTGCAATGTCAAAAGATTCATATCAATATTTACAAACCTTTTATATTTACATCCTACATTTAACAGTAATCTTTGCTATGAGATGTCATGAAACCGGTGCTGTGAGAAAAAGTGAACACCGATACTTGTTACTTATTTCAATGTTTCTGTCTCACTCTTGTCCTAAGGTTATCATAGTCAGCCGGATGCGGTCCGTATCCAGACCAGATGATGGACCTGCACCCAGAGGATGATTACCACAACACAGCCCTGAACGTCAGCGAAGACCACGACAAGTGAACATCACGACTGGACAGACATCAGCACAGATCCTCAGCAAAGACCACGAGAAACAGACAAGTCCTCTGCACAGACCCCTACGGCCAGCAGTGAACGTGTCAGACCAGGAGCTGCTAGGACCACGATGCAGCTTTATCATGCTTACAGTCACTGTTAAACCAGTCGTCCACTACTGGCTAAAGTGGGCGATCCTGATCTTCCAGCAGCTGGATGAAATATTCTGAATGACATCAGTCCACCATCTCACTAGTGATGCCGCCTGAAATCATAATCACGCCATCTTTGTTTATTTAGCCAGAGGAGAGCTGAGTTGACTGCTCCTGGTGTAGTAAATTAGCTTAAAAGGGGAATATAAACTCGTTATAATTAATTATAATATTTGGATAAGTTAATAGAATTAGCTGGATAAAGTAGAATTTACAGTACAATCAATTGACCAGGCCGTCTAGCAAACACTCAGTATTGATTATTTATGAATTCAAAGAAATCTTAATTTCCAGGGTAAGGGCTTTCCTGTAGCTCAAATAGTAGAGCATGGGTTCGATTCCCAGGGAAAGCAAGAGCTGATAAAATGTAAAAACTGTAACTTGAATGCAATGTAAGTCGCTTTGGATAAAAGCGTCTGCTAAATGCATAAATGTAAATGTAAATGTAAGGGAAATATCCTTTTTAAGGTACAGTACTACTCAGAGCATGTAACGAGATTAAAATCGTTAAATTGACTTTGTTGCAAGCAGGGAATCAGAAACAAATACTCATATGTATTGTGCACAAAGTTTTATTAACTAAAATCACAAACGCATAACTAAACAAACACATACATACACACACATATATATATATATATATATATATATATATATACAGTATTGTTCAAAATAATAGCAGTACAATGTGACTAACCAGAATAATCAAGGTTTTTAGTATGTTTTTTATTGCTATGTGGCAAACAAGTTACCAGTAGGTGCAGTAGATTCTCAGAAAACAAACAAGACCCAGCATTCATGATATGGACCCTCTTAAGGCTGTGCAATTGGGCAATTAGTTGAATTAGTTGAAAGGGTGTGTTAAAAAAATAGCAGTGTGGCATTCAATCACTGAGGTCATCAATTTTGTGAAGAAACAGGTGTGAATCAGGTGGCCCCTATTTAAGGATGAAGCCAGCACTTGCTAAACATGCATTTGAAAGCCTGAGGAAAATGGGTCGTTCAAGACATTGTTCAGAAGAACAGCGTACTTTGATTAAAAAGTTGATTGGAGAGGGAAAACCTATAAAGAGGTGCAAAACGTATAGGCTGTTCAGCTAAAATGATCTCCAATGCCTTAAAATGGAGAGCAAAACCAGAGAAACGTGGAAGAAAACGGAAGACAACCATCAAAATGGATCGAATAATAACCAGAATGGCAAAGGCTCAGCCAATGATCACCTCCAGGATGATCAAAGACAGTCTGGAGTTACCTGTAAGTACTGTGACAGTTAGAAGACGTCTGTGTGAAGCTAATCTATTTTCAAGAATCCCCATAAAGTCCCTCTGTTAAAAAAGGCATGTGCAGAAGAGGTTACAATTTGCCAAAGAACACATCAACTGGCCTAAAGAGAAATGGAGGAACATTTTGTGGACTGATGAGAAAATTGTTCTTTTGGGTCCAAGGGCCACAGGCAGTTTGTGAGACGACCCCAAACTCTGAATTCAAGCCACAGTACACAGTGAAGACAGTGAAGCATGGTGGTGCAAGCATCATGATATGGACATGTTTCTCCTACTATGGTGTTGGGCCTATTTATCGCATACCAGGGATCATGGATCAGTTTGCATATGTTAAAATACTTGAAGAGGTCATGTTGCCCTATGCTGAAGAAGACATGCCCTTGAAATGGTTGTTTCAACAAGACAATGACCCCAAACACACTAGTAAACGAGCAAAGTCGGTTCCAAACCAACAAAATTAATGTTATGGAGTGGCCAGCCCAATCTCCGGACCTTAATCCAATCGAGAACTTGTGGGGTGATATCAAAATGCTGTTTCTGAAGCAAAACCAAGAAATGTGAATGAATTGTGGAATGTTGTTAAAGAATCATGGAGTGGAATAACAGCTGAGAGGTGCCACAAGTTGGTTGACTCCATGCCACACAGATGTGAAGCAGTTCTAAAAAACTGTGGTCATACAACTAAATATTAGTTTAGTGATTCACAGGATTGCTAAATCCTAGAAACAAAAACGTTTGTACAAAATAGTTTTGAGTTTGTACAGTCAAAGGCAGACATTGCTATTTTTTTGAACACACCCCTTTCAACTAATTGCCCAATTGCACAGCCTTAAGAGCGTGCATATCATGAATGCTGGGTCTTGTTTGTTTTCTGAGAATCTACTGCACCTACTGGTAACTTGTTTGCCTCGGCTAAGAAGGAACCTGGATCATTTTCAGTGCTCCTTGCAAGTGAAGTGTTAGTTTCGTCTTGAGTTATTTGCACAAGGCTATTGGCTGGGCCAATCAGAAGCCGGCCACAGCTGTTTTCACGGTAGTGTGTTAAGGCTGTATTTATCAGAGGTCCGAGCGCTGACGCGGAAGCATCAGCGGAAGCGTTCAGCCTCCTCGTGTGAAGACCGACGAGGGTAAAGACCATCGACTTTTCCTGCGCGACTTTAACCGAGCAACGACACCGAGCGACACACTTAAGTACTTTCCATCCTCTTTCCTGCCACCTCTATCATGTGTTTCCAAACTATTCCGGTTCTCTCTCAACCACGCTCTAACGTCCCACGCAGACGGCAACGTAATCCTGCTAACCTGCGCCTTATCTCTACCTCCTTCACTACACCTCTTTCCTTCTCTGTGGGTCTCTGGAATTGTCAGTCAGCTGTCAACAAAGCTGACTTCATTTCTGCTTTTCTTTAAAATCCACGCTCAGCATCTTGGGCTTGACTGAGACCTGGATTCGTCCAGAAGACTCAGCAACCCCAGCTGCTCTCTCTACTAATCTCTCTTTCTCTCACACCCCACGGCAAGTTGGCGGGTGGAGGCACTGGTCTGCTCATTTCTAACAATTGGAAATACTCAACCCGCTCTTCCCTATGCAATTACAACTCATTTGAATCTCATGCCATTACTGTATCAGCTCGATAAAACTCCAGATCGTGGTCATTTACCGTCCCCCTAGCCAAATTCTAGCCACCTTCCTAGAGGAGCTGGACGGGCTGCTGTCCTCTTTCGTGGAGGATGGCACTCCACTCCTAGTCTTTGGTGATTTCAACATTCACCTAGACAAGCCTTATGCTACAGACTTCCATGCACTCCTAGCTTCGTTTGATCTCAAACGCCTTACCACTACTAGCACGCACAAATCAGGCAACCAACTTGACTTAATTTACACACGCAATTGTACTGCAGATAACATTCTGGTACAACCGCTACATACTTCGGACCATTTCTTCATTACATTTACATTACACTTTGCTTCTCCTGTGCCACCAACCCCCCTACCAGTTACTTTTAGACGAAACCTGCGCTCCCTTTCTCCTTCCCATCTTTCCTCTGTGGTATCCTCCTCTCTTCCTTCACCCACCCATTTCTCATCTCTGGATGTAAACGCAGCTACTGAGACTTTATGCTCTACCTTAACCTCTTGTCTAGACGACATTTGTCCTCTCTCCTCTAGGCCCGCACGGGCTGCTCCTTCCAACCCCTGGTTATCCGAGGTTCTTCGTGAACATCGGACTACACTCAGAGCGGCAGAGAGAAAATGGCGCAAATCAAACGATCTGTCGGACCTCAGTAGGTACCAGTCTATGCTCACATCCTTCTCTGCTAAAGTCCACACTGCCAAATCCTCACATTTCCGCAACAAGATCGACAGCGCTCCAGACATGCGTAATCTCTTCAGAACATTTAATTCCTCCTCTGTCCCCTCCACCTCCTCCCTCCACCTCTATTACAGCTGATGACTTTGCCACTTTCTTTACAGACAAAACTAGATCAATCAGTGGTCAGTTTTCACCTCCACGCACACAGGACCCTCACCCTACCACATCCACTGCTAAAACTCCCATCTTTTCTTTCTGTCCACTCACTGAAGCTGAAGTATCCAAGCTTCTCCTCTCCAACCATCCTACAACATGTCCTCTTGACCCAATCCCCTCACACCTTCTCCAAGCAATCTCACCCACACTCTTACCTGCACTCACACACATCATCAACACATCCCTACTCACAGGTAACTTCCCCATTGCGTTCAAGCAGGCTCGGGTAACCCCACTGCTCAAAAAACCTACATTAAACACTTCTCTTATAGAAAACTACAGACCTGTCTCTCTCCTTCCGTTCATAGCGAAAACACTTGAACGAGTTGTCTTCAACCAAGTCTCACTGTTTCTTTCACAGAACGACAAACTGGATGCTAAACAGTCAGGTTTCAGGAGGGCCATTCAACTGAGACTGCGCTTCTCTCGGTCACTGAAGCCCTGCGAATTGCAAAAGCCCATTCCAAATCATCAGTCCTCATTCTGCTGGACCTATCTGCCGCTTTTGACACTGTCAATCATCAGATACTCCTGTCCACCCTCTCATCACTGGGCATCTCTGGCATTCCACTTCGCTGGTTTGAATCCTATCTCACTGGTAGGTCTTTCAGGGTGGCCTGGGAGGTGAGGTATCCAAAGCACATACACTGGTCACTGGGGTTCCTCAGGGATCAGTTCTTGGACCCTCCTCTTCTCCACATACACTACATCACTGGGTCCCATCATACAGGCACATGGATTCTCATACCATTGCTACGCTGATGACACACAGCTCTACCTCTCTTTTCAACCAGATGATCCAACGGTAACTGCAAGGATCTCAGGTTGCCTGGCGGACATCTCGGCATGGATGAAAGAACATCACCTGCAGCTCAACCTGGCAAAGACTGAGCTTCTTGTCCTCCCTGCCACTCCGACTCTACAGCATGACTTCACGATCCAGTTAGGTTCATCAACAATAACCCCATCAACTTCGGTCAGAAATCTTGGTGTAATCTTTGATGATCAGCTGACCTTCAAAGACCACATTACAAAACTGCTCGATCTTGCAGGTTTGCACTATATAACATCAGAAAGATCAGGCCCTTTCTGACAGAGCATGCTGCACAACTTCTTGTCCAGGCCCTTGTCATTTCTAGGCTGGACTATTGCAATGCTCTTCTGGCTGGACTTCCGTCTAATACAGTCAAACCTCTACAAATGATTCAGAATGCAGCGGCACGACTGGTCTTCAACGAGCCCAAAAGAGCCCATGTTACACCTCTCTTTATCTCCCTGCACTGGCTACCAATCACGGCTCGCATCAAGTTCAAGACACTGATGCTTGCATATAGAACAACCACTGGCTCAGCACCCGTTTACTTGCACTCTCTATTAACAAACTACATCCCCTCCAGAAATCTGAGATCTGCTAGTGAGCGACGCCTCGTGATACCATCACAGAGAGGCGCAAAATCACTCTCTAGATCATTCTCGGTCACCATTCCTGGCTGGTGGAATGATCTTCCCACCCATATTCGGAGTGCTGGATCCCTGTCAATCTTCAAGCAACAACTGAAAACTCATCTCTTTCGACAGCACTTGACTTCATCCTAAACTTAAAAAAAAAAAAAAAAAAATTATCTTTACTTATTCCTTCCTTTGGTAGTTTGTATTTATTTGAACAATGTCTGAGACTTGGTGTTGCAAGCACTTCGTATGTCTGATTGCCTCTTCAAGATTAATCGCTCGATGTATTCCCCAATTGTAAGTCGCTTTGGATAAAAGCGTCTGCTAAATGACTAAATGTAAATGTAATGTAAATGTTTGCCACGTAACAATAAAAATATACTAAAAACCTTGATTATTCTGGTTAGTCACATTGTACTGCTATTATTTTGAACAATACTGTGTGTGTATATATATATATATATATATATATATATATATATATATTGAGAGAGTCCTCTCTCCTAGATAAGCACATGGCTGGATGTAAAATGGGGCCTGCTGGCCCTGTGGGCCGCAGTGGAACTGCAGGCCGCAATCCGGAGATGAAGATGCAGAGGCTGCCGGGAGCGGGGAGAGAGAAATGTCTGATCGAAAGCATTTCCATGATGGTGAATTCCAGGGGTATTAAACTCCAGTGGTCAGGAGCCATCTCCCCAGGCAAAGGCTCTATATGTTGGGGCCGGCCGGGCACGCCCGCACTGGCTCAGGTTCTCTGTGATTCCAACCACACGGGCAGCAGTCGGAAGATTTAGCAGAAGAGAGGAGGAGGTGGCGTACACCAAATACATTAACTAATACTTCACTCATAAAGCATGCATACAACAAAATACAATGCAAGAGACACCATACAAGATATTTAAAATCATACACACGTCATAGGATGCATGTTCATTCGTAGAAAGGTTTGTCTATAAATGAAAAGGAGGAAAGTTTTGTTTTCATGGGCATTGAGTGGGTTTCAGAAGGGTCTGTTCTTACTGCACTTCGCATCTCACATACTTTTGAGCAATAAAAGTCTTATCAGATGGTTTCCCTGGTAACTGAGTCATTTAGGGTGCTACACTGCTACACTGGTTTCTCCTAAGGTGTTTTTTTCTTCATTTCAGTCACCTGCTGGAGTTTGGGTTCCGCCGTCACCTCTGCATTGCTTAGCTGGGGTTTAAAAGACACTGAATATTCAGGAATAATACTGATTTAATTTGGATTATATCACTGTTTTCTCCAGAGCTGATTTGTTGCTGAATCGACTTTGTTTCATAATGTATTCATTTTGCAACATTTTTACTGATATTGAATTTTATTAAATTAACACCAAGCTGACACAAAGTGAATAATGAAACTTTTGTATGCTATAAAACTCCTTATAGCTGAATTGAACTAATTCATTTGTAAAGATTAACTTTACCAAGTTATCGAACTTAATTTTCTTTTTAGAGGTAAGGTTTTTCATTAAATAAAACAATGTTTTTGTACAGTTTGTGATTGAATTTAATTTTTTATTTATCTTCATGCAATACCTACTTCATATAGAGTGTTTCATTGTTACTGGCCAAGAAAAGTTTAGATTTTTTTCAAGTTTTGAAGGATTTTCTGGTTTATTAATATTAATAAAGGGAGACATACGGAATATTTAAGCTTTTATAGAGCAATCTAGTTTACATAATGTTTGTCAGCCCTATTTTAGCTAGTTTTGGCCAGATTACCCATTTTAAATACGGTATAGACCAGGGTTCCTCAAATCTTTCCCTGGAAGACCAATCTGCTGCAGAGTTTAGCTCCAACCCTGATCAAACTCACCTGCCTGTGATTTTCTAATGATCCTGAAGACTTTGATTAGCATGCTCAGGTGTGTTTGATTAGGGTTAGAGCTAAACTCTGCAGGAGTGGGCCAGATTTGAGGATGCCTGGTATAGACCCACTTAATAAACGGATCCAGTTCGGATCCAGGCCGGATGAGCTACTTCAGGGGTTCCCAAACTCGTTCATGGTGCCTCCCCAACACTGCACAATGTGCATGTCTCCTTTATCAATCACACCTGATTCAACTCATCAGCTCATTAGTAGCAACTCCAAGACCTGAAATGGGTGTCAGACAAAGGCTGCATTTACACTGCAAGTCTTGATGACCAATTCCGATTTTGTGACTATATCCGATTTTTTGAACAACGTGCTTACATTTCTTTTAAAAGTGACCCGTATCCAATGTGTGTATTTTACACTGAACTTGGTGAAACAAGCCAAAAATAGCATATGACATCACAAATCAATTTGAATAGTACATTGAGTTTAATTTATTGACATGGAATTCATATAGAAACGTTTTTAATGCAATAGTTACATCTACAGGCTACATCAAAATAATTATATATCCGTACAAATTCTTCAGGACTGTGATGATCTTCAGCTCAGTTGAAAGCTTGCGAGTGGAATAATGTTTGTGCATTTAATTTTGTGGTTTCAATGGAATGAACGGGACTGAAGCGCTCGTCTGAGCACGAGCCGCCGTCATTGACAACAACAGCACATTTCAGCGTCAGATCGTGTTTTATTTAACACGGACGAATGAAATTAATACTCTGCTACTCAACCAGAGATGTTTCATTTGTTACAGGTATGTCTTTAGCGCGAAATGTAAAATGTAGGAGTCGCATTTACAGGGGAATATCCTATTTGTCCGCTTACACGGCAGGCGCAAATGCACGGATCCGATTCATATCCGATTTATTTCCACATATGAATGAGGCCTGAAACCGATCGGAGATCCTCTGATTTCTGGGAAACATTTGCACAATATTGGTAGACATTGAGGTGACCAGACATGCCGCTTCTCAGGGACACGTACGTTGATGTCATACAACGATCATTCTGCGCAGCGTAAACAACCAACACTTGGTTATTTTAGGCAATTTAGAAATCCTGTGCAGAACGTGTCCCCGGGAAGTGGCACGTCTGGTCACCTTAACTGACATAAATCAGTACAACACAGTCCTAGAGACAGACAGGAACATCTTTCAGTCTCACATTTGCCTTGCTTGCAACTGCCATGGACCTTGGTACAGGGCAGGGGTAGGCAACATCAGTCCTGGAGTGCCGATGTCCTGCAGAGTTTAGCTCCAACCCTTAAGAAAAACAAACAAACTCACTTGCCTGTAGCCTTTGTAATCCTGAAGTCATTGGTTAGCTTGTTCAGGTGTGATTGATGAGGGTTGGAGCTAAACTTTGCTGGACAGCTGCGCTCCAGGACGACGTTGCCTAGCTCTGGTACAGGGCATCACTTGTCGGGGGCATGGATAGTTATTGCAAAGCTGACGTGGAGCAAGGCTTTGTATCTTGCATCGTTCACAGTTTCAGCAGATGACTGGCCGTACTGGTGGCTCACATGTTTGCAAAGTAGTTCAAAGGTCGACTGGTCCAGGGTAAAACTGCTACTCAGATTTGTAAATGCAGTCAGGTAATCCTCTCTCTTTTGCCTTTGCCATAAAAGGTGCTTGTAGGGTCACAAACTGAGAAGGTATGGATCACTGTGAAAGTTAAACTACACAGAGTATCAGCTTCTACGTGTTATAAAATATGATGATGACTATCATTGTTATGAAATCCATTGTTGTGAGAGAAAAAAAATAGATGTAGCATAATTTTTTTTAAATTTATTTATGTGTGTTGACTGTGTGAACACAACCACCCTACAATGATAAATATCCACCCACTCCTCATTTTTTAATCACCTATAAACCAAATCAGTCTCACTAGGCCTGCTGTTTTGATTCTCTAAGCAAAATTACATCACATTGCTTATAGGCCATAAGGTCACCTTACACCTCACAATTTTTCTATGGCAGATGATTCTCTTACAGAAGATTTTGTAGGTGACATTGAAGGTTGGCTAATTTCTGAAAGAAAATGCATTAAAAACTAGGGATGTAACGATTCACTCAACTCACGATTCGATTCGATTTGCGATTTTGATTTCACGATTCGATTCGATTCACGATTCATGATTTTTTTTAAGAAAATTAGATTTAAGACAAATTATAAATTAAATATGTTCTTTTATTATTGCTTGGACAATGCTGCACGTTTCTTTGTGAAATTGAAATATAACACTATAATAATATACTAATATAGCACTTGCATATTATTGCTCTTTTGTTGGTTTTGATTGCTTCTATTGTCCTCATGTGTAAGTCACTTTGGATAAAAGCGTCTGCTAAATAACAAAATGTAAATATAATGTAAATGTAAATAACAACTAAACTGAAATTTTAAAACAAGCCCCAAATCAAATAAATAAGTAACATAAATAAAAGAAATCTCTTCATAAAAACTAAAAAAGGCTTTGTCTGTGCTCTTTCCATTTAAAATTAGAGGCAACCACTGCATTTTAATCATGATCCAAACAAAGATGCTGCATACATGCAGCAGGAGCAGTTTTTAACCTAAATTAGACTGTATAATTTCGAAATTTGAAGCAAAAACAGAATGGTATGACTTCAGTTTTGAGAAATTATACATAGAAACAGCAGACGAGCTGAATGAGACGCAGATTCACTCTCTGCCAGCAGGTGGCGCTTTAAGCGTTTCCTTGGTTTCCGCTGTAAACAAAGCAGCGCTGCACTTATGAACTTTAATATGCATTATGCAGAGGCAAGATGAGAAGAAAAATACCATCTATCTGGCGACAGTGCCCACCACGAGGGAGCCAGCCGTGGACGATGTGAGCGTGGAGTGGAGCTCCGCCCCCTGCACTGAGGATGAGCTGACCATACATCTGGGACTGCTGGACATGGAGAGGGATTTGATTGACTGGAACACTGAACTGGAGATCGAACTGCCCCCTCTCCTCTCTCTGTCACCCCTGCTGGTCCTGTCCAGCCCTCCTTCGTCCTTGGTTCCCTGGCCCACGAAAATGGGCCAGGGAACCAAGCCCATTCAAGACTCTCATTTCGTGTATTCCTCGTCTCCTGGTTCCTGTTAAGTGTGACAGATATATTATGTGCCATAATTATTTCACAATGGTTTTTATCTTAATAAACTGATGATTTGATGCTCATCTTCAGTTGCAAATGGATGGAAATATTCCAGCATTTATTGCTGAATTACTGTGGGCGGAGCTTGACTGATGATACAATTCTTGAACTGAGTTAGTTTACTCAACTCTAAGTAGGTTGACTCGGAGTTAAGCGTATGCACCACGACTATGAAAAGTCATGATCAGCAGAGCGCCGAAATTACGATCCACCATGGTAACATCTCCCGCCAAACGGACATCAGCGCGCACACTTCTGTCAATGCGTAACTTTAATTCTTAATAACTGTTATAATATCAGAGGTGAAAACTGTAAATTATATTCATTTCAATGGTATCCCATGGCCACAAAAAGAAAAGAAAAGGAAAAAGACAGAAAAAAGAAACAAGAACGTGGCAGCAGCTAAAAATGAAGTATAAAAACACAACTCAATCAAGGTAAAGCTTTAAACATGAAAGATTCATGGGTGTGGGTTAAATGACTTTACAAACAATTGACATTAAATATCATTCAATGTCTATTTCAATGCGCTGCAGCTTTTTCCACATAGTCTAACACTCTTTTCACATAATTAAATATTCTCTAATCCAACCTGTTACATTTCTTAATAAGATTAACTACTGACTTGTTGACAGCAAGAAGGCAGAGGGAGAACCTGCACCAGCACCACTGACAGATGAAGAGGAGATGGTCAAGTATTGGAAGATTTCTAAAATAGAATAACTTTTGCTTTTGTATTAGAAAATAAAGATGATAATTTTTTTTATTTAACAGCTGTGGTGGTGGTTACAGCTCGTACTACCCCTCCATCTGGCATCCTTCTATTCCATACAGTAATTAGTTTAATTTTCAGAAGGTGTGATGGTGGAGATATGTGTGTCATCAATGCATCCAACCACACTGGAAATCCCGAAGGAAATTATGATTATTGGGTTACTTTCAGACATCACAGAAAGATGTTATCAAGTGAATGTTATTTATCAGATTAGCCTAATTTAAACTGATTTTTACACCACTGACTTACAGTCCTGAGAAACTTCTCTTTGACGGATTTGTGCCCAGGAAATAATTCTCAGAATGAGTGTGAGAGGGATGCACACTTTCCTTAAAATCTGCATACAGCGGACTTATAATGTGCTCTGCATCTCCGATGTTTTGAAGTGCATTTTTCTTATTTTGCAAATTATCTGCCAATGGGGTAAGAAATTAAAAATATTCTTGTTTCTGTTTGCATTAAGATTATTTTTCTTACCCTATGGCGGACAATTTTACTTGTTTTATGTAATATGCACAGGAAAATCCCCCAGGAAACAAGACTAAATGTAGACCATTTTTCATATATAAAATGGATATTAAGAATTTTTGCATATTTGTACTTGAAATAAGACAAAAATACTCAGTAAGAAAATCAGTTTTGCAGCGTGAATGAACGAAGGTATTTAAACTTCGCTAACACTATAAGAAGAGGGAGGAGACGGAAAGAAACTCCGGGTTTACCAAAGAAAACCTGCTCCCGACCAGGTTAGGTTCACAGAGTAAGTTACCACGGTAACTGACTCTGAGTATAAATTACCTCTCTTTCAGAAACGGGCTTGATTTACCCTGCTTTCTCAGGTTTGACAAACCTCCCATTTTGAAATGGAAAACCCAGAGTTTCCCTCATTTCAGGGTTAACATACTCAGAGTTTTCACTTAACCTCCTTTCTGAAACGGGCCCCTGGGATCGTTTTCACAGCATAATATAAACAATGTAATGTTGTCTACAGATTTTCAACCAACAAATACCCTCAGTATGACACCAGATCTCTTGTAAATTGCCACTTAAAACTCATTTCATTGAAGACATCAGCATAATAAATGAGGTGAAAACAGGAACTATTGACATGAAATAAAGAGTCTTTTCAGCAGCGCTGTTAATATTGATGAGCCTCAGACGATCAACACTCATTCAACAAGATTCAGGTTCATCAGCAGATCTCACTTTATTCTCAGTGTTTGCTTAGAAACACATTATTTGAGTCAGGATATATGATAAAAGCCTAAGTGTTAGACTGTTATTTCTCACAATGTGACATGGATAAAACATCAATAATACAAAAACGCTGTAAATAGCTATACAATAGCCTAACATGTCCATATGAATCTTAATATAGTTTGATTTTTTTAAATATCTACATTAATTGCAACAATTTTACAGTTTGTAAAAACTGACTATGATCATGAAACTTTTAAAAATAAAGAGCACCACTTTTTTGTTTGTTTATTATTAATATTATTATGGAAATATGGAAATTAAGACAAAAACTACCCTTTCCATATTTACAGGCTGCAACGTTGTGTCATTTTCATTGAAATATTTGAGTAATAATTCGCTCGTTTTTCTCTAATCCTCACACACGAAGACTGATCAAATACCATGCGAGTCTCTCATTTTCATTTATGTGAGCAGATCGGCTTTAAATAATTCCTTCCTCTCGCCGCTTCACTCCAGTCCAGCGGGTGGCGCTAAAACACGTCCGTTTGTTTGACAAACACCATTAAACCTCAGAGGAAGAAGTTCAGTTTCACCGCGCTCCTGTTGTTTTGTCGTGATGCTGATTTAATACAAACTGTTAGAAATGTTTCTGTTAATATAAAAATACAGTTTTTGAATCAGGTCAGTAAATCTCTGTAATATTCTCATCCTCACAGTCGTGACTAAGTGTTGAAGCAGGAATATCTGGAGGAGTATCATCTGAACTGAGATCTACTGTGAAGATGGTGTTTGTTAAAGAGGAGAGTGAGGAGAACACGAGTGAACCAGAAACATGGAGAATAAAACACGAGGAACCAGAAACCTGGAGCATAAAACACGAGGAACCAGAAACCAGGAGCATAAAACATGAGGAACCAGAAACCTGGAGCATAAAACACGAGGAACCAGAAACCAGGAGCATAAAACATGAGGAACCAGAAACCTGGAGCATAAAACACGAGGAACCAGAAACCTGGAGCATAAAACACGAGGAACCAGAAACCTGGAGAATAAAACACGAGGAACCAGAAACCTGGAGAATAAAACACGAGGAACCAGAAACCTGGAGAATAAAACACGAGGAACCAGAAACCTGGAGAATAAAACACGAGGAACCAGAAACCTGGAGAATAAAACACGAGGAACCAGAAACCTGCAGAATAAAACACGAGGAACAAGGAGGTTTGTGTTTATTCTTAATTCATCTTTAATGAATGTTTGTGGTACTTAAGCAAAGCTTTAGTCTGCAGATTCTTGTAAAAACAAGACCTGTTTCTAACAGAAATGCATCCGACACTGAGGAATACTCTTTGACTTTATTTTTGTTGAACTCGGAGCGTGTAAGACTGAATTTGTTTTTACGTTAGTAGAAGACAAATTTTAAAGGTGCTGTATGTAGGATTGACACCGAGTGGTTGAAATGGGTATTGCAGTCCAAATTCTAAATATTGGAGACGGTTATTTTCAACATTATGAAGCTGCAGACTCGGAGCCTGCTGCATCCACAGTCCCGCATTCTCAGACCCCTCGTTTTTCGAGACAGCGCCTCCTGCTGTTCGGAAGATCGTATAACACCGTTATCCAACCGCACCCAGATGCCATTGAAAACATTAGAATGCAGTATTACGGTCTCTTTTTATTTAAAGTTATCCAAATAAATATTTGCGTTCCCTGCTTAATGCATGTGGCAAAAAAAATCATTGTGTTCTCAAACTAACTAATTACCCAGTATTTATTTTTTGAGCGTGGGTGTAATTGAAAGGAAATTATTGATGTAAGGGATACACATACAGATTGAACTATCTTCTGAAAAATATTATGTGATATTATATTGCTACAATGTTTGTTTTTGTACAATGTTTCAAATTCCATTTTTTCTTTCAGTTCAACATATAATGGTCTAATTAACATTATACCATGCTAACATTACAAAACCTGTTTTTTGATATTTTGAATGTGAAGCAAAACTCAAATAATAGACAAAACACCAATAATAAACAATTCTGTACTTTATTTAACGATCGCCTTAATCACTGTCATCTTGCTGTAAACAGGAGAAAGCAAAGAAAAAAGGAAGAAAGAATTGTTAGTGACTTTATTTTCGTCTTCAATTGCATTCAAAAAACCTCCTCATTTATAAGTCGCTTTGGATAAAAGCGTCTGCTAAATGAATAAATGTAAAATGTAATGTAAATGCATAAGGTAAAATAATTACTTTCTGGTAGGCAAATGTTGCTTCTTTTCTCATTCTTTTTGCAATCACCCAGTCAAATTCCTCAACTTCACTAAAATAAAAGATGAATGCCATTGTCAAAAATACTGTGTAATAATAAACATTTTTTTGCAAATGCAAATTACAAGCATACCTAGGGTGATAAGTAGGGCCACGAAGGAACACCTCCTCAGCCTCCTGCCAGGATAATGCCTGCAGCTTATTTTCAATTTCAACCATTATTTGCTTGTTCAGTACATTTTCACTGTGGATTCTAATAGTTTTGCAAACATGCTTTTCAATGGCTTTTCACACAACGCTTTTAAATCGAAACAATAGATCCCTTAATGGGGCTATTCACACCAGCGAAAAAGCATTTTTTTTTTTCGTCCTGTCACTCCACGTTGAAACAGGCCGTCCAAACAGATTTGAGCTTAGATAAAAAATAAATAATATAATAATGTATAAATAATAATAATAGTAGTAGAGAAACACTTTTCTACACGTGAAATATGAAAGCAAATATGACATGATTTATAAAGTTAAATTAATCTGTATGTTTTTATGCAGCTCACTGTATTTTTATAACAATAAAGGATGTTTATGACAAGCAGGTATTATTCAGTCTATTATAAAAAATAATGCAATTTATTTTTTAAACTAAGCATGAACACATGTTGCTGTGCACCCCATAAACACAATCAAGCCTTTGAAAAAACCCATTAGACCACCCCTTTAAAGTGGGGTTTGAGCAAAAACATTAATAATTACATACATTTTGAAATGTAGCTTGATGCTGTTTGTACCTCTAGTTATATTTTCAGATGCATTCTTGTAAGCATTATGGATAGTTTGTGTTTCTGATGAAGAACCTAAAGTTATTTATCTTAATTTAATCCTGTATATTGAGCAGCGAACAATACAAAAGCCATATGCAAGATACATAGGCTACATGAGGAAAAAATGCATTGCTGGTCAGCGCCACCTAGTGTGCAGGTGTGATTCCTGATGTGTACTGTTTTGAACCGAATATAAGACTATGTTTTTCTTGGAAATACATCTGAGAAAATGCGGTCATCTTCTATTCAGGGTCTAGTCTTTGACATGTCAATAATACACCCACAACAATAGGTGGCACAAGCTACGCAATATCGCATTCATTATGAATGAACACGATATTGCGTAGCTTGTCAGTGAACTACGGCTCTGTGTATGAAATGCCGCTCCATTTGAAAACAGGTGATGGAGATTTACCACTAATCAAGGAACTGGCTTTACTGACGAGATGCGCATGCATATCGCAAGCGATATATCGCCCAGCCCTAGTTAGTAGCTAAATCAAGGCAGTGATCAAACTTAAAGGGATAGTTGACCCAAAATTAAAAATGTGATGTTTATCTGCTTACCCCCAGGGCATCCAAGATGTAGGTGACTTTGTTTCTTCAGTAGAACACAAACTAGTGTTGGGCGATATGGTCATTTTTCATATCGTCATATCACCAGCCTGTGAGATCGCCGATACACGATATTATCGTGCATCAGTGTGGAAGTTATCAGTCTAAATATCAGTTAAGGTGAAAATCAAAAGTAGATTTATTTTAAAGACCAACAGTTTAACACTAAATATTGGATATAAAAGAACACATTAAAGTTAAAAGTATTTTCAGGTAAGTTCATATTTTTGGAGTAAAGTTAAATTAAATGCATAAATCAGTCATACAGTGCTCCGGACCGTGCACCCCATGAAGAGCCCTGTTTTAGACTGATAACTTATTAACTCCATATTTTTTATAACAACGATGATGAAGAATAAGCATCAATGTTTTTCGTTAATGTGCTGTAAAGAAAACAAAATGCTGGTGACGATGCAGTTTCGTCATGTTCATTCTGTTCAAGAAAAGATGTCTAAAAGATGTCTCTTTTAGCACTCTCGACATGATCTGTAAATAAAGCTTTATCACCCTGCAGTTCAATTTTGATGTGGGCTTCAGGTCATTGCACACAGAGTCCGAAATTTCCATCCAAAATTTTTGCACGTTGAAAAATAAATACACTGCCCTCCAAAGGTTTGGAAACTGTTTTGGACAATATTGGAATGAATCCTTTTTAATTTGCGATTAATTTTGCACTGATAAGGGACAACACAAACTATGAAAATATATTTTATTACATGGACACTGGATACAAGGAAACTCTCTATAAAATGGGCCAAACAAGTCATTTGATTGGCAAGAGCTATTTGTAAACTATCTGACCTAAATTGTGTTCTAATTAGATCATTGTATTCTAAACATAATTGGCAATCAATTGTTGAAGCTATGAAGTTGTGCTGACCCAAAAATCTTTTAACCTGGGCCAAGTTTAAACCAGTAACCAGACATCACAGCTGGCAAAGGGGCATGTAATCAAAGGGGTATGTAATCAAAATGAAAATTATTATTGCTGGTCTTCAATGATAATGTCAAGTTACGTTAATGTATTTGCACCAAAAAATAAGGATTTATGCTGATATTGTCCAAAACCCCACTTTTCTAGGGTGTTTCCAAACTTTTGGAGGGCAGTGTACGACCTCACGTTATGTCATTCATATTCATAAAAAAATTTGGATCAGGTTAGATTTTTTTTTGTGTTTTTTGCATCCGTGGCAAGCATTTTGAGAGGTGTTTTGACAGTTCAGAGCCACCGTACAAGTGAACGCCAAAATCCAGAATGGCAATTGTCAAGTTCATTCACTTCATCTCGCAGCGCAAAGCACACGGAGTTCACATAAATTGGTGGTCTTCTTTTTAATATGTGGCTCTAGTATCGCTAGCAAAGCATCAAACTGAGCCACTAACATCCTGAAGTAAACTTTGAATTGCTCGTGATAATCCCGCTGTTCCTTAATAAGGAGAGGAACTCTCCGTCCTCTCTATATTTTAGAATTGGATGGACCCAATATTTGGATGGATGGAGTCCGTTTTAAAACCTTTCCAATGAGGAGGAGAAGCCTAATCCTCATTTGCGCGTATGTGTGAAGTGCGGTACTGAGGTGAAATAGCGGGGCAATTTTATAAAAATAGTAATAATATAATAATAATATGCCACCTAATAATAATAATAATAATAATAGTTTTATACATTAATAGGAGAATGAGCCTAATATTGTCTTGATTATCGACAAAAACATCTGTTATCAATGACTGCGTTTACATGCGCACGAATATTGCGATTATTTCCAATAATCAGAGTAAGGACTTAATCGCATTATGATGTTTACATGTCAAGAGCAAAGCTCTTACTCCCGTTTACATGCAATTTCCATTATTCTTATTATTCGCTAAGAATTGTGGTTAATTTTTTTACTGCCATTATTCACATACCCCACTGGACAGCACAAATGATGGACTCAGCGAAGAGCAGTGTTGGTGGCTGTTTTAATTTATTTACGTCTAATGCATAATGATTTTGTATGGCTGTATTCCACGCTTTTTCGGCTCCATAGAAATGTGATAGAATTTAACTATATGCTGCCGTCGCGTTCTGCTCGCCGTTTCTGGATGAGGGTAAGGAACAGAGACTGCTGGCAGCTTGTTGTGTTTTCCTCAGAATGCGATGCTTTCTTCCCCTCCATCGTTTCTAATGTCCGTATTATTACAGGTGCATGTCACAAGCGCATGCGCACTTTGGTCAGAGCGGTAATGCTGCGATTAAGGTGTTTACATGCCTGTGTATTTCAATTAAAATCGGTGTACGTGCCACCTATGTTAATACGATTATGCTTGCCGAGATTATGAGCTTAATCGTATTATTTAGATCGAAGTATTGCGTTTACATGAGGTAAAGATTAATCGCAATATCGCCAAAATCTCATCATAATCGCATTAAGAGGGTCCATGTAAACGCACTCATTGATAACTCTTACTATCGTCGATACACGATACTATTGTCTATCGGCACAACCCTAACACAAACAAAGATTTTTAACTCAAACCGTTGCAGTCTGTCAGTTATATAATGGCAGTTAATGGGACTCACGGCTTTGAGAGTCAAAATAACATACACAGACAAAACCAAATGAAACCCTGCAGCTTGTGACAATTCATTGAGGTCTAAAGACATGAAACGATTGGTCTGTGCAAGAAACTGAACTGTATTTCTATTGTTTTTTTTTTTTTACCTCCGATCACCCCCTATTATGTCTAACTGTCCTGAGGGCCTTCACAACAGCTAGCGCATGACACGTCGTCATCTTGCTTTACGGCGGATTGCAGACTTATAAGTGCATTACCACTAGGGCTGAACGATTTTGGAAAATAATCTAATTGCAATTTTTTTTTTTTAACCAATATTGCAATTTAATATGCAATTTTTTAAAAAGCTTTTTATATTCTGTATTATTCAACAAAGACAAGCAATAATTCATTGTATAGTATAACCAACACGATATTAGATAGATTAAACATAAATGTTCTCTTCTGTAGGTCAGGCCTATATGTTATGATGAAATTAGATGATGCATGAATTGATATGAATGATACTTTTATTTAACAACTACAATCACAGTAGTATATTGACTGATTTGTTGAACTTCCAACTTGCTTTACCACACTCCGTATTTAGGTCATTCAAAATCACTGTAATAAACATATGTAAACATGTGGATTGCACTTTTTAAACGCTGTCTGTTAACTTTAGACAGACTTTAAATAAATAATTAAGGAAAACTTTTATATATATATATATATATATATATCCTTATTATATAGCCTATATTATCATAAGGTCGAAGTCTTCCACGTGCCATTTTGAAGTAGCCTACGTTCATACTGTATATACGCTTTCAAACATTTCCACGTGTAGCGTGCCAGGTTTTCACAACAAAACCTGGCCAATTGCTACTCAAAACTAGCACAAACGTGTTTTGAGGGGTGTCCAATGGTAAAATCTAATTCCGGGGGGTAAAATACACATTTTTTGAAGGGGTTTCCCTGGTAAGCGTCGCATTTCAGGGGCTAAATATCAAGTTTTGGAGGAAAACTGCTGTAGCGTGCCAACTTGATGCTTCCTCTGGTGTGTTCGACTTGAAGCAGCGCTGCTTAGATCGATCGTTATGTGTCAGAGGACCGCGAGAGCTATAAGAGAGCGGACGTCTCCTTATGCTTTCTCTCGCCGTACTTTGATGCGATACATCGATCACTCTTCAAGTTGCAAATGCAATTAATCGTTCAGTCCTTATTACCACCACCTATCTCTCAAATGGACCAATGACACTCTACTTACAATCTCAATCCTTTCATGTGATGGGAGTAGATGGGAGATCTAAATATAACGCTATATTTAACACTTTTCATGATGGCTGTAAGTAACAGAGTGTACAATTCAGAGACTGCAATCATCATTTATTTCTATGTAAGAACATTATACAATAATAATAATAATAAATGCAGGTCATGACCCCTTTAAATTATTTAATTTGAAGTGCTAATACCTGCAGATTCCCTGTAGATAGCAGTAACATCACGCGCATTTGTATTACGTTCAACCTATAGATGAGTAGTGTTTCTTTACGAAGTGACATCGCCAACTACTGGCCTGTCAGCATAATGCAGTGTTTTTAGTCGTTTTCATGGATCTGTGTGAACGGGGACAGTTTTGACATCTGTACACAATAGGGCTAAAATGAGTTGTCTACATTATTGACAACACCGACACTAACAAATTGTTGACAAGTATTTTTGTTGTTGAGTATTCGTTTAATCTCATACAGCGCTTCAGAGCAAACGCAGCCAAACCTCAAGCTGCTGAACGGCGTTTGGATGAATATGTAAATAGGGCTGCACGATAAGTCACGTGCGATATATGCGATATATTCATGCGCATCTTGTCTGTAAAGCCGGTTCTGTAGTGAGCAGTAAATCTCCATCACGTGCGTGCTTTCACATGGAGCGGCATTTGCTACACAGAGCCATAGTTCACTGACAAGCTGTTTTTGTTGTGTTTATTTCATTATTGAGGGGAAAGCGCACAGCATATATTTACATACAGGGCTGCACGATAAGTCACATGCGATTTATATGCAATATATTCATGTGAATCTTGTCAGTAAAGCTGGTTCTGTAACAAGCGGTAAATCTGCACAAAACCACGTTCATAATCACGCAATTATGAATCATCCAGAACTTGTAATGATTTTTTTTTACAAACGTCTGCACTAGAGGATCATAATTTTAATATCTGGTTTTGTTGGGTGTCTGGGCACTGTGGAATAAAAGGCAATGAGGAAGCCGTTTCTGCTGAAAAAGCAGCATTATTGGTGGATCTGAAAATTTGTGCTGTACCTCCTATGGATTTAAAACCAATAATTTCTTCTCATGTTAAAGCTGCAGTTCGTAACTATTTTTTTGGTTAAAAATGATCAAAAATCAATATTTGAGCAAGTACATAACCAGCCAGTGTTCAAAACTATTGCCTTACTTTAGCCCGATTCCCAACGGTAAGCTTATAATAATGTTTTCTAATTTGAGTGGTATGGGTAGGTTTTCGTGGGAAATTCAAGCATGGCACTGTCATTACGTCATGTCTGTAAACATATGAAACATGTGAATGAAATTAAATTATATTCCATTTTTAAATGTGCTTCTGATTACAGATAGCCTGGGATTACACAAGATTTGTATTTTAAAGAAAACCAGTTGGAAGGCTTTTTGGGTTAAAATAATTTCTTAATATGAAATTCGAATGGTATGACAAGACTGTACAGAAATTGAAATCTACACGCTAATACATACTATACTCATAGTCACGCAATGCTGATGTATAATAATTTGCATGGTTTGATGTGATATGAGCTAAGCGATCGATAGATTTAATCACCATATGGTAGTGCGATTAATAGTAATGCTGTTTTCCCTCAGTTGGTCAGAACAAACGTGGCAGACTTGTTACTTGTTCAGATGACAATATCCGGTGAAAATTCTTATTTGGGTCAGATATTCCAAGACATAGGCTAGAATCTGTGATTGCGAAGTACAGTAAATACGCACACCGGTGCGGTGACTGACTGCCACACATACTCCTCAAAACATTAGATTCATCCATGCTGGAGCTGTGCCGGAACACAACCCCATGCAAACAAGATGAGCAGCTTGCAATTCCAGGTTTTCAAACAGAGATGGCAAAACTTAGGGACTGCAGCTTTAATAACATGGCAAACAGAGTGGGATCTATATACAATGATTAAACTCCATGAAATTAGTCCCAATGTTGGAAAAAAACAAAAACAATTTCTAACCGATGGGACCAGATTGTTTATACCTGCTGTAGAATTGGTCATTCCAGGATGACACGCAAGTTTTTAATACTAGGGGAAGATCCTCCAACATGTTCTTTCTGCCGAATGCCTTTATCCATTAAGCTTGTTTTATTGGATTGTGCTGGTCTCAACTTATTGAGGATTTTTTTTTCTCTTTTGAAGAGAGTTTTAACAGAGTTAAGCCAAATACAGTTTTGGAGTTTTAGCAAAAATAAATTTTAAAAACTCACTGTGAAAGTTTCTCACTGTGAAAATAGCCACAGAAGCTGGAATGGCATTAAACACAATCAAACAAACAAACTTGTAAAGTCTACAAGCGTGGACAAAAATACCACTGCACAGTTAAAGTAAATCCATTATGGCTGAAATAAAATGATTGACTGCAGCATTAAATTTATATCAGCATTAAATTTATATCTGTGTTTTTACAGTGTAGCGCATTATAACCAATCTCACATGAGTCTGTTGAGCTTATGAATGCAATGGCCAATCAGAGGCGCTCAGATGAGGCATCACTAAAACTGACAGGCTGCCTGAATTCAGCTCGCGAATTCTCCCATAAACAAGTGCAAATGTAAGTAGTGTTGTCACGGTACCAAAATTTCAGTATTCGGTACCGATACCAGTGAAAATCCACGGTTCTCGGTACCACATGCTTATTAAAAAACACACTATTTTTAATAATAAAGTCAAACAAAAATAAAATGTACAAAAATCAATGCCATTCTTTATACTTATTTAAATTGTGTCTCAAGTTTTTCCGCAAGTAATAAAAGTATGAAAAACAGTAAAGTTTCACCCAAATTTAATTTGTCTTTTAATTAATGAAATTTAAACACATTTTATTTTTTTGGTAAATAAAGGGGATTTATTGAAATATTGAGGAATATTGTGATTATTTCTTTAAAAATAAATATAATTTTTTTTCATTTTTTTGACGGGTTGCCGTGAATACCTTTAAATTTATGTGTGTAGCTATACGATATGACGCTGGTTTTACTCAAATGAAATGGTAAAATGCTTGTGAAGTGACTATCAGAGCAGTACTGGAGATGTTGTTTATGTATATGTCTTCATTGAGACGGCAGATGCTGAAATCACCGCGAGTGTCAGGCGCGCTTCAGTGCGTGTAGTTAAAAACGCGTCTCTGCCATTCATTCATTCACACACACAGAGACTCACAGAACATGCGGGATTCACATCTGAATCGACTTTTGCGGCTTAATATTTACAGATACTAGTCCGTGTCGCGATTTTGTTTTAAGTGTAATGACCTACTTTTGATTAATTCATCCAAACTTTGACAAATTCCGTGACATTCCGTGCTAAACTGTAAATTCCGTTTTTATAACTGGATTCCGAGATTCCGTCCGCGTTTTCTGCATCATGGAAATGATAGGGCCGTATGCGTCAAGAACCGGGTTGACCGGGTACTCTGTACCACCGCTGCTTAAAAAAACCTGGTACCGTGACGTTTTCATTTTTTTTAGTACCGAAGTACCGGGTCTTTTGACAATACTAGCTGTAAGCAAGCGATTCATTCATCAAACAGTGTATAGACCGCTTTATTGATTACATGGGGAGGTTTTTTTTTTTTTTTTAAATGCGTAATCTTGCACTAGACTGAAATCAGTCATAATGTTCTTAGACAATATAAATGTCCTTTGCTTGCTTTCTCTGTATAATTTATTCGCTGTTTGAATAACTGTGGAAGGTACAGGTAATTCATTTCTTCATCTGTGAACATGATTTGTGAATTCCATACATCTCTTTATAGTGAAAACCATATTTATGTCTATGCTGAAAACGACATCTCCCATCATTCCACCCGTCTACACAGCGTTATCAAGCTTCGCCTTTGTTATTGTTTTGAACATGCGACCTCTAGCGGCAAAAACTTACATATTGTGCCTTTAAACATGAAAAACCAGAGTCACTTTCAGTTACAACTTGTTTTTCTGTTTTGATTATCATAACTCGATAAGATATTTTAAAAGAGATTATGTTGTGAATAAAATAGTTTACCCAAAAATAAAATGTCTTATCACCAAGGATGCATCAGTCAGATAGCCTACTCTGTATCGGTATCGGCTCCGAAACTAGTGTTGTCTGCCGGATCGAGTATTGGTCAGACGAGACCGATCCAAATCCGATATTGTGCATATACTATTCTGTGTTATTGTTAAGCCCCACGAAAGGCACAAAAACGTTATGAAGCACCATAAAGTTTTCTTTATTCTTTATTTTAAAAGGGACAATTCACATTAATTGACCAAGTAAACAAGTCTACTATGTGAATGTGCCAGATTCAGCCATTCAGGCTAATTTTCATCTGCAGTCCCTGGCAGGTTGATGGTAAAAACAAAAGTCCACAAGTACACAGAAAACATGTATTCTGGCAAACATAGTCACAAACCAAAGAGAAAAAAATTAAATTAACCAAATACACATACAAAACAAGAAATCACTACTTTAAATTATGAAGACATGTTTGATTATCCAATAACCACCCTTTTATCGATTCGGAGAAAGAGCCAAGAGATGTAATATTTCTTATTTCTATGGGTATAGTATTCCTTTTATGTACTGCTCTATAAAAAATACTGAGTGCCCAAAAGCACTTCTTCTATGTGTTATTATACAGTCCCCTCTAGTAGTGGCTCTAGTAAATTAATGAGAATTTTGCCTTATAAATTTGTGGACAATTCCATGCAAAAGTCATCCTTAACATGAAAAAATAAAGTTTTTAACCAAAAGAATAAAACCCTGTTTAACTTGTGCATTTAGGTCTGTATTTTACTGCATCAACTTGCTTTAATATAAATTTGAAGGAAATCGCTGTTTATCCACCACATATGAGGGGTTGTTTTCAATGTTTCATATGTTTTCAAATTAGAGATTAAAGACTGCCCATTTTTAATTTATGACAACAGTAAGTATTTTGTAGAAAGATGGAGGCCTGTCTGAAAAGTAAATAAACTCACTTTGCCTAAACAGCAATGCTTTTTGGATTTATGAGGTCAGGATGCTTCAGTGCTGTGTCATGTCCATAACATTTTAAAGATTAAGTTTATATCATATAGTGATTATTAATGCAATTAACTTTAAACTTCAGACAGAACAGACAGGTTGTCGATGAGTGAGAGCAGAATAAGGATGGAGCAAAGGATGTGAGTGTCCTTGAAGGATGTTCAACACTGTTTTGTTTATATTTTGCTTGGCTTATAATCTTAAATGACAGATGTCGTATTTATTTATTTTTCTCTGCAACACTTTTCTTACTTTAACAGAAAAAATTTCAAACGAATTTTGATAAGATTTATAAAAATTGTTAATAGGCTATTTTTGTACAACCTACACTTTTTTTTCTCTCTCTGGGGCACTTTTTCCTATTGTGTTGTAAATGTTAAACAAATTGTATCCTGACAATAATAAAAATAGACTAAGAAATATGATTTTTGTACATTTTTGTTTTCTCTGTGATACTTTTTCCTACTTTGTTAAATTTAATGTTAGACGAATTTTGTGTCTTAAGAAAATTAATATAAATTCAAGTCAAAGTTAATAAATTCAAGACTCTTGACAAGTCCCGTGCATTCTTACGGGATAAATGACCATATAAGGAGTTCCACCCTCATTTACGTCATGAAGAGCCACAATCGGAAAAAAACCTCAGAAACTTGTACGAACCCGGAAGTAAGATTTTCGACACCGAAATACTGTATTATACATCCAAATTATTTTTTGAAACTTTGTCCATGCTTAGGATGAGAATCCAACTCTTTAACAGTGTAAACAACTCTGAATGCCTGAAACAGCATTGTGTGCGCACCCCCTTTAATCATTCGAATAATCGTTAGATTAATCGATGATCAAAATAATCATTTGTTGCAGCCCTAGTACACAAATGTTTTTCTTTTCCCAAATGTCCCAATTGATTCTTATTTATTCCTTTTAGGCCTGATGAAAGTGAAAGAAGGACAAGATCTGAATGAGGAGGAGAAGAAACATCAGTGTCAGAAAGATCATGATGTCAATGCTGGAGAAAAATCAGTGAGTTGCAGCATTCAAATAACAGACGTCAAAAGGCCTTTCAGCTGCTCTCAGTGTGGGAAGTCTTTCACACGTAAAGAAAACCTTAAGAATCACATGAGAATTCATACTGGAATAAAGCCTTTTACCTGCTCTCAGTGTGGAAAGAGTTTTACAACGAAAAGGCAACTTAAGGTTCATTTGCATATTCACTCTCAGAAAAACCTTTCAGCTGCTCTCAGTGTGGAAACTCTTTCAGATATAAACAAAACCTTAAGAATCACATGTTAATTCATGCTGGAATAAAGCCTTTTACCTGCTCTCAGTGTGGAAAGAGTTTTACAACGAAAAGGCAACTTAAGGACCATTTGCATATTCACTCTCCAGAAAACCCTTTCAGCTGCTCTCAGTGTGGAAAGTCTTTCACATGTAAAGGAAGCCTTGAGAATCATATGTTAATTCATGCTGGAATAAAGCCTTTTACCTGCTCTCAGTGTGGAAAGAGTTTTACAAAGAAAAGTCAACTTAAGGATCATTTACATATTCACTCTCCAGAAAACCCTTTCAGCTGCTCTCAGTGTGGAAAGTCTTTCACATGTAAAGCAAGACTTAAGAATCACATGTTAATTCATGCTGGAATAAAGCCTTTTACCTGCTCTCAGTGTGGAAAGAGTTTTACAACGAAAAGGCAACTTAAGGATCATTTGCATATTCACTCTCCAGAAAAGCCTTTCAGCTGCTCTCAGTGTGGAAAGTCTTTCACATGTAAAGGAAGCCTTGAGAATCATATGTTAATTCATGCTGGAATAAAGCCTTTTACCTGCTCTCAGTGTGGAAAGAGTTTTACAAAGAAAAGTCAACTTAAGGATCATTTACATATTCACTCTCCAGAAAACCCTTTCAGCTGCTCTCAGTGTGGAAAGTCTTTCACATGTAAAGCAAGACTTGAGAATCACATGTTAATTCATGCTGGAATAAAGCCTTTTACCTGCTCTCAGTGTGGAAAGAGTTTTACAACGAAAAGGCAACTTAAGGACCATTTACATATTCACTCTCCAGAAAACCCTTTCAGCTGCTCTCAGTGTGGAAAGTCTTTCACATGTAAAGGAAGCCTTGAGAATCACATGTTAATTCATGCTGGAATAAAGCCTTTTACCTGCTCTCAGTGTGGAAAGAGTTTTACAAAGAAAAGTCAACTTAAGGATCATTTACATATTCACTCTCCAGAAAACCCTTTCAGCTGCTCTCAGTGTGGAAAGTCTTTCACATGTAAAGCAAGACTTGAGAATCACATGTTAATTCATACTGGAATAAAGCCTTTCAGCTGCTCTGAGTGTGGAAAGAGTTTCACACGTAAAACAGACCTTGAGAATCACATGTTAATTCATACTGGAATAAAGCCTTTCAGCTGCTCTCAGTGTGGAAAGAGTTTCACATGTAAAACTAACCTTAAGAATCACATGTTAATTCATGCTGGAATAAAGCCTTTTACCTGCTCTCAGTGTGGAAAGAGTTTTACAAAGAAAAGGCAACTTAAGGATCATTTGCATATTCACTCTCCAGAAAAGCCTTTCAGCTGCTCTCAGTGTGGAAACACTTTCACACGTAAAACAAACCTTAAGCAGCACATGTTAATTCATGCTGGAATAAAGTCTTTCAGCTGCTCTGAGTGTGGAAAGTGTTTTACACGGAAAGGACAACTTAATGTTCATTTGGTAACTCACTCTTCAGAAAGTCTTTCACACGTAAAGGATACCTTGAGACTCGCATGTTAATTCATAGTGAGGTAAAGCCTTTCGGCTGATCTCAGTGTGGATAGTTTACATTTACATTAATATTTATTCATTTAGCAGAAGCTTTTATCCAGTTCATCTCAAATAGGCAAACAGACACAGTGCTTGTAATACCAAGTTTCAGGCATTGTTCAAATAAATATGAGCTAGACAGGGAAAGATTAAAGGAAAGAGAAAAGGCTTCTTTTTTTTTTTTTAAATAGTGACAAAAAAAGATGTTCACACTACAAGCGACGCAATGACAAAGCAACACAATCCTATTAATTTCAATTGAGAGCCAGCCATTTCCGGTGACACGAGTGACAGTGACCCGGATGGAAACAGGATGTAGGCGTGTCCAGTTTTTACAATGGAGGAAATGTTAGTAGAGCTATGACAACAATACTCCTGCATTTATGATGTTTCCTCAAGGGACTACTACAACAGAGTGAACAAAGTTCAGATAAAAACATATTTTAACTTAAGTTCTCTTTGGAGTATTGATAGTCCATACTGTCCTCTTCATGCAATCCAGGTATGTGTTCACTGTCAGGATTTTGTTCATTTTTGGCCTTTTCTGATGACAAGACGGCCAGAGTTTAAAAAAAAAAAAAAAAAAAAAAACAGCATTAGGTAGCCATTGTTTGTTTACACTCGCAGTACCTTCTGTCAGTCGATAGTCCTTCCTTCTTGAAGACCGCATGCACATTGTTTAAGACGGCAAGCAATGAAGGGTCAGGTAGCTATTTGTAGTCTGAATTTTGCATCCGATGACCCCTTAAAAAAAAAAAAAAAAACATGTCACTTTACAAGTAGTTTGAACATAAATGTGTGTTGGAAGTGTGTGTACACATCCATCCTATAATGATAAAAATCCACCCAGTGTTTTTTTTTTTAAATCCCCTTTTTCAGATCAGGCCGTTCTAAGATTCCTGTCAGAATAACGTAGTTCCGCACAGGCCGCTCCCATGATAGTTGATTGACAAGGCCGTCTTACCTTTAGACCTGCCTTGAATGAGCTGTCATCAATCCGTTATTGTGTCGACTCCGGTGCAGGGGAAGACCTGAATGGCTTTAAGATTAAGAGATTGATGTTTTTTTTGTTGGATGTAATAATGAATATAGCAGTCGTCATTTACTTCCGACATCTGAGCGGATTAACGCTACTTTCATTTTTGAAGGGAATGTGCCAATCCCGATCTACATAAATACATCTATTTTCGCGTGAATCATTCATGATCCAGCTTCATCTACAGAAGTGAGTATAAGGTTTTTTTATGAATCCTTGCAAATCGCCTTTCCTGATATGTGATAGTTAGCAAGTTTCGCGGCTGAAGTTTACCATCTGCTTGTCACCCCACGAAAGAGAGGGGTGGGATCAGCAGAGCTCATTTGCATTTAAAGCAACTTGGACTAGAATGGCTTGATGAAAAACAGAACTGATTTTGGCAGTGTAAAGATGGTGTTTTTTACACTACCATTGAGAAATTTTAACCAAAATTTATTACAGGCTTTTCATTAAGACCCTAAAGAATCATATTAACTTGTGGAAAATGGGCATCCGATGACCCCTTTAAGAGTCAAAATAACATAATTTGATTGACTCATTACACTTTGTTTTAAGAGACCCTTTAGCCTCCCCCCCCCCTCCCCCACACAAACACACATTAAGACATTTTCTTTATATAGGCCATAATTAAGCAGTTATAATGTATCTGCTATATGCATGTGTTGCATGTATGTTCCCCTATTATGTTAACCTAGTCACAACCCTTTACTTGTATTAGTTAGACTTTAAACGCCTATATTCAAGTGTATGAGTGTATTTCTGCTTTAATATCTTCTAGAGGTTTCTTTCTTATCAATTTGATGATCTTTTTATTCCTCAAACAATGATGTACACTATGTGATCGTGAAATGCATCATACAGTTTTTATTATGCTTTGAAGTAAAACTGCACCAACTCTCCAGACCAGCAATAAAAATGCAAATGGACAATAAACGGAGACAAAGAAAGTTTCTCCCCCTAAAAATTCATGCATCTGATTGGCAACTCCACCCAAAAGGTGGGTGCGGCTATGAACTATCAAAAGTCTCTTCTTTTTGGGTCTGACACACTCCAAAACTCTCCTCTTGAGTTTAACCTTCTGGCAGTTTTACCTTCAAGTAATTTTGTGGACTCGCTGTGAACTTTCCTATCTTCAGAAGAACCAGAGGAAAATTTTCAGCTCACTCCTAAAGAAATCATCAAGAGCCTCTTGTCTACTGCATCAGGACTCTTATTCAGCAACAAAAACAATGCAAGTAACCGTTTACAACTATTTAGATGCGTGTTTAAGTTTGAACCCCTTTGAAGGTGAATTTTGATTCTCTGATGATTCTCATTTAGGTTGTGGTTAATTGATGTGAAATACTGCCATTCTTTTGCTCTTCCTTACATTCCTTCATTCTATATGTATTTTGCTTAATTTAGTTGTATGTTAGCTATAGTCCCATTTATTAAATCCCTTATATTCACGATTGATTGTCTCTGTGTCCTGTTCATGATTCGAAGTCACTGAATGTTGCTCCTTGCTACATGCTAAACTACTGCTAGCACTGTATAAGTAGGAAGGCTATTGTTCCTTGGCCAGGAAAATAATCTTTCCTAGAATTGATAAATAATTATATTGTCTGCTCAGTGGACGGACAGATCAAATAATTGTAATATCGATTCTGCTACAGTTAATTCTAAGATCTAATCTAAATATTTATTATTAATTATAACCAGTTATAATTAATTATAAATTTTCCCCTTTTGAGCTAATTTACTACAGCAGGTTCAATGAAATGGTGCTCACCTCACATTATCAGTCCATCATGCACTGATAACTCATCATGGATTAAGAAGAATGATGACAGCTGGATCGACATCCTTCCTGTTGTGTGTCCATCCCTTCAGTATTTGCGTTCAAAGCAAACACAGCTCAGGACAGGATTCAGAAGCTGTTGTGAAGTCCTCCATGGACAGTGTAGGTGATCCTGGGATGACTGCTGAGACCATTTCAGGTTTCTGAATGTCCTCAACCATTACTGGTAAGGGTGTTCTTGATAAGCAATCTTGCAGCCGAGTTCTGAGCTCCAGGGCGGTACACACAGCAGCTGGGCTGAACACCTCTCCACTCTCATTCCAGCATGTCCAATTCCTTTCGTACCCAGCAACATGGTTAATGCTTTTTAGTCCATTCACAGTAAAAAGTGATGCCCCCACTTGATGTCAAGTGATTTCTCAATTTTTCTACGGTTTACACACAGGCTAATGACTCTTTCTCCACTGTGGAGTATTTTCTTTCAGCCGCAGTGAGTGTTTTGGCACCATCTGCATGGAGTTGTCAAATCCTTGCGAAGTCCATAGTTGGATGCATCAGTTTGTCACAACAGTTGGAAGAGCAGGAACTGGGCTCTCCACCAGCTCTGCTTTCACTCAATTAAAACATTTGTCGCTTCTGCAGTCCTTTCAAACAAATCACATTTCTCACAAGACCACGCAGTGGCTCCACTTACATTTAGACATTTAGGAGATGCTTTTTTCCAAAGCGACTTACAAATGAGAACAATGGTAGCAATCAAAATCAACAAAAGAGCAATGATACGTAAGTGCTATAACAAGTCTCAGTTAGCTTAATGCAGTACATGTAGCAAGGAATATTTAAGTTATATAATAAATAAAAACAACAGTGTTACGTTCCACGGTTATTGTTATAATACTGTTGAATTCTGTGTGCTGTGGTGTGCTTTTTTTCTCCCTTTCTGTGTGTTACCTGCTGCTCAACCAGGTGCTGAGGAGAGAGATGTGATCGCTCGCACCTTCAGCTCGTTACTGTGCAGAGGCTGCAAACTCAAATGTAATTCAACATGCCTGCCACATTAAGCTCGTCTTCCTGGAGTGTTGTTCCTCTTGCCTGCTCTGGGGTGTATTCCAGAAAGCAGGTTATGTGACATACCCGGGTATGTTTGAGGATAAGCGAGTGGATAACCTCAGCTTTCGGGTTCCAAAATCGGAGATAACTTTCAGGGTATGTAAGTAGGGCTGGGCGATAATTCGGTAACGATTATTATCGCGATATACTTTTTCCTCAATTAAACGATATGAAGAGGTCGATAAATGTTCGATATAATGTTTATGCGCCAAAAGCGGAGCGAAACAGCGCGCCTCATTTGAATTGCGCAACACGGACTGTTTATCCACTTGGATTAAAGTCAAACTGCGCGAGCTCCCTAGAGAAGATGCGTTTACTCACGGATGAGACGGTCACGCAAGCAGTAAACAGCGCTGTGAGATCGAAGCGATTGCATTCAGCAATGAACACACATTATTCTGTGATTTAAACTAGTTTAAATTAGAACAAAACAGGAGAAACACTGTGTGCAACAAGTCTACACATCACCATCATTTACCATGAATTTACTTTAGTAACACTCACTGCACCATGGTATTGTGGCAGAAATGTGGGATATTCACATTGAATTTTATTACAGGAATAATGGTGTAAAATTACAGTATGTATTTGTGATTAAGCTATAGTGTGCATTATACTGAATGTTTTTAGACTACTGTTTTTCATGCAGGCTACCTAAAAACCATATAGTTATATTTTTTTACCATGGTATTGAGGTGTTATATGTGCGGTTTTAACTGTGTTCATCATGATTTAAATGTATGCTACTATGGGAGATAATGTTCATTAAAAAATGTACCTCTGCATCCTAATTCAAGCTACTATCAAATGTGAATTTCTAAGAGACAAAAAAGTTATTATTATTATTATTATTATCAGGCAAGCCAAACCTGTTTCATTAGAACATGCAGCACCTAAGAAATTAATTTTTCTAGTTAGATATTTATTTTGTTAAGGAAAATTAATGCTCTGGTTTCTACAGCTTTCACTTTGGAGCAAAATTCTGGCTTTAAACTTGAAAGAAATAAAGATTTGACATTTATCGTGATAATTATCGTTATCGACTGATATGAAAAAAATTATTGTGATCATTTTTTTGGCCATATCGCCCAGCCCTATATGTAAGTGTAGGACCTTATCGAACAACACAAAATAACGGCAGTACTACCCATTCCTTAGAAGGGTTTAAAGAGCCTTCTACCAGCCATATGCGGTCATAAGACTAGTTAATAATCAATCTCAGGCCATGGTTTGAACCATTTCCTGTCAGTGTTTTCTTGTCCACTCAGAAGGGATGATAATGACTTAACTTAATCAAGAAAACAACAAAGAAGTTTTGTATGCAGAACTGCAAGAGTCTTTCTCACAACCCGTGGAAGCCTCGTGAGCTAATCACCATGTATACCACCATAACACCATGACTTTGGTCAACTAAAGTTGTATTAAATGTGCTTTATAAATAAATTGAACATTGAACATAAAGCTATAGTAAAGCCGCGGGGTGATTAAATTAACTGGCGCCCTCAGGACATCGAGATCTGCACCACGGACGCGTCCCATGACTCTTCCTGCTCTCCTGCATGTTCAACTCTTTCCTTTTTCAGACAAAGACAGTTTCAAATAAACATTTTTTGAAAAGGACAATCATTTAAAATCATTTAAAGTGTTGGAGCAATATGCTTACTAATAATTGTGTGCTATGCCCTTTTTATGCATGTGTTATTTCTAATCTGTATTTGGACCTCCGTTTAATGATCCCAGAAGGTGCTCTTTGGTTGGGTTCAAATATATATCTATAGAAAAAACGAATTCAAAAATGTTAAAAGGCCTTTATTCAAACATGGCTCACTCTAGAAACATTAAAAACTGCACACTGATGCATTTCAGAACAGGTGTTCCGATTTTAATCGTATGGCTATGGATATGAAATATCGTTTTAAACAGAGAGGTTATCAAAAAAGAGTGGTCGATCAGGCTTTGGATAAAGTGACACTGCTACAACAGGATGATCTACTCAAAAAGAAAAGCAATAAGAACAGCTCCACACGACCGTATTTTGTTATGGATTTTAGTACTGTCTCACATGACATCAAGCGTATAATAAATGGTAATTGGGGGATTATTCAAAGTGATCCAAGTCTACAAGAGCCTCCAACTGTGAGCTATCGAAAGGCACCTACAATTAAAGACAGAGTTGTGAGAAGTTACTTGCCTGCTATGAAATGGACAACATGGTTGGACAACATGGTTGGACAGAGGAATACGAGGCATATTTAAGTGTGGACACTGCAATCACTGTGAGAATGTAATTCAGACCAAATCATTTATGGATGTTTGCACAAAGAAAATGTATTTAATTAGATCCTTTATTAATTGTAAAAGTACGCATGTAATTTATAGGCTTCAATGTCCCTGTAACTGTTTCTATGTGGGCCAGACTAAACAAAGACTACATGATAGATTATGGGATCACAAAAATGAAAAACTTTAAGAATCATTGGTTTGGAAGTTGTAATTGGATCTATTAGAAAGGGCGATAGACTACAAAGACTAATACAAAGGGAAGCCTTTTGGATTTTTCAGTTAAAAGCCACCATTTTTCCTGGTTTGAATGAGGAATTAGACTTAACTTGATATTTGTGAAATGACTCATCATTATGATTCTTATTTGTATGACTGTTTTCCTTTTTTGGGGGAATGTGATTATACCTTATAAAGGTTTATGATATTATGTCCCCCCCTTGTAATGGTTATTTTGGTATCTTCCTTTTTTACTTAGATATTGATTATATCTACACCTGTGATCAATTTTGTATCTGACACACTCGGAGGAAGGCTGGGCCGAAATGCATCAGTGTGTAGTTTTTAATGTTTCTAGAGTGAGCCATGTTTGCATAAAGACCTTTTAACATTTTTGAACCAGAATAAGTGCCTTGGATTTGTTTTTTCTATAGACACTGAATGATATTTAATATGTCAAATGTTTGTAAAGTCATGTAGCCTACACCCATCAACTTTTTATGTTTACTTATGCTTTTTTACTCATATTATTATTTTATTTATTTATTTATTGCTGTTTTATGAGATGAAAATGATATTTTTCAATATTTATAGTTTTCACCCAGATATTATAACAGTGATTAGTTACGCGTTGACTTGGAATTATGCGTACGTCTTTTTTCGGGTGCTGTTGCCATGGTGAATCATAATTTTGGAGCTCCATTGTCATTGATCATGACTTCTCATAGTTGTGGTGCATGCGATAAACACAGAGTCAACCTACTCAGTGTGGATTGAACTAACTTAGTTCAGCTGTTCTGTAACTGAAAACTCAAGAGTTTCCCATCTCAGGATAGGTCAACTCAGAGTTCAGGTAATTCAGAGTTGGTTGAACCTTCTTATTGAAACGGGCCCCAGGTCATTGATACCAAAACTTTTTGAAAAGAGTTTCAGAAACTCCAGTTACGGAGTGGTTGTGTAGCCGGTGAAACCGGAGATTTTGGCTTGTGACGTCAGAGTGCATGCTTTTCAAGCATTTGATTGGCCAACATGGCTTTACGGTTAGAGTTTTATTGCCACATGTTTATTTGCCATGCTCTTGGCAGCGCTTCATAGGGTGTTTTTTTATTTTCATATGGACAAGATTTTTTTTTTAAAACAAGGGACAAAAAACTCTGTTTATAAAACCATAACCAGTGTACATGTGACTAGGCCTTAAAGAGCGATTCTTTACTCCCTGTGATGTAATGTCACATTTTCTCCAAATGTGTCAACAGACCCACATGAAAACAAGAAAACAAGAGTCATGCCTCTCTGAACATCCATGCATGTTTTAACTGTCAGTTCAGGTACAATGAACGATGATTGATATCATTGCTAGTCTAGTCCCAGATAGCAAGAACATTTGGGCCAAATGTGGCTGATAGCTCTCACATTTGGCCTAGGTATGGCATGGCTAAGCACATATCGGCCAAACTTTCCCCATATATGTTTTGCCATACAGTAGCTTTAGAATTGGAGGGAATTTTCTTTTGGATGACAATATGTTTTGAGGTATATGGTCCAGATGACAGCACACAAATAAGAGCCATATATGGCTTGGCTATGGCACACCATGGAATGTGTTAACTTATGGTTAACATTTGGCTTTTATTTGGAAAAACACGTATAAACTGCTATAGTCATGTGTGGCACGTTAGTGGCAGTCCACATCTCAGCCCATTCAACAATGTAATTGGTTGCTTTGTGCCTTACCTTATTTCTATTGGTGGATTACTGAAATTTAGAAAATGTATCCGTTATTTCCCACTCTGCTTCCTCTTTCAACCACCGTTAAAAAAGAAGATGATGAAAAAGCTCCCTGTTTACAACAACAGCCTTTGCCCGGATACATATTAGTCAGGTAAGTGCAGTTTTGGTGTTTTAAATGTTTTCTAGGGGTGTAATGGTACACTTATTCGTACTGAAAATTGTACCGAACAAATACAGTGTAATTTTAATCACTGCACGTGTGGAACTTAATCCGTTTCAGTTCATATCCGTGAATAAATCCTCACTATACATTATTACTAGGCTATACATTACATCCTGTAATTACAAGGTTTGTGTTTTGTTCTTTTTGATAAGAAACAAAGTATCATCTTTAAAATTATGTCTATTTTTATTATCTAAATTATATCCATAAATGCCATTTTGACGCTCTTTTGACGGAGCTCAAACTCAAAACACGCAGCAGCAACAGGCAGTGACGTCTGCTAAATGTTAACATAGTAAGCCTATTTATTATTGCTGTGGTTACTGATCTTCACATTTAATGGCTTTAATTTAATCTTTTATGAGATTCTGAAACATATAATGATTTAGTTGTGAACATAACATTTGTAAAATAAATAAATATACTAAGAAATTGTGGAAAGTATGGATACTATGTAAAAACTGTACCCTTCCACGTCACCTGAAATGCTCAACTAATCTAATCTGATGTAAAAAAAATAAAACACTTTTATCAGGACCAGCAAGATTGTACAGAAATGAATCTGTGAGGTACTGCTGAGAAATCAGTGTAAAAAAGTTTTTTTATGTCTGGACAAAATGCTTCTAACCTTTCAGCTCAACTAGACTAGCAATGATATCAATCATCGTTCATTGTATCTGAACTGAGGGTTAAAAACATGCATGGATGTTCAGAGAGGCATGCCAGTGTTTGCTTGTTTTCATGTGGGTCTGTTGACACATTTGGAGAAAATGTGACATTACATCACAGGGCTTAAAGAATAAACAGATTTTTTTGTCCCTTGTTTTAAAAAAAAAATCTTGTCCATATGAAAATAAAAAAAACACCCTATGAAGCGCTGCCAAGAGCATGGCAAATAAACATGTGGCAATAAAACCCTAACCGTAAAGCCATGTTGGCCAATCAAATGCTTGAAAAGCATGCACTCCGACGTCACAAGCCAAAATCTCCGGTTTCACCGGCTACACAACCACTCTGTAACCGGAGTTTCTGAAAATCTTTTCAAAAAGTTTTGGTATCAATGACCTGGGGCCCGTTTCAATAAGAAGGTTCAACCAATTCTGAATTACTTGAACTCTGAGTTGACCTACCCTGAGATGGAAACTCTGAGTTTTCAGTTTCAGAACAGCTGAACTAAGTTAGTTCAATCCACTCTGAGTAGGTTGGCAGTGCTTGATATCACCACAGTCCATTTTTTCTTGATTAGTTGATTCTTTATCGTCCATTTTTTATCTTAAATTAAATTTTATACACCATCATTTTAATTTCTATAACGTGTGAATATATCCCTATCATATTCTACAACAAAATAATCAGAGTGCCTTGTTATCACTAGTTTTAATTTGATTTTCTGAGTCCGCTATAAACTTATAACCCGTTAGCATCGCCAGCGCAGTTGCCGCTAATCTCGCTAACATTGCTAATACTCTACTCACAAATCTCCATCCGGAAGCGCTTTGCTCCCCTTCATGAGACGGAATGTGACGCTGTGATCATTGGAGACTCCATCGTCCTGCACGTCACCCCAGCAGAGTCGGAGCGGAAATCCTGTCGGACAACATCTCCAGGACGCTACGCTCCATATGACTAGTAAGCCAATTCTCAAATAACTCCTATGATGGCTTTTTCCTACCCACTTAAATGACAGAAGTACTTGCATTGTCCGATCTATAAAAACTGTCTGTTCCCTGAATAGTGAGGTCAAAATATAAATTTAATGCAGGATCTAGAAAAAATCTGATTAGATTAGATTAGATTAGATTCAACTTTATTGTCATTACACAAGTACAGGTACAGGGCAACGGAATGCAGTTTAGGTCTAACCAGAAGTGCAATAGTAGCAAGTGCAGTATATACAATTGTTGAATAAGTGCAGGACAAGGATATGTACTGAGTATATGTATAAATATATATAGAAAGATGGTTATTAATATAAACAGAATTTACAGGTGAATATGTATAGTGAATAAATATACAGAAATTACAAGTGAATATGTATAGTGAATAAATGTACAGAATTTACAGGTGAATATGTATAGTGAATAAATATACAGATGGCTATTACTATAGGCAGAATTTACAGGTGATATGTACTATCAATATAATATATATACAGATGACTATTACTATAAACAAGGTGTAAAAGTGCAGTGGAAGTGATTACGTATTACAATTAGACATACGGTGCAAAATATTAATGTAAGCATTGATAATGTGACAACAGTCGGCAGTGCAAATGAGCATAGTCCAATTTAGGTATGGTAGTGCAAGATACAAAAGTAAACAGTTGTTACTGTAATAAAATTTACATTCAGTAGTGCAAATAAGGCAGATGTGAGGTAGGAGAGAAGAGTTAATAATATATGAGGAAGTGGATCAACGGGGTTAGAGTTCAGTAAAGAGACAGCTCTGGGGAAGAAACTGTTCTTTAGTCTGCTGGTCCTGGTCCGGAGGCACCTGAAACGCCTGCGGAGGCAGGAGAAAACAGTCTGTGGGCTGGGTGAGAGGAGTCCTTAAGGATGCTGCGAGCTCGATGCAGACAGCGTTTCCTCTGGATGTGTTCAATGGCAGGTAGTGGAGTCCCTGTGATGCGCTGGGCAGTTTTCACCACCGTTGCAGTGCCTTGCGCTCCGCAACAGAGCAGCTCCCATACCATACTGTGACACAGTTGGTCAGGATGCTTTCTATTGCGCAGCGATAGAAGTTCACCAGGATAGCTGAGGAGAGCTGATTCTTCCTCAGTGTCCTCAGAAAGAAGAGGCGCTGGTGAGCCTTCTTGACCAGGCTGGAGGTGTTGGTTTTCCACAACATGTCCGCCGAGATGTGGATCCCCAGGAACTTGAAACTGGAGACACGCTCAACAGCCATTCCATTGATGTGGATGGTGTCGTGTGTGCCTCTTGACTCCTTCCTGAAGTCCACGATGAGCTCCTTCGTTTTGGTGGTGTTGAGGAGCAGGTTATTTTCAGTGCACCATGTGGCCAGGTGCTGGATCTCCTCCCTATAGGCAGTCTCATCGTTGTTACTGATGAGGCCAATCACCGTGGTGTCGTCTGCAAACTTGACGATGGAATTAGATCCATACACAGGCTTGCAGTCGGAGGTGAAGAGGGAGTAGAGAAACGGGCTTAGCACACAGCCCTGTGGTACACCAGTGTTAAGTGTGATGGATGTGGAGCAGGTGAATCCTGATCGAACATTCTGGGGTCTGTTGGTCAGGAAGTCCAAAATCCAGTTACACATTGAGGTATTGATGCCCAGGTCTCCAAGTTTGGCTATTAACTTGGTTGGGATGACAGTGTTGAATGCTGAGCTGAAGTCAACAAACAGCATACGTGCATAAGTGTTCTTATTGTCCAGGTGAGTGAGCACAGAGTGCAGTGCCATGGAAACTGCGTCCTCTGTGCTCCTATTGCTACGGTAGGCAAACTGGTGTGAGTCCAATGTGGATGGTAGAGAGTCTTTTAGGTGTTCCAGGACCAGCCGCTCAAAGCACTTCATGACGATGGGTGTGAGTGCTACAGGGCGGTAGTCATTAGGGCACCTCGGACTAGAGTGTTTTGGCACTGGCACAATGGAAGTGCATTTAAAGCATGTTGGTACGGCTGCTTGGGCAAGAGACAGGTTGAAAATGTCTGTAAAACCCCAGCGAGCTGCTCCGCACATGCCCTGAGAACACGACCAGGGATGTTGTCTGGTCCAGCAGCCTTGTGCGCGCTGATCCGGCTCAGTTCCTTGCAGACATCTGTGGAGGAGAGTATGATTGGTGGGTGGTCAGCTGAGGATTGAGCTTGGTGGCAGTTTCTCTGTTGTCTCTTTCAAAGCGAGCATAAAAGTAATTTAGCTCGTTCAGGAAGTTGACATCAGTGGCTGCGGGGTGGAGTGGGTGGGTTTGTAGTCACTGATGGCCTGAATGCCCTGCCACATGCGTCGAGGGTCAGAGTTGGAAAAGTGTCCCTCTATCTTTAGCTTGTAGCAGTGCTTGGCCTTTTGATGCCCCTCTTCAGGTTTGCTCTGGATGTGCTGTAGGCTTGTGCATCTCCTGATCTGAAGGCAGTGTTGCGTGACTTCAACAGGAGTCGCACTTCCTTGTTCATCCAAGGCTTCTGATTTGGATATGTGGTGATCTGTTTCTGGGTTGTAACACTGTCAATGGTGATATTGATATGATCCAATACAGAGGAGGTGTAAGAGTCAATGTCTGTGTGAGCGCCACTGGTGGCTTGAGAAGCAAACATACTCCAGTCTGTGTGTAGAAACCTTTCCTGGAGTGTGGAATCTGCCCCGCAGGCCACACTTTGATGGTCTTCACTGATGGCTTCACACGGTTGATGAGGGGTGCATATTTGGGGTGAGGAACAAAGAAAGGTGATCTGACTGTCCCAGGTGGGGAGGGGTGTCGCAACGTAAGCTCCAGCCATGTTTGTGTAAACATGGTCTAAGGTTTTGTTTCCTCTGGTGTGACAGGAAACATGCTGGTGAAACTTGGGTAGTACTGACTTTAAGTTTGAGTGATTAAAGTCACCTGCAACAATAAAAGCCGCTTCCGGGTGATCAGTCTGTTGTTTACTGATGGCTGCGTGAAGTTCTTTCATAGCAAGCTTGGCATCAGCATCCGGGGAATATAGGCTGCAGTTATAATGGTGGAAGTGAACTCCGCGGTAGATAAACGGTCTACATTTAACCATGAGAAACTCAAGGTTAGCTGAACAATGACTCCCAACAATAGCAGAGTTTGTGCACCAAGCTTTGTTAATGTAAATGCACAATCCACCACCTCTGGTCTTACCGGAGCCATCTAATGTTCTATCCGCCCGGTGTGTGGCGTCCGCTAGCTCAATAGCGGTGTCCGGTATTCCGCTGTTTAACCAGGTTTCCGTGAAGATTAGGACGTTACAGTTCAAAAGTTTCTTGCTGTGTGTGATGCTGAGTCGAATCTCCTCCATTTTGTTCACTAGCGACCGTACATTGGCAAGGAAAATGCTGGGTAAAGAGAGCGGTGTGGTGTTAGCCTTAGCTTAGCTCTTAGTCCTCCGCTTCCCCGCCTTTGTTTACGATCTCGGCGCCGCCTGCGAGCACTTCCGCCCGGCCGGGTAGGGTGCATAGCCTCGGGTGTCCTAGCGATCTCAGGAAGGAGTCGAAGATTGTCCATAAAAGTGTCGGAAATTCGCAAACCGATATCCAAAAGCTCACAACGGGTGTACGATGAAAAGGCACAACTGTTCTGCACGAACAGGCCCGAGATGAGTAAGAAAAATACCGCAAAATTGCAAAATCTGGAGAGACCCAGAGCCTCGCGATGTACTCGCGCCGCCATCTTGGGAAAATTTTTTTCAGTCATCATGATTAAACTAGAAAAATGCAAAATAAATGAACAAAAACTATTTTTAAAGCTTGGACTCCTAAACATTAGATCACTTGCACCCAAAGCAGTTATTGTAAATGAAATGATCACCGATAATAGTTTTGATGTACTCTGCTTGACTGAAACCTGGCTCAAACCAAATGATTATGTTGGTCTAAATGAGTCTACTTCACCAAGCTACTGTTATACGCATGAGCCTGATGAGTTATTAAGCCTCTTATTAAGTATCCACATCTAGATCCTAGTGAACTGGCAAATTACAGACCCATTTCAAATCTTCCATTTATGTCTAAACTTTTTGAAAAAGTTGAGTCTGGTCAATTGTGCTCCTTCTTGCAAAAAAAAAAAGAATATCTCTGTGAAGAATTTCAGTCAGGTTTCAGGCCCCATCACAGCACAGAAACTGCACTTGTTAAAATTACAAATGACTTGCTTCTTGCATCAGATCAAGGCTGCATCTCATTGCTAGTTTTACTTGAGCTTAGTGCTGCGTTCGACACTATAGATCATGACATACCCATAGATCGATTACAAAACTATACGGGTATTCAAGGGCAGACTTTAAAATGGTTTAGATCCTACCTGTCAGATCGCTACCACTTTATTTAAACGGGGAGTCATCTCAATTATCACCAGTAAAGTATGGAGTACCCCAAGGATCTGTCCTAGGTCCTCTGCTATTTTCAATATACATGTTGCCCCTTGGTAATATTATTAGAAAATACGGGATTAGTTTCCATTTTTATGCTGATGATATTCAACTATATATCTCAACAAGACCAAATGAAACCTCTAAATTATCTAAGCTAACAGAGTGTATTAAAAATGTAAAGGATAGGATGACCAATCATTTTCTCCTATTAAATTCAGATAAGACAGAAATATTACTTATTGGACCAAAAAAACAGTACACACAATCTCTTGGATTACAATTTGCAACTAGACGGATGTACTGTTACTTCCTCTACAGTCAAAAATCTGGGTGTTATATTAGACAGCAACTTGTCTTTTGAAAATCATATTTCCAATGTTACAAAAACAGCATTCTTCCATCTTAGAAACATTGCCAAGCTACGAAACATGTTACTTGTTTCCGATGCAGAAAAGCTAATTCATGCATTCATGACCTCTAGACTGGACTATTGTAATGCACGCTGGTTGTCCTGCATATTCAATAAACAAGTTACAGGTAGTGCAAAATGCAGTGGCTAGAATCCTCACCAGGTCAAGAAAATATGATCATATCACCCCAATTTTACGGTCTCTGCACTGGCTCCCTATTAATTTCCATATCAGTTACAAAATATCATTACTTGCCTTTAAGGCCCTAAATGCTTTAGCTCCTGCGTACCTAATTAGTCTTCTATCACGCTATAATCCAACACGCTCCCTAAGGTCGCAAAACTCTGGACTTTTGGTAGTACCTAGGATAGCAAAGTTCACTAAAGGAGGTAGAGCTTTTTCACATTTGGCTCCCAAACTCTGGAATAGCCTTCCTGATAACGTTCGGGGTTCAGACATACTCTCTGTTTAAATCTAGATTAAAGTACATCTCTTTAGCCAAGCATTCACATAATGCATCATATTGTACTGCAGCTATATCTGCTCAAATGCACATTATTATTCTTTAGCTTGGGTTGAACAAATCATTTTTGCTTGGATGGAACAGCATCTATGCTAATTGTGTCTCTATTTGTTTCTCTGTTTTTGCCGTGGGATTAACTAGGTAATTTTGGTAACTAGGAATTACAGAAGCTTCAGTCTGGATCTAACCCTTAAATGATCTGAGATGACCAAACACCTGAGAAGAGATGATGCCAACCCCTCAGAGGACCAGAATTATCCAATTTTGCTATAAGTTAAATATATTAAGTTTGTACAATATATAAATATATTGTAAAAACTTAATTTTCTGTAAAGCTGCTTTGCAACGATTTGTATCGTAAAAAGCGCAATACAAAAAAACTTGAATTGAATAGAATGAGCCCTGTCAGAGCCCGGTCGTGGCAGCAGATTTGCAACAATATATAGTGATATTCTCAATGTTACTCAGAAAACAGGATACAGGTTTAACTCATTCGAAATACTTCTGCTTAATGTTATACAGTCAGATATGCAAAAGAAATCTCTCCTATCTCTTGCTCTGGCTACTGTGTATAGACCTCCAGGGCCATATACAGATTTCCTAAAAAAATTAGCAGATTTCCTCTCAGACCTATTGGTTAATGTTGATAAAGCGCTAATTGTCGGAGATTTTAACATTCACGTTGATAATACAAATGATGCGTTAGGACTTACGTTTACTGACCTAATAAACTCCTTTGGAGTCGAGCAAAAATGTTAACGGGCCTACTCATCGTAGCAATAAACTATCCGCGCGCTCCTTTTTTGATTGCTACCTGTCAGTGCCGGTGAAGCAGTGTTGCCAGATATTGCTACAAAAAATAAACACAACCAATCTCCTGAAAAATGCACCAAAATAAGTTTAAATCTTGTATTTTGCAAATAGGATACAGAATCTCTAACCTCAACCTTCATCTTTCCACTTTATTAATGCCCTAATTACTTTATTAACGCTGTTACATTAAGTATTAACCCTTTCGCACGTGAGTTTATAATATTCTAGCTGAGCCCCCAGCGTGAGTTTTTTTAGGCAACCGTTATTTTAGAACTTATTGCCTTATTGTTTCCATGGTGACGCGTCATGCTTGTCATGTGACACACCGCAGCCACGATAGCGCTGTATGGTACATGGATCGCTTTTATTTCGTTTTTTCTTTTTTATTCAAAATATTCACAAACATGCTCACTATATTATGAAATATCTGATATTCCGATTCTGATATATGTGCAAGTAATTATTTGGTAGTTTAAACACTTTTATAATGACCTTGTTAGTTGATGGGTGCCGCCATGTTAGTTCATGCTGAATCTGAGCTGTGGGGTTTACAACTCGCAAATTCATCCTTTCCTCCCGAAACACGTTAAAGTAAGTCTCCGGTGAACTGGGAGAAGAATAGAGTAAACTTTATTGTTACCTACGCACAACCTGATATTGCTGAGTGCGATGTGTTCCTGGGTCAACATCTTTGTTGACCCTGGAACAACATTGTGATTAACTAATCAGATTTCAAGAACCAGTTTATAATTTTTGTGAAGTTTAGGATTACAATCAGTGTTTGGTGCCTGTACATCAGTGTAATTCATCTATCAGTTCCTCTGATTTTAGGGATTACTCATGGGTAAGGTTAGGTTTAGGTGTAGGAATATGGTTAAGATTATATTTTTGGATTAAAATGTTGTTCCAGGGTCAACAAACTATGTTGACCCAGGAACACGTCTAACTCGGCAATATCAGGACGTGCGTTACCTACACTATGTGTATATGATATCAATAAAACATGTCCTCAGATTATATTTGTAAGGATCATTATTGCCGTTTCCATCGACATTAGCCTGTATTTTACAAACAATAAATGTATGGTTTTGCTAGTACTTATGAGCATTTAAATGTCTGGAACCTAAAATAAGCATTATATGGTTGAAAACACTGAATATTTGTAATAATATGACAAGCGTTCAGCGCGTCTGATCTGTCTCAGCGCCAGGAAAAGCACGAAAGCAGATTTGAATTCAGCAGTAATGACGCGACTCACTGAACGTTCTAATCACACTGGTGTGTACGCTTCAGGGACCAGCCAAGACTAATCACACCGGTGTGATCGTACGCGTCAAAGGGTTAAAACAAGTCCAGCAATGCTTATAATAACTGGATCTGGCAACATGGCGGAGCGGAGTGGAGTGGAGACTGCACTTGCGCCAAGCTCCTTCACTCCTTCGTTTCGCAGCTGCTGCGAGTCAGCCACGTGAATTTAATCAGCGACATGATTTTAAATAATTTTTCATATGTTTTCAAATTTTATTTTTGAACATGAAACATTTATGGAGGTCTGGACCTCATAGCTGGCTATGGGCCTGGATGTGTAAAGTGAACCAGTGTAAGCTAGCCTATATGAATGAAATGAGCGCAAATCAATAGCCGCGTTGGGGTCTATGTGTGTCTCTCAGAAATCTTTGTCTGGAGTTATATCAACTCGACAAAAATATCCTAAAAACGCTCCTAACTTCAAACCTTTTTGAAATCCAACTGTAAAAACGCATTACATTTAATTATACAAGATGAAGAAAAGCGATGTTTGATCAAGGGTTTTGGAGGGTCCAAATGATTTGTTGCGCTCTGTTGATAAAAAACTCGTAAATGATCACAGACTCCCGCAACACATAATCTAAGTTACTTAAAGTTCAAGCGAGCTTTATTGTTATTTAGTGCTCTTATTTAAGATTGTGGATGCTTGTCTCTTGTCAAATTTGTGCACAAAGTTTCACTGGAAAATAAGAAGAATAAAGTTATTTTTCTTTTTTGATAAAGTTTTAAATAGAAAATATTTACAAAGTTATCATTTTAATATAAAGGAATACTTTCTTTAGTTATACAAGTCATATTTGTTAAATGAAAACTATGAATCGAACGGATTTGCAATTTAAAATGGTATTTTCATGTAATTTGATGAACTTCCAGTTTAAGCCACGCCCACTTCCGGATCTATACGAATACAGATACAAATAATTTTGAGATCATCACAGATACAGATACAGATACAAATAATGGCTCCGCTGCACACCCCTACTGAAATGTATACTGGGGAAATGCGCTCTGATGGTAAAATCATCAGCTCAAATCGATCCCTTCTAAGTTTCAAAAGGTAAGGCAGTATGCGGGGAAGTCATGGCCTAATGGTTAGAGAGTTAGAGAGTCTCAGGTCTGGCAGGAATTGTAGGTGGGGGGAGTGAATGTCCAGCGCTCTCTCCACCCTCAATACCACGACTGAGGTGCCCTTGAGAAAGGCACCGAACTGCTCTCCGGTGTGTGTGTGTGTCTGTGTACCTACTTAACCATATTTTGGGGACAAATTTGTACCCAAAAGTGAGCTAAACCTGACAAAAGCTCCAAAAACCTCCCTTTGGAGACGTCCTCATTTGTAAAACCGGTTTAAAAATAAAGTAAACAAAGGTTTTTTTGAAATTGTAAAAATGCAGAAAGTTTCCTGTAAGGGTTAGGGTTGGTGTAGGGCAATAGAAAATACGGTTTGTACAGTGTAAAAACCATTACGCCTATGGAATATCCCCATTTAGATAGCTAAGTAAACGTGTGTGTGTGTGTGTGCACTTTGGATGGTTTAAATGCAGAGCACAAATTCCGAGTATGGGTAACCATACTTGGCCTCACCTCACTCACTCATTCACGTCTTTTGTAATTGTTCTTAAAATATCAGGAGAGTTTTATGCAGTTTGAGATCCATCCGTGTTAGATATAAGTCTTGAATATGTAATGAATGATGAAATATTCATGCAGTTTAAAGTCTTAAAATGTCTTAAATATTTACAATATTAAGCCTTAAAGATCAAATAGTCAACAATTTAAATGATGGGGTCTTAATTACACCAATAAACATCAGCATGTTATCTCGGCCATACTGATCTAAAGAGAGAGACATTTTCCCTGTCCCGCTTTTTGTAGAATAAAGTCCTGGTTAGTGTCACGGCACGGTAGGGATGTGCAACGAAGGAACAAGGTCTGGGTCCAGATGCAGGGAAAAAACACTTTAATAAACAACGAAAAAGGGGGAGGGGGACCTGGGGACTGAGGGAGCGCCCGGCGGGATGGGGACCCAGGGCAGAACCAGCGGCCACCACAGCAGTGTGTGCGGAGCTGGCACCCTGAAGCGGGCAATGGCTGGCTCCGCTGCCTCGGGAACCTTGTGTGCGGGCACCGCCGCCGGGAGGATCATGAGCGGGCGCCGCCGCCGAGAGGAACGTGAGCGAACACCGCCGCTTCGGGAGCTTTGTGAGCGGACACCGTCGCCTCGAGAGGAACGTGATGTGCGGACACCGCCGCCTCGGGAGGACCGCGAGCGGACACCGCCGCCTCGGGAACCTTGTGTGCGGACACCGCCTCCTCGGGAACCTTGTGTGCGGACACCGCCTGGAACCTTGTGTGCGGACACCGCCGCCTGAACCTTGTGTGCGGACACCGCCGCCTGAACCTTGTGAGCGGACACCGCCGCCTGGAACCTTGTGTGCGGACACCGCCTCCTTGGGAACCCTGTGTGCGGGCACCGCCGCCTCGGGAGAATCGAGAGCGGACACCGCCGCCTCGGGAACCTTGTGTGCGGACACCGCCGCCTCGGTAACCTTGTGTGCGGGCACCGCCGCCGGTAACCTTGTGAGCGGCCACCGCCGCCTCGAAGGATCGTGAGCGGGCACCGCCGCCGAGGAACGTGAGCGGACACCGCCGCCGGTAACCTTGTGTGCGGGCACCGCCGCCGGGATCCTGTGAGGATCGTGAGCGCCACCGCCGCCTCGGGAGGAACGTGGCGGGCACCGCCGCTGGAACCTTGTGAGCGCCACCGCCGCCGGGATCCTGTGAGGATCGTGAGCGGCCACCGCCGCCTCGGGAGGAACGTGAGCGGGCACCGCCGCCTCGGGAGGAACGTGAGCGGGCACCGCCGCCTCGGGAGGAACGTGAGCGGGCACCGCCGCCTCGGGAGCCCTGTGTGCGGACACCGCCGCCACGGGAGGAACGTGAGCGGAAACCGCCGCCTCGGGAGGAACGTGAGCGGAAACCGCCGCCTCGGGAGGAACGTGAGCGGAAACCGCCGCCTCGGGAGGAACGTGAGCGGAAACCGCCGCCTCGGGAGGAACGTGAGCGGACACCGCCGCTGGAGGAACGTGAGCGGACACCGCCGCCTCAGGAACCTTGTGAGCGGCCACCGCCGCTGACGATCGTGAACGGCTACCGCCGCCTCGGGAGCCCTGTGAGCGGACACCGCCGCCTCGGGAACCTTGTGAGCGGAAACCGCCGCCTCGGGAGGAACGTGAGCGGACACCGCCGCCTCGGGAGGAACGTGAGCGGACACCGCCGCCTCAGGAACCTTGTGAGCGGCCACCGCCGCTTCGGGACGATCGTGAACGGCTACCGCCGCCTCGGGAACCCTGTGAGCGGACCCCGCCGCCTCGGGAACCTTGTGAGCGGACACCGCCGCCTCGGGAACCTTGTGAGCGGACACCGCCGCCTCGGGAACCTTGTGTGCGGACACCGCCTCCTTGGGAACCCTGTGTGCGGGCACCGCCGCCTCGGGACGATCGTGAACGGCCACCGCCGTTTCGGGACGATCGTGAACGGCCACCGCCGCTTCGGGACGATCGTGAACGGCCACCGCCGTTTCGGGACGATCGTGAGCGGGCACCGCCGCTTCGGGGATCCTGTGAGGATCGTGAACGGCCACCGCCGCTTCGGGACGATCGTGAGCGGCCACCGCCGCTTCGGGACGATCGTGAACGGCCACCGCCGTTTCGGGACGATCGTGAACGGCCACCGCCGTTTCGGGACGATCGTGAGCGGCACCGCCGCTGAGAATCGAGAGCGACACCGCCGCTGGGATCCTGTGAGGATCGTGAACGGCCACCGCCGCTTCGGGACGATCGTGAACGGCCACCGCCGCTTCGGGACGATCGTGAACGGCCACCGCCGCTTCGGGACGATCGTGAGCAGGCACCGCCGCTTCGGGAGGACCGCGAGCAGACCACGCCGCTCGCAATGACATCAGCGGGGGATCCTGCACGCAGCGTATCAGCCCTGGACGGCCCAGGAATGGGCATGATGTTCTGGGAACGACTGACGAGACCTGTGAAGTCTCCTTGCTTGCCGCTCCGAGAGAACGGTGAACGGGCTCCACAGCGAACTCCACCCTGGAGGATGAGCCTCTCAAGTACAGAGCCCGATTGATATACTCCTCCAGTGACTCCTCGGGGTGCCAATAAGGCATAAGGGACTTGAAGGGCTCGGCTAGGCCTCCCCAGAAAAAGATCATGAGGCAGGTCCTCTCCGCAGCCGACTGGCGAGCCACTCCCACAAAGTCCCTGGCGTAATCCTCAATGCTGCGGTCTCCTGGCGGACGTTGAGGAATTTCCCTGCTGGACCCATGTTTGCTGGTGATATACTGTCACGGCACGGTAGGGATGTGCAACGAAGGAACAAGGTCTGGGTCCAGATGCAGGAAAAACACTTTAATAAACAACGAAAAGCCAACAGGGCAAAAACAAAACAGATAAAGGAGTGGATACATAAACGGCAACACAGTGCATGTATCCCCAGAGTCAAACAGCAACTACAAATAACAACAAACAATTGATATATCACCAGACAGAGTAAGCGGAGTGAGGTGTATAAATAGTCCATGGTGATGGAGAACAGCTGGGAGGTGATGAGTGGCAGGTGTGTGGAGTAATGGTAATTGAGTCCGGGAAGACGGAAGTGGCGACCTCTGGTGGTGAGAGGGATCATTGCGGACCCGGACTCATGACAGGTAGATGGATTAGAGTACCTGCCTTAACTGTTCCTGCAAAATGTGTTTAATTACCCACTGTAATCTTAAAATTAACATCTGCACTGGACAAAATATTTAGCACTGCCTTTACTGCTTAACTTAAGCAAGAAAAAATTAAATAAATGTGATGATGAAAGCATTCAATTTACCTTTCTCATACATGTTGACACATTGGGCCTGATTTACGAAATGAACGTCGACCGAAAATTGGGTGTGCGGTCGTTTCTACGCAAAACTTGGAATTTATCAATATGGAACGTGAGCGGAAACCGCCGCTGAGGACCGCGAGCAGACCACGCCGCAATGACATCAGCGGGGATCCTGCACGCAGCGTATCAGCCCTGGACGGCCCAGGAATGGGCATGATGTTCTGGGAACGACTGACGAGACCTGTGAAGTCTCCTTGCTTGCCGCTCCGAGAGAACGGTGAACGGGCTCCACAGCGAACTCCACCCTGGAGGATGAGCCTCTCAAGTACAGAGCCCGATTGATATACTCCTCCAGTGACTCCTCGGGGTGCCAATAAGGCATAAGGGACTTGAAGGGCTCGGCTAGGCCTCCCCAGAAAAAGATCATGAGGCAGGTCCTCTCCGCAGCCGACTGGCGAGCCACTCCCACAAAGTCCCTGGCGTAATCCTCAATGCTGCGGTCTCCCTGGCGGACGTTGAGGAATTTCCCTGCTGGACCCATGTTTGCTGGTGATATACTGTCACGGCACGGTAGGGATGTGCAACGAAGGAACAAGGTCTGGGTCCAGATGCAGGGAAAAAACACTTTAATAAACAACGAAAAAGCCAACAGGGCAAAAACAAAACAGATAAAGGAGTGGGATACATAAAACGGCAACACAGTGCATGTATCCCCAGAGTCAAACAGCAACTACAAATAACAACAAACAATTGATATATCACCAGACAGAGTAGCGGGAGTGAGGTGTATAAATAGTCCATGGTGATGGAGAACAGCTGGGAGGTGATGAGTGGCAGGTGTGTGGAGTAATGGTAATTGAGTCCGGGAAGACGGGAAGTGGCGACCTCTGGTGGTGAGAGGGATCATTGCGGACCCGGACTCATGACAGGTAGATGGATTAGAGTACCTGCCTTAACTGTTCCTGCAAAAATGTGTTTAATTACCCACTGTAATCTTAAAATTAACATCTGCACTGGACAAAATATTTAGCACTGCCTTTTACTGCTTAACTTAAGCAAGAAAAAAATTAAATAAATGTGATGATGAAAGCATTCAATTTACCTTTCTCATACATGTTGACACATTGGGCCTGATTTACGAAATGAACGTACGACCGAAAATTGGGTGTGCGGTCGTTTCTACGCAAAACTTGGAATTTATCAATATGGAACGTGAGCGGTGGCTACGATCAAATCTCACGTCAGGTCTGAGCTTGTGTATGCAAGTTTTGAGTTAGCCTGAACTTGCGTGCAGCATAGAGAATTTCGGAGAATTGTATAATGGGACGACCCAAGATGGCGGCGCGATCAGACGCGGCGGCTGCTCCAGGTCCCAAAGACGGTGCTTTTTTGTCTTTTAATGTCGTCTGTTCGTCTCCAAATAGTGTAAATTTACCGCTAGTTCATAAGGAAATCACTCCTAAACTCAAATATGTTCGCCAAAGACTTTTGGATATCGGCAATGCATACAAAGACCAACTCTCGCCGGCGGCTACTGAGAAGCTACGAGGCCTCTGTTTACTGCTGAAGCCGGACCTCGAGACATGATCGCTACCCGCACAAGGCGGCGTCAAGCGGTGTGAGAGAGGACGGAAGCGGTAAGCGCGGAGGTATCTGAGCTAGGCTGAGGAAAACCCCACAAGACCGGCTCTTCCAACACTCATGCTCTCAAGCGTTCGCTCTCTGGAAAACAAACTGGACTTAATTCAACTCAGTCGATCTACACAGCATGAGACAAGGGATTGTTGTGTGTTTGTTTTCACTGAAACATGGCTGAACGACAACATCCCGGACTCCGCCATTCAGCTGCACGGACTAACTTGCTACCGCGGACAGAGATTCATCACTGTCTGGTAAGACTCGCGGCGGTGGCTTGTGTGTACGTCAACAAAGAATGGTGTAACAATGCTGGGGTAGTGACAAAACACTGTTCATCGCTGGTGGAGTTTATGTTTGTGAAGTGTCGACCGTTCTATCTGCCGCGAGTTCACGGCCATTGTTATTGTCGCGGTATACATCCCACCGTGCGCATAAGCGCAAAGGACGCGTCATGAGCTGTACAGCGCCATCAGCGAACAACAAACAAATAACCCCGACGGCTTTTTCATCATAGCCGGTGACTTCAACCACGCAAACCTAAAGACAGTTTTGCCAAAGTTCTACCAACATGTGAACTTTGCAACAAGGAAATAACACACTGGACTTTGTTTACACAACAGTTAAGAGCGCATACAAAGCTGAACCCCGCCCCCACCTCGGGTACTCAGACCACATCTCTGTTATGCTAATCCCAGCATACAGACCACTTCTGAAACTGGCCAAACCAGTTCACAAACAGATCAAGGTATGGCCAGACAATGCCACCTCAGCACTGCAGGACTGCTTCCAGGACACAGACTGGAACATGTTTAAAGAGGCGGCCACCTACAACAACCACACAGACCTGCAGGAGTACACTGAAACTGTGACTGCTTACATCCAAAAGTGCACTGATGATGTGACAGTCACCAAGACCATCACCACACGCGCCAACCAGAAGCCATGGATGACAGCAGAGGTTCGTGGGCTGCTAAAGACCAGAGATGAAGCATTCAGATCAGGAGATAAAGCAGCCCTCAAAACAGCAGGAGCCAATCTGTCCCGCAGCATCAAAAATGCAAAACGGTCATATGCTCAAAAAATCAACAATCACTTCACAGACAGCAGTGACACACGGAGCCTGTGGCAAGCTATTCAGACCATCACAGACTACAAGCCCCGCCACAGGCCTGTGATGACGACACATCCCTCCCAGATACACTCAACCACTTTTACTCACGGTTTGAAATGCTGAATGACACACCTGCACAAAAACTGCCCACACCTCCCAACGACCAGGCGCTCTGTCTGTCTCCAGCCGACGTAAGGAAGTCCCTATCTAGGATCAACCCACGCAAGGCTGCGGGTCCCGACAACATACCTGGCCGTGTACTGAAAGACTGCGCTGCACAGCTGACAGATGTCCTAACAGATATCTTCAACACCTCGCTGAGCCAGGCAGTCGTCCCCACATGTCTCAAATCCACAACAATCATACCGGTACCAAAGAAATCACCTGTGTCCTGTCTAAATGACTACCGTCCCATAGCACTGACTCCAATCATAATGAAGTGCTTTGAGAGGTTAGTCATGCACAACATCAAAACCAGCCTCCCAACACACTCGATCCGCTCCAGTTTGCATACCGTCCGAACCGCTCTACGGACGATGCAATTTCCTCCACTCTCCACCTGGCTCTTACCCACCTAGAAAATAAAGACTCCTACGTTAGAATGCTGTTCATTGACTTCAGCTCAGCATTCAACACAATAATCCCACAACAGCTCATAAATAAACTCAACCTGCTGGGCCTTAACAATTCCCTCTGCAATTGGATCCTGGACTTTCTAACCGGAAGACCTCAGTCAGTCCGTGTCGGCCACAACACCTCGAGCACTACCACACTGAACACAGGTGCCCCACAAGGCTGTGTGCTCAGCCCGCTGCTCTTCACGCTGCTGACCCACGACTGCACTGCCAAGTCCAGCTCCAACCACATCATCAAGTTCGCTGATGACACAACAGTGGTAGGCCTCATCAGCAACAACGATGAAACGCACTACAGAGAGGAAGTGGCACAGCTGGCTGAATGGTGTGGCACTAACAACCTGTCCCTCAATGTGAGTAAGACAAAGGAGGTTGTGATGGACTTCAGGAGAAACTCCGGTGATCACCCCCCACTGACCATCGACAGCTCGCCTGTGGAGAGAGTCAGCAGCACTAAATTCCTGGGGTGCACATCACAGAGGATCTCACCTGGTCCACCAACACCATGTCACTTCCAAGAAGGCACAACAGCGCCTACACTTCCTCCGCCGGCTGAAAAGAGCAAGTCTCCTCCACCCATCCTCACCACTTTCTACAGGGGCACCATTGAGAGTGTGCTGACCAGCTGCATCACTGTCTGGTACGGAACTGTACTGCAGCAGACCGCAAGACCCTACAACGGACAGTGAACACCGCTGCAAGGATCATCGGTGCCCCTCTCCCTCCATCCTGGATATTTTCCTCACACGATGCTCCAGCAAAGCCAATAGTATCGTGAAGGACTCCACACACCCTCCCACAGTCTCTTCCAGCTCCTACCATCAGGAAGACGGTGCGGAGCATCAGAGCCCGCTCTGCCAGACTGCTCAACAGCTTTTTCCCCAGGCTGTGAGAGCCCTGAACTCAAATCACCCGCCCTCTCTGAACCCCCATACAAACCCCTACCTCCTGTAACATGTAACGTGCAATTGAAGTGTGCTACACACAGGTGAGTGGGCCTGTACAAACCACCTGTAGTAGCACACTCTCCTCCTCTATGCGCACTAGTCACTTTTCACACACACTGCTGTGTGTACACAAATCCCACAAAAGAACTCCGTAATATATGTATGTTTACATGCTCATGCACTACAAATCATCCTGCACTGTTCCCCAGCCAGCTGCTTGAACTCAATGTTTCTCCTTGCACATGTACAGTACTTATCTGAAGCATTCGTATAGTTTGTATAGTTTGTATTTTTTAGTTTGTATAGGTACTTTTTTATAGGTAGTATATTTATATTTATACTCAAAATCTATCAGTAGGATAGTTGTGTATAGGTTTATATTGTCTTACTCCATTGTTGTATGCCTGTATTTATGTAGCACCATGGTCCTGTGAGGCACGACATTTCGTTCCACTGTATGCCCCCGCATGTAGCGGAATGACAATAAAGCTCAACTTGACTTGACTTGACTTGATAATGGCAGCATTTTGTTTATTTAGATTATTTTCCTAAACCGACAAACAAAGCTTCTTTTCTTTTCCTTTCAGGGCTTTAGCTTTATATGCGCAAATAGCAGCATAAACAACAGACCATGAGGAATCACACATCGTCGTATCACGCACCTACAGCGCTTCTGTGAATGGAGAAAAACAGAAATTATAAAAGGAATAAAATAATTACGGCTACAATAAATATATTTCTCTTAATTAACAGATTAACAAAAGAAAAAAACAACAACAGTGCAACAAGTATAGGCCACTTTCGTTTTTGTGACACTCAACGCATTTTATTTGTTTTCTTTATATCTTTATTTTTAAAAATGTAACTGATCGGTGATCACGCAGGTGCCTCACACACACACAACATTTCAGCGTTACTAATTTGACATTTAAGCTATTAATCAAACTAAAATGCAGTCAACCAAACATATAAGTTACATTGAACAATTTAAAAGGTCCACTGTAAAATCAGCGTGCAGCGTCGAAAAATTTTATTGCGCATGTGAAGGATGATGTTTTACGTGGATTTTGGAACACAAGTGAAGTACAAAGCCTTGTTTACATCATAGATAGTAGTTTAGCAACCAAATGTTACATGGCAAAAATGGAAACATTTGGATGTCGAATGAAGGAGGCTTGTGAGCCCAATGCCGTTTAGTTTCACTTTAATAAATTAATTTTAGCTTGACGTTGTGTTCTGTTTATAATAAACGCTACTATAGCCTAATTTGTGTTTTACTTCATAGTTTAATATAACATTTTATAGCTACTCATTTATAGTCATTTAAGTAGCAGCTGGCATGAAAGCCAGAGCACGAAAGCTAAAAAGCAGCGTCAAAACGCTGTGGCAAAAGGCAAGAAAAAGCATTGACTAAAAAGCATTATTTGATGTTGTCCTGAGTATATAAACCGGGCTCTTGGACACATCCCAAATGGTGTCTTGACCAATTAGATATTGTCTTAGCTCGGGGTGTTGCTATCTTTCTCAGTCACATGGATGCAGAGTATAATTTTGGACACGATTTCTGAAGAATTGACTGGAAGAAACATTTCAAGCTAGAATTTTCAAACACGCATACTAAACATGAATATGCACCCTTAAGCTATTCAATAGCCAGACAACACACGTACATCTGGCCGACGTCGGCCTCGTTACATAAAACATCTAATACATGTCGGCCAGGCGTAGGCGATATAATTCGGTCAGTGCTCTATTTTCTCAACTCATCAATCGTCGGCTCACGACTGGAGGCCAATGCCACACTTTTATCTGTTTGCGCGAGCCCAGATATTCGTCTCTTAGCAACACACCAGAGAGAAGAGGCTCATCCCAGCGACATCTGGGGCTTTCAGGTAAGATTTCCCTTCAGCTAAATTAAAAAAAAAAATACAATTTTGTTAATTCTGTGACACTTAAAAAGTTAAAAGGTACTAGTAAGGCGCTCGGTGTGCTACAGCACAGGTGAAGAGACAGTGGCTCATTTCCAACTAACTTGTTTAGCTAACGGTCACGGTAGCAATTTTAAAAATTAATGTTAACTTATTGTGTTTCCAGAAATTTCTTGGAGGAGAAATGTTAAAGCGGATTATTAGAGAGAAGTCCTAACTGCTTTTTCGCCATGTTTTTACTCTTTTACAGGCTGCCAGAAAGAATCCGTCTCTACCGTAAGCTATTGTTGTTGTTGCTTTTTGAACTACAAAACTGTGTTTTAAATTCATTATTGAATACTTATTGAATGAGACTGTAAGTTATTTAGTTTAGTTGTTTTATACCACAAGTATACTCATAAGTTTTGTTTGTCAACTTTACATCATACTTTAAGTATACTACTACGTCCCTATTTAATAATTTAATATGAATATTTGAACATACAAAATATCAAAAGAAAGAACAGTATCTGCTTGTAAACAATAGCATTTTATTCTAGCTTCATGCATTCTTTTTTTTTTATAAACACTTGAATGTGGGTATATTTCATAAATAAAATAAATAAATAAACAACATTTTAAACAAAAAAAAGAAAAAAAAACTATGAATTGGATAATCAGTCGATCAACACCCCAAAGCTTGACATCATTATTACCTCTTCATGGGTCAACATTTTATTCTATTATGTTACATCGTTTTGATGCTGTTTTATGTGTGATGATCATGTTAGATTACAAGTCGAAGCATCTGTTGTTTTTTGGTTTCTTCTTCGCTTGTGTTTTGGATACACTTATCACATAGCTATGAGAAGCGTTATACATGGTATACGGCGGTTGCCGTACTGTATTAAAGCTTTAATCATGATAAAACTGTATATTAAAAGCTAACAGAAGCAGTAGCATTTACAAATAACAGCGTATCTAAAAGTGTGAGACAGTGTTACACCCCTGGAAAAGGGGGAGAGAATTAATCAGTCACACTCAACAATGCTTCTCCACTGCGAACTTTATGCATAATGCTCTTGATAACAGTTAACAATAAACAATTTTCCCAAAACAGCGTTGTTTGCATATTTTTCTTAATTCACAATTGGTAACACGTCACCCTCAGACTAGTGCTGGTGCTGATTGCACTGATCACACAGCTGATTCCCATCACAGGCTTTACTTAAGCCATGGACTTCCTCAGTCAGATCGCTGAGTATTGTTAATAAATTAATAATAAATTTCACCTATATCCCCATGCACCTGTTACTTCCTTTGGCAAAATTATATATAACAGTAATTTTAAGAAGGCCTTGACATCGAAATGTAAGTGTCACTCCACCTTAATCTGAAAACACAGATTCTGTTAAGATTATATTATTATTACTAGTATTACTACTAGTATTACTAGTAGTAGCAGTAGTATTTGTTGTATATTATATTATTATATATTATTCTTTCTTTTATCTGAATTTTACCTCTGCTCTAGCTTGTTTCCTTTTAATAAACCTGGAACTGCAAACTAAATATTGTTGGCCTGCTGCACCCCAGCAGAGTTGGAGTGAACCTCCTGTCAGACAACATATCCAAAATGATATAAACCATAGGACTAGTAAGTAAAATCTCAAACATACACAACTATTTCATAAGTTTGGGATTGGTATGATTTTTTTTTAATTTATGTTTTTGAAAGTCTCTTATGCCCACCACAGCTTAAAGTCTGAGTAAAGTCAATTCTGAGAATTGTTTGTAAACTCATTATAAATGTTAGAAATGCATTGCTGAGACACGTTACAAAAACGGTGAACTATGTAGTACTTAATTGTGGCGTTAGACCGTTAAACAGTTTTTGATCAAGAGTTTTTTGGGCAGGGCTAAATCATGACTTGATGACGCAATCGAGCCACCGAGCACGGCCCCTTTCCCAACACTATAAGAGGTGTGCTCGATTTGAAGCAGCGCTGCAGACCGATCAGTGTGTAATCAAAGTACAGTGAGAGATACAGAGAGCAGATGCTCCTGATGCTTTCGAATCGCTCTCGTGGTACTTTGATGTTATACACTGATCGTTCTGCAGCGCTGCTTCAAGTCGAACACACCTAATAACTAGAGCACATTAGCATCAGTGGTTCACGGCTCAGTCGCAAGTTACTGTCATTACCGTTAGTTACTACAGCCCACAGTTTTGTTAGCTAGCTATGCCTTCGTCATATAAATGCATAATACCTGGTTGCGATCATTTACAAAACAGTTCGGTCTCCTTATTAAATAAGCTGCTAGAGGAAGACAGTTGAGAGAGATGGCAGCTTTCCCGTGAGTGGGTGTGTTTTCAGGACCACCAGTGAACACGCCCCCAGCGTTTGAGAGCAGAGAATAATGTTTATATTTTCAAGATTTTGATACCTTATTTTATTTACTTGGCGGTTTTTTTAGCATTCAAATTTGGCTGGGTGGTTAATAATACATTTTTCTATGGTGTGACAAACTCCTCTGTAGGGGCAGAGCTGTAACTGCTACCTACCGCGTCCATAGGTGGCGGATAGTGGATTGACCCCTAGATATAGGGGTTTGCTGTTATATAAGCAGATGGGTCTCATCTGTCGAATAAGCAGTCGTGGATCAGCAGCGGCAGAGCTAGCAGGGTGCGGCGGGGGTGAAAGGGTGGCGCCTCACCAACCAAAGAAATAAAATGCTGCATATACCCAATGACATCTTTGTGACATGGCGAGTGCAGGTCACCAGTAAATAACCTGGGGCCCTCGTTGCCTTGCGAATGGATGCTTGCATCAAAGGCTAGGCCCACTGCCAATAACTGTGGTGACATGGGGATGTCAATAAAACACCCCTGGCAGAAGGCAAGAGGAAACCATTGCCGTACTTTCCCAAGCACAACAATGACTAAGTCAGTTTATTCTCAAGTGTACGACGTGAATGGGAGCTCTTCCTCAAGAGGTGCCACGTCTGGTAGAGGGTATCATGAGTCCCAGGTGGCTCTTGACCGTCATCCTACGAGTGTGGACAAGAAAAGCAGGCGAGTCATCATTGGCACTTGGAATGTGCGCACATTGCACCAAAGTGGAAAGTTAGAGAACATTTTGCAAGAAATTAAAAGAATGGAGATCAATATCATGGGCATGTCAGAGCTGCGGTGGACGGTAGTTGGAGAGGTGGTGAAGGAGGTTTATAGGGTTCTGTACTCAGTAGGGGTGTAAATCAGATGGTTCGTCACGATATGATACGATATCGAATCTCATACCCAGCGATACGATATTTGCTGATACCTCAAAGAATTCTACCATACGATTACGATTCGATATAGTATATCGTATAGATAGAGTATATCGATCGATGTTTCGATATTATGATGTTATATACCTATTTTAAACAACCATCTACATTTTTATTAACTCACAAATGCAACCAAAATATATAACATGGACATTTATCTGAAATTTTCACATCCTGTACCTCAACTGGGACATTCACAACAAAAAAATAGGCCTATACACTTTTTTTTTTTTTTTTTTTTAAATAAAGAAAATAAACAATTGGAAAAACAATTCTAGCTGCTATGGGCTCAGTGCTAAAAAACATTTCTACAGATAACCAAATTACAAGCAATAGCAGAAAATAAATACAATAGAACAAAGAAAAAAGTTCAATAAACAGTGCTTTTCAGGTTTTTCTGCTCAGTCTAAAATAAATTTTCAGGTATGCTACAGAAATGTAATAATCAAATGTAAAATAACTGCATAGTCTTCACAGTATAAATTAAATATAGATTAATCATTTTTGATGTTACAAAGGTTATTTAGCTCCAAAGGTCAGGAGCAGTGAGCACTTGAGTATTTTTCTTTGACAGCATTTGCTTTCACTTTAAGAACGAAAGTACGGATTTAATATAGGCTACTGATACACGTGCGTTTTCTTTCTCAACCGTTTACATTAAGACATATGCCTAACCGACTGTGTTTACTAGGATATTCGCCAAAACACGCATTTTGATGTAATTTTCTCTGTATTTATTCATCCCTGCACAAAAAAGCAGAAAAGGGCTCAGTTTAGTACTCGTGCGGTGTAGATGCTGCAGTCTGTGTGTGTGCGCTTCAGATGTGCGCGCAGAAAACTTCTCACACAGCACTGAACTGTTCCGCCAACAATCCCGAGCATCTTTTATGCTCGCCTTGTGCCTTCAGGCAGCCCTTATCAGTCCCTCCAGGATTTCGCGGGACGTTTTTCAGATTTTTGCGGCCTAAAATGACTGATTTTGCTGTGGCTTTTCTTAAAATTTGCAGTGATATTTGCAGCATTTCTTATTGTTTTTCAGTGAAAATATACCATGGACAACATTCTTCTAACATTGTTATAACTTTTCTGACTTCGAGAACCATCGTAGGGCTCCAGACTAACATTTGAGAACAACAGTGCCATTAAGTTCTACAGAAGGTGACACCAGCACCTGACAGTAAAGCACTCACCCTAATCACACATGTACATCTCGGAGATGTCTATTTGATTTACATATGCAAGATGTATTTTTTAGGGTGTTTGCTCCTCTGCAATACATCTCTAAGACGTTTCCTGTCAGATGTCAAATAGAAATTTATTAGAATGCATGTAAAGCTGCTTCTGAAACCTTTATCAGATTACAAGGCAGATGTTTCCCAGATCTTTAGCAGACGTCTTACAGATTTACTTGTGCTGTCTGGGTAGTTGAGATGCAGATAAAATTAACTTTTATTACTGTAATTCATAATGTCTAAATATAATTTGATAAATAAATTGAAAAATGAAGCATTTAAAAACACTCACAAACATTAGACCATTTCTGCCACAAGTTGTTCCTGTAGTTATATTAAATCCATGGTGAATGGTGGAGATTTGTGTTTATTGAACAATGTTTTTCCTGGTTTCAACATCAGTGGCATTTGTTCTGATATCCGTATCGGTCATGATGAGAACGCAAGGCTGTTCATTCCATTTTTGGAACTGAGAAACAACCTTTCTTTGACTGAACGCGCATTGTGATGACGTCACAGGACATGTCTAAGCCCAAAATCTGCAGCAATTACGAAAATTTGTGAGCTCTTGCGAAAATTGCAGAGTTTGCTTGATTTTGCGATAAATTCAGCGATTGCAGAATCGCAAAATCCTGGAGGGACTGCCTTATATCGAGTCCTGATACATGAGTTTGAACGAGAATGCACGCGTTGACAGTATTGCACAGATGGACATTATGTGAAAATGTGGACAGTGCCAAAATAAAGGTGCCTAATTATACTATAGATATCAATATTTTACATGTGGCATCAATGTATCGTATTGTCAGACATCGTATCGATCCATATCTATGAATCGTTACACCCCTAGTACTCAGGTGGTGAACATAATGAGAGAGGAGTTGGAGTCATCTTAGGGTGTTTTCACACCTAGTTCGTTTAACCCTTTCAAACGCTCTCGGAGCAGTTCAGAGTGTATATGTGAACAAACCATGTGATCTCAGACCCCTAAAAGGACCCAAAAGCGAACCGTACTCAGACCACCTCCGGAGGTGGTCTGAGTACGTTCGCTTAGGTCCGTTTGTGTTCGATATCTTCATGATATGCGAAAGCAATGAGATCGGTCCGCTTTGCGTTCGTTTCGACATGTGTACATGGAGGCTTGCCATACCTGCAGCCATGTTACGTCACTGCTGTAACAACAGAAAAAAACTTTTCACCATGGCAGGTCGTGGGGTTGTGTGGTCCCAGGAGGAGAGTTGTGCACTTATTGAAATTTGGAAAGATGATTACATTAAACGGCAACTCTCCTCAACACATAAAACATAAAAGTGTTTCTTTTGTTTGCCCAAAAAATGAAGGAAAGGGGATATAACAGAACCGCGCTACAATGCCGCGTTAAAGTGAAAAACTTCGCCAGAAGTACATGAGCACCGGGACAAAATCCGTCAAGTGGAGAGTCCGCGGAAATAAAGGATTCCTGTCCCTTCTACGAAGATTTGGACGAAATTTTGGGTGCAAGCGCTTGTGCTTGCCCCACAAATGTTGTCGAAGGTGGAAGTGTGGATATGGAAAATGAAGAAGAACAAGGTAAGGGTATAATTTTGCATCCCTACATTAATGCTTATAATATATCAACACTATGGGATTTACTATTGACTAGTGTCACGGGTCCATATTCATAGAACTATTTACAATGGTTGCATTTATTAATATAAGTTTGCTACACTCATTAAAGGGATAGTTCACACAAAATGCAAATTACCTCATGATTTACGCACCCTCAAGTCATCCTAGGTGTATATGACTTTCTTCTTTCAGACGTATATTACTATTTTATTATAATAAATGCTGTTCAATTCATGATATCTAAATTTATAACCAATGGTAATTAACCTTATTGTAACGTTATTATTATTGTGAGCTACAAAAGATGTATAGCAGACATGAAGATTACAGTATCAAATGAGATTGATTAAGTTGAGCAAATAGTGTGATGAGATAAGTTCTTCTGATCAGTTATCCACTGCTTATTTTTTTGTAATTTGTGCCTTTCAGAATTGGAGAGATGCAGCACTGTTAATGAAAACAGTAGTGCGAGTGAAAGCAACAGCAGTCATGACGATCAAATGATTACAGCAGAGACTCAAAGACGTACACATCTGGAGTCAGTTGAAAAACGACCAACCCGACGTTCCAGCACCACAGAGGTGACATCTATGCTAAGTAGCATAATTGACCAGCAAAGACATTACTTTGAGCTCTTTGCTGCAGAAGAGGAGGAACGACACCGCAGAGAGGTTGAACTGGAGCGAGAACGCTTCAGATTGCAAATGGAGTTGGAAGAAAGGCGTCGGCAGACCCAGATGGAGCATGACCAAGCTATGTTGCGTATGTTTGCCCAAGTGATTAGTGCAACAACCCATACTGCACCTAGTCAAACACCTTTCTCTGCTCCAATCTATGCAACAGAGCAGTCAACCACACTTCACACACTCACCCGTGATCACCAGTCAAGTCAAGGATTTTCGGTGTATAACCAGGAAGTTTTCACTGATGCTTCTACCGAAGTGCCACTCTCATCAGTTTTACATGAGATAAACAAATTCAACTGAAAGATGTCTTGTTCACTGGATTGCTGTTGTTCATGCAGCGCATGTTAGTTTTTGAAAACATTTTTGTTTTTGTTGCTGCATTACAAATCGGAAACCATTTTCTCTTTGTAAGAGAAGACATTTGAATGTTCTTTTTTTTTATAAGCATAGTATCTGAAACATTTTCAGATATGGTTTTGATTTGTGAATCAGATTTTTTTTTTTTTGTATTGACAAAACACAACACAGTAATGCTTGAAGTTTAACTAAGCACTTTATTTTTTGTTATTATTATATTGTTTACAGATGTCATGTTCAGACGTTGAAAATATTCTGTTCAGAAGTCACTTGTTACATTTTTCCAAAAAATAAATAAACCAACTTAACTGGAACAATACAAAACAATTCTGTTGTCTTTTATTATATAATTCCTTTGAAAAAGAAACAATCCCTAAAACAATGAAATGCATCCTATTGTGAATAATAAAAAAAAAAAATGAAATGAACAAAGAAACATTTTAACATTCAACTGTCACTATCTTTTCTGAGATAAAAGGAAGTTGGATTAACTTTACACATAATGTTCCCTTTCCATTTTAAATTTGTCTGAAATGTGTTGTTAAAGCTCTGCGAATATCTTGACCAGTGACATGATCAGGGATTGGCAGCTCTCCTTCACCCATTTCGCTGTCCACCTCATCTTCCAAATTTTCCAGTAGGTCAGACTCCAGCATTTCACCTCTGCTCTCACAGTAATTATGAAGTGTACAACAAGCTGCCACAACTTTGTTGATCTTGCTGATGTTGTGATCGTTTCTCTTAAGTAGGCAACGCCATCTGGCTTTTAGCGTGCCAAAGGCTCTCTCTGCACACATCCTGGCTCTGCTCAGTCTGTAATTGTACAGACACTGGTCTTGTGTAATTCCTGGTGTTTCAGGAAATGGTTTCTGAAGCCATGGTAGGAGTGGGTATGCAGCATCTGCTACAATGCATATAGGGACAGAAACACCTTGAAATTCCTCTGTCCATGGTGGGAAAAGTCTGCCTGATTGACCTTTCTGGAAGATGGAGGAATTCCCAAACACCCTTGCATCATGGACCTTCCCAGGCCAGCCGACATTGATGTCCCAAAACATCAATTTGTGGTCCACAACACCCTGCAGAATTATGGAGTAGTAGCCTTTTCTGTTGTAGAAATCAGACTTGTTAAGATGTGGGGCTATGATAGGCACATGTGTGCCATCTATAGCCCCAGCGCATTGGGGAAAGCCCCACCTGTCTCTGAAGCCGTTTATTACATTTCTCAGGTTGTTTCCTGTAGGAACTTTTATCAAATTTGGCTTCAGGATTTGGAGAATGGCTGAGACTACTTGCTGCGTCACGATACATGCTGTTGAGAGGCCGATACCAAACAAGTGTGAAATGGATCGATATTCAATATTTGTAGCAAGCCTCCAAAGCGTAACTGCAACTCTTTGTTCCACAGTGAGAGGAACTCTGTAGCAAGTTCGCTGTCGCTCCAGGCATGGTCTAAGTTTACTGCAGAGGAACACGAATGAGTCTCTTCTCATCCTGACATTCCGCAACCAATCGTTGTCTGTCCAGTTTACAGTGCTTTCCCACCAGACACGAGACCTGGGTTTTGTCCAACATGACCTGGTAAAAATATGCAATATACAGAAAGGTTGGCAAGAAGCATTATAACACTTAAATTGCCCTACTTTGCACTGATAATAACAACAAAACTATATATTAATAAATGACTAAAATTATTACAGATCAAACGACAATATGTAATTATGTAGTTTTCTGTTTATGAAACTTTTCTATACTAACCGTTCAAATGAAAGCTGAAACGTCATAAGCAGTCCTGTGGCAAGCAGCAGCAGTTGTTGATAGTGTTGGAAGAAAATTTTCTTTTTAGTTGCTATCCTTTTCCTTTTCCGTTTTTTCAGATGCTTTCCTTTAGTTCTGCTTTGTCTGACTCTTTCTCTGTTTGTCATTTGCTTCAAAATGTGCCACATCCATGTGATGACAACATGTGAAGACGCCATCTTGAATACCCAAAATCCACTGCTGCAAAGAAAGCTGGGGTCTGAGTTCTTATAAAGTTGTGGTGTGAACAAGAAAGGGTCTGAGATCTCTTCATTGCTGAAGAGGACCAAAAAAAGAACTGGGTTCTCTTTTGAGTTCACTAGATTGTGAACACCAAAAGGACTGAGGTCACTTTCGGCTGGTTCCCTTTCTGGTTCACTTTAAGTGAACTGGGTTTGGTTCTCTTCAAACGAACTATATGTGAAAACACCCTTAGACAAGCAACATCAGTGAAAGGATACTGGGCAATCTCAGAACGGGTCATTCTGGTCAAACTGAATACCAAGCCTTTCAACATCAACCTAATTCAGGTGTACGCACCAACGAATGACAGCAGCGAAGAGGATGTGGGTGATTTCTATGAGCGTATTGAGATGGCCATAAAGCAGTGCAAATCTCAGGAAAATACCATCATTTTTGGAGACTTAAATGCTAAAGTGGGCGAGGGCAGACAAGAGAAGATTGTTGGACCATATGGGCTCGGCTTTAGAAACAAGAGAGGTGAGCGCCTGGTTGAGTGGGCCAAGGGTAACGAGTTTGGGATTGGTAACACCTGGTTTGAAGTACCCTATTGCAGGAAAAGGGTATGTAAAGTGTGACCCCTTTTTTTCTTCTTCAACAATTCAATTGAAAATGTGAATAATTTCATCATGTTTTACAGCACAAACTCACACACAAATAAAACCTATGAAAAACATGAAAACATGTTTTATGAAGTGGAATATTTAATCTTCAAGATAATTATTTATATATGACTATAATAAATAATACTATCTAATAACTAGGATGAAGTGCACTTTAAATGTTCCTGGCTTTTTATAACATACTATTCAGATTACACAGAAGGCACATTTGGCTGGGAGGGACTTCAGCCAGTTAGGCTTGTTAAATAAACCAGTATTTCCTTCAAAGCTGATTGCTCAGACAGACACTCCAGCGCTAGGGCTTCAGTGAGGTGGACACTTTCAGTCCAGTGATCAGCATGGATTCCAGGTGAGTTGAAATTCTTCTGAAATTCTGCCACTGTGCACTCACATCACGCATAATGATGCATTTTAAAACAAGTTCAAAGGAGTTACTTTTTTATAACTTTTGTAGACGTCTGATAGAAAGTCAAACTGATTAGTAACAAATAAAGCTGATAATGCTGTTTTTGGATTTGGTTAATCATCCTCCATCAATAAATAATCATTTAATGATTTAATGACACTTATTTTGTTGTGATTCTCCTCATCTCTTCTCTCTTTTTTTTGTTCTTGTTATTTGTTTCCCTTCAGTGATTCTTCTTGTTAACAGCAGGTGTTCATCACTAATGCTCAATCAGCACTTGTATGAATATCTATATCTGCAACAGTTATTAAATAATGATTTTTCACAGCATTTAGTTTCATTAATGTAATAATTCTGCATATGGACATTAAATATTGAGTATACACAAAAAACACAAACCATTCTCACCTCTAAAAGGTTATCCTATTATGTCTGGGAATGTATAGCTCTATGGTTTTTACAGCCTTAGAGTGAAAGCTGTACAGTTTTGTGTTCTTTTTCACTGACATTATGGGGTCTCAGTTGTGAGCCCAATCACCCCCGAGTAGTACAAGAAAGTGCAATTTGCATGCCAAGCAACTGCACATATGTTTATATAAGATGTCAGCGTGCATCCACTGCCTGTAAACTGACATCAGCTGCAAGTACATCAAGCCATGGCACTGAAAAACCTGCATGAGGGTAGTTCTGACCTGGGGTTGATGCAGGAGCTGTGTACGGTGACCACCTTCACTCTTCGAGCAATGAAGGTCACGGTGTGGTCCCTCGGACAGGTGATGTCTACATTAGTAGACCAGGAATGTAATCTCTGGCTGAACCTGGCAGAGATGCAGGATGCCGACAAAGTTCACTTTCTTGACACTCCCATCTCCAAGGTTGGCCTCTTCAGCGCCACTGTCAAGGAGGCTTTTCATCCTACCTCTGCATGATTCATCTGACGCAAAGCTGCCGAGGTGAACCTCTTGACCCCCTCTGGGCATCAAAATCTTCTCCACCTTGGACGCAGCCATTAAGACAAGCCTCCCGCAAGAAGGCGGCACAGCCTGCTTCTCAGGGCACACTGCTAAGTGTTCCAGGAAGACCGTGACCCAGGGATGGAGGGAACTGCTATTATCCAGGGGGTGGTGATACTGTCACACCCTCCCCGGAGGAGGGCTGAGGGGACACACTATTGACATCTTTTGTTCCGCCAAATTTTCACCAAAAGAGCAGTTTTCTCTATCTCTGGGTCACAAATGTTTTCTGACAATGAACGATGCAGTGCCCCATTTTTGGTCCCAGCATTCTCATTTGCCTCGCTCTCTGGAGGTGGCTCAGATCACTATATGCCATTCACATCTTGGGGGAGCTCAATCATGCAGCCAGTGAGGTATCATGACAGCTTACACTAGAGACTGCTCAGGCTACAGCCCCCTCTACTAGGCAGGCTTATTCTCTGAAGAAAATCAACACAACCAAAAATCAATAAAAAAAACCCAGACATGCCTGATCACTGTGGTGCTTTCCTTTTTGCAGGTAGAAAGTGTATGATGCCGCCATTGTGGCACATCATGACACAGTGGATGGCAGGTCCTTGGGAAAGCACAACCTGATTATCAGATTTTCAAGGGGTGTTAGGAAGCTAAATCCTCAAGACCGTGTCTCATCTCCTCTTCGGATCTCTCTGTGGTCATGGCTGGACTACAGAGAGCTCTCTTTGGGCCGCTTAAGTCAGTTGCGCTTAACATCCTGATTCCTGTCCCTTAAGACAGTGCTCACTTCCATCAAGAGAGTGGGGCACTATCATGCATTTTCAGTCGACGAGTTTCCCTTTGGGCAATCCTGTATGTGTATTTCCCATGGAACGGTATTCCCTTTTTGGTAAACCCATGTCTTTCTCTTGACAGATTTCCTTCTGTCCATCCCTACATTTGTAGTCATTCCACCCCTTTTAGGAACTACTGCAGTGGACCCTCCATATGCAGTACTGTCCTTTGGCCAGTCCATATGTGATCCGTGCTGGCAAAATGTCGGAATGAGCAAATTTTCAAAAATGAGTTCTTCTTATTTTATTAAAATTAAAATACCTTCAATTAATGATGTAAAAGTTTTTGGAAGATTCCAAAGCATAATCACCAAGCAACGTTGCATATTTTCCTGCTGTTCTTTTCTTTATAATAATTACTATATTATCACAATATAGCTATTTTTAATTTTATCTTTGCTAATAAAAATAAGAACAAAGATGCAAATAAACAGTAGTTCAATCAGGAGCAGCGAGTCATTTCTTTTCTTTTAATGTTTGAATTAACATTGAGACAGGTCTATATTAGGACCTACTGTAATGCATGGAACTAATATAATGTTACACATCAGATTTTTCCCCAACCATTAACTAAGCATCATGTCAGACATAACAGGTTATCTTTGTGTGAATCTCACCAAGGTATATTTCGCAATAATGTAGCTACTTTATAGGGAGATTGCGTGCTCTCGTAAAGGCACGTCTTATGCACGCGCTTTGCAAATGTCAGTCAGTGTGATCGTTTTGCTTTCATCAGCATGGGTTTGAAAATCATATTTCACTGGTTTTGACTCATGTCATTGAGAATTCGATATGAATATTCACAAAGCTGGATTGCTACGCTTTGCAACAATAGATCTAGAACTTGTGGTGAGAAGCAGCAGTCGTCCAGAAGTGAGCAGAGAAAAAGGTATTCCTCTCAGAAAATGTACAAATAAAGATCATTTTAGATGTTTAATTACTATTTGGAGCATTTGGATCGCTAGAAGAGGGCTTAATGAACTCATTTTTGTGAAAACCTCAAATTCGACCAAAACTGACATTTTTGAAGTGAAGGCTACAGTTTGCAACTGCTTCTGTCTTGCCAGCACCTCCACTGCCAAGTCTCGTAACACAATCAATTTGTTGTGGCATTTTACATAGGGACCCCATTATGTCAGTATCAACTTAACATTGAATATGACTGACCAAAAGGGAACGTCATGGTTACATATGTAACTTTTTTTGCTGAAGGAGGGAACAGAGACGTTACACCCCCCTTGAACTACCGCTGATTGGCCAGGACACATTCTCGACTCCTCATCAAATCTGAATGTGTGGATGCACGCCGACATCTTATATACCCATATGCACGAAGAGTGGCTTGGCATGCAAATTCCTCTCACCAATTTTCATTGGTCATTTCTTGTATTACTCAGAGGTGACTGTGCAGCCCTGTGGCCCACACTTAAAAAATTGTTTTCACAAACAATTACAAAGAAACCGCAAGTAAAACACTGAATTAAAAGTGAAATAATTAAGTAGAAATATTGAAATTGCATTTTCTTGTAAAACATGGTCCAATAAACTGTTTTATTTACAACTTGAATATATATTTTTTTTACAGTGCAGCACAGATGTCCCTATAACTAATTAGGTAAAATTAACACAAAAATTCTGAGAAACATTTGCCTTCTTATTTTACAGACAGCCAATTATTCCACCACGCAAATCAACTCTGATTCATCAAGGTCCTCCAAAACGAATCCGTCTACATACAGAAAGAAAAGTCCTTAATGAAAACGGGAAAGTCAGAAAATGGACTTATGGGAAAAAGGACACCAGTAAACAAAACAAAATTGTTCTATTGGTTGGAGAGACTGGAGCTGGCAAGACGACTTTTATCAACACTGTAATCAACTACTTACTGAAGGTGAAGTTTGAGGAAGAAATATGGCATGAAATCACAGAAGAAGAAGCTGGAGACCAATCAGAATCACAAACCTCTGAAATAACCATGTATGAGGTCTATTCTGTAGAGAGTCCCATATCTCTCACCATCATTGATACTCCAGGCTACGGAGACACTAGAGGACTGGAAAAAGATCTGGAAGTCGCAGCGAATTTAGCCACTCTGTTTCAGAGCAGTGCTGGAGTTCGTGAAGTTGATGCCGTGTGTTTTGTGGTTCAAGCATCTAAGAATCGTCTCTCAGACAGACAGCATTACATTATCAGTTCAATTCTGTCTTTGTTTGGAAAAGACATTATGAACAACATTGTGTTTTTAATCACACACTCTGATGGTATGGCACCCAAAAATGTCCTCAGTGCCATCAATAAAGTTAAAATCCCCTGCAGAAGAGACAAAAGCGGCCAACCTGTTTATTTCTTATTCAACAATCGGCAGGCTGATGCCCGTCACACTCAAGAGCGTCACATTCATGCTCAAAGCGACGCCTGGGAAGCCAGCGTGGACAGCATGAGGCATTTCCTTCTGTCTATGAATGAAATGAACAGAAGAAGTTTAGAAATGACTTCAGATGTCCTCATTGAGCGCATTCAATTAGAAGCGGCCATCTGCAACTTAAAGTTGCGAATTCAGGAGAAGGAGCTGAAAAAAGCAGAAAAACTTCAGATTCAGGAGGCAATAAAACAAAACAAGGAAAAAATTGAAAATTGTAAAAACTTTACCATTAAAGTCAAAAACACTATCAAAGAGAAGGTGCCCATTGAAAGTGCTTCATGGAAGAACAGGAAGGCGACGACCTGCACCGTCTGTGAGGAGAACTGTCATGAGTTTGACTGCTGGTGGGTTTCTGATCCCAGTAAATGTGAAGTCATGAAGAAAGGCTACTGCACTGTGTGCACTGGGAAGTGTCATCACAGCAAACATGTCAAAGATAACAAGAAATATGTCATCAAATCCTCATTTATGACGATGGAGTTTGATGACTTTAATAAGGAATTTGAAAAAGCTCAAGAAAAATGCAAGAGGTTTTCAATTATAATGGATTCTCTTCACAAAGATCTGCAGGAGCTTGAGGATCAAAAGTCAATTCTTCTGTTCAATGCTTACAAGACCATCAAGAATCTGTCTCAGATCGCATTAAAACCAGACTCTGCCTTCACTCTTCAGCATCTCGACTTCTTCATCCCCAGAGTGAAGGAGGCTGGGAAAGAAAACTGGGTCAGAGAGCTTGAAGAAATGAGAAGAACCGCTGAAGCTGAGGAAGCAAATAAAGATGCTCTGAGTTACCTTAAAGCTGGTCTGACAAAAATTTTCCTTGGTGGGCAAAGTTGAAATTCCTTCAATGTGGGGGGAGGAGTTAAAAAAAAAAAAACACGATAATACTTCATGACTTACTTTAAATGAGTATTTTGGGTACTGGATGATAACAATGATGCAAACACAAGCAGTAATTTGTTCACTATTTAGTTTTTAATCCTGAAAATCCTTTCCTGTACTTTTCTTTTTGCTTATGGTTATTTTGTTCAGATTATCAGATTGTCTGTATATAAAAATTGTTAAAATTAAAATAAATTTCAGTCATCTCAAACTTAATATTTTCTTCATTTGATTACAATTTCAGTCAAGACTTTCAGAGTCAAGCCAGCTGACCTCTTTAACTTTTACTTAACTTGAGTATATATAGCTTGGTAAAAAATCACGGTGCTCCGATCAGAAGTTTTGGGGTCGACCATCGATCACTGGAAGATGTATTGGCTGACATAGATCATGATCACCAATCATGGTGTCAAACTTTTTCCCACCTAACATTATTGATAGGGATGTTCCAATAAGATTTTTTTCCAAACATTATTTATTTAGCCATTTTTATGACACACTATTTTTATGTAAAGACATTCATCTGAGAGCTCTTATTCACAACGTTTTAAAGAAAAGCTAGTAAAACAAAATTGACAGAGTAAGAAATTTTGTTAGCCTGAAAAGGCAAACATTTGAAAACCGGTTTCAAAGTTTTTGAAAATGGTATCACATCTGTGTAAACAATGGAAACTCTAATTCGTGAAAATGCATAGCCATGCCTATTATGTGTTCAAAAAGAGTATGTCAGCAGGTGTATAGTGTCAGCTACTGGCCTGACATGCATAATACAGTGTTTTTAGTCATCTTCATGGATCCATGTGAACAAGGATTGTTTTGACAATGTTGTTGTGAGTTTTTAGAACATTGCTGTTGTGTAAATGTGTCCTAAGGTTCTAGCAAAATTTTTGGTCTGGTTTCATAGTCAGACTATGGTTTATATCTGTACTTGCAGCCATGTGATGTAGTTGAGAACCACAGTTGGCCTACTGTGACACATGCAGGAAAATAAAAAGGTTCAATTTAAACTACAATCTAAAACTTCGGCTGTAAGCTTGTTTCACTTTCTGTAGATTGTCTAATAGTAATGAAATAGTTCACCTACATTTTTGGCTAACGACTGAATATGAGCTGATGCTAAACAAATTATTTTATTGGTTAATTAAATGAATAAATAATGTGTTATGACTAACTATAAAATTTACACAAGAAAGCCTGACAACTTTGTTACTTGAGTAAAAACAAATATGTAAGCAAAACATTTTAATTTTTTTTTAATTGGTTTTCTTAAGGTATAACTCATTAAGATGAATGCACAATAGTAGAGGTGGCTGATTTCCTGGATCAGGCCATGTGAATACCTAAAACCCTGGTGTCGAAGTACTGGTGTGGACAGACTAAAATGGTCTGAAACAAACATCATTCAACTAATTGACTACTTATTAACCATAATTTATTTATTAAACTCTGTGTTTAGAGTCATGTGCAAAAACAAATAGTCCATTTATGATTATGACATCCTCAACTTAATGAATGTAAAACTTTGGATATGTTTTTAAGTGTAGACGTTATATGTGTAATAGTTATTAGGTAATATGTGACACTCACTTTTTCTTTTGATACATGTGTCTTATGAGCCCACAGGCCTGAATTTATGTGTCATTTATTCTTATGAACTTACACTATGTTGACAGCTGCAGTGGCTGATCCAATCATACACACAATTATTCAGTATTTTTAATGAATACAACAAAACCCTAACCCAACACAAAACTTGGTGCCACGTTGTCTGTGAACAATCCCCAGGGCCAGTGTTTTGTCTCCCTTATCTAACACACCCATTTCATGCTCTGGATTTTCTTGTAATGCGCTGATGAGTTGAAACAGGTGTGTTCGATTAGGGAGACATTGAAAATATGCAGTGTTATGGGTTCTCCAGGAACATGTTTTGAAATGCCCTGCCCTAAGCCACAACTAATATTCAGTTGTAGAACGAGGGCATATTAGAGAAACTTGAGATATGATAATTGAATTTAGGATTTTTCACAAATTCATACTAGAGAAGCAAAACTTAAGTTAATTTAGGATTCTTATCTTATCTTACAAAATCGTATGGTCTAGTTAGGAAATCTTAAACCGCTCCATCGAGTTCAATAACTGTCACGTCTGTTAGCAATCCACCAACTACACGTAAGTGGCTGCTGAGGTAAACATAAAATCAAAATGGAGAAACAATGACTTGATTTTAACTTGCATAATGACAGGTAATTCTCAGTGGTGGCTTGTCCCTTAAGAAGATTAACCATGGTTTTATTATAGTAAAAGTGTAGTAAGTAACCATGCCTTTTTTGCCATATTGACTATAGTTTGTATAGTTTTACTACAAATACCATGGTTAGACTATGATTACTGTAGTGACCATACTTCCTCTTTTTCCTGGACTTGTCCAGGCCAAGATTTCTAAATTGCCGGGTTTTGGTTTTGTTATACCTTTTGCAGGTATGAAAACAATAGCATATGACTAAAAAAAGATGTTTGACAAATAAAGTGCAGGCATTGTACATAATCAACCAATGACTTTTGGTCAAAGCAATACAAACACACATATAATGTATGAGGACTGTAGAGAGCGTAGGTGTGTTCGACTTGAAGCGGCGCTGCACAGACCGATCAGTGTATGACATCAGAGAACCATGAGACCTGTAGAGAGCAGACGCTCCTTATGCTTTCGAATCGCTCTCGCGGTACTTTGATGTCATACATTGATTGGTCTGTGCAGCGCCATTTCAAGTCGAACACACCTGACGTCAAAAGGAAAACAAAGCCAAAATGCAGACATTTTAGGCAATTTAAGTCCTGGCCAGGACATGTCCTGGAAAAAGAAGAAGTATGGTCACCCTAATGTAGCAAAACTATGCTTAATTTGTGGTTACCATGGTTTAACTATAGTAACCATGTTTTTTTGGTTAAATTTATAGTAAAACCATGGTAAATTTTCTTAAGGGGTTGGCCTCTGTAATGTTGGTCACAATTGGTGCATTACTATATATATACTGTACTATTTATATGTGTGTACAGGTGCATCTCAATAAATTAGAAAGTCGTGGAAAAGTTCATTTATTTCAGTAATTCAACTCAAATTGTGAAACTCGTGTATTAAATAAATTCAATGCACACAGATTTAAGTAGTTTAAGTCTTTGGTTCTTTTAATTGTGATGATTTTGGCTCACATTTAACAAAAACCCACCAATTCACTATCTCAACAAATTAGACCAATAAAAAAAAACATTTTTAGTGAATTGTTGGCCTTCTGGAAAGTATGTTCATTTACTGTATATGTATTCAATACTTGGTAGGGGCTCCTTTTGCTTTAATTACTGCCTCAATTCGGCGTGGCATGGAGGTGATCAGTTTGTGGCACTGCTGAGGTGGTATGGAAGCCCAGGTTTCTTTGACAGTGGCCTTCAGCTCATTTGCATTTTTTGGTCTCTTGTTTCTCATTTTCCTTTTAACAATACCCCATAGATTCTCTATGGGGTTCAGGTCTGGTGAGTTTGCTGGCCAGTCAAGCACACCAACACCATGGTCATTTAAAATAGACCACTTAGTACATCCTTGCATAAAAAAAATAGCAGATTACATTTCCAACATCCTGTTCAAACATCACTTAAGCATAGGAAAATATACTTTTTATATGTGAAATGAACAATATAAATAATATCGATGAATAATCCTTGTATATGAATAATGTAAGACAGTAATATGAATACAATGCAAAAAAGAAGTGCATAAAGAAAAAAATTACTTGTAATGATTCTACTGTACTGGCTAAACTAATAAGAAATATGTTGTATTAATGAATATGAAAAAGAACAAAATATAAGCACACTGGAAATTTGCATACACCAATAGACCAATATCAAACTAAACACTACAAAACTACAAACCCGATTCCAAAAAAGTTGGGACACTACAAATTGTGAATAAAAAAGGAAAGCAATAATTTACAAATTTCATAAACTTATATTTTATTCACAATAGAATATTGATAACATATCAAATGTTGAAAGTGAGACATTTTGAAATGTCATGCCAAATATTGGCTCATTTTGGATTTCATGAGAGCTACACATTCCAAAAAAGTTGGGACAGGTAGCAATAAGAGGCCGGAAAAGTTAAATGTACATATAAGGAACAGCTGGAGGACCAATTTGCAACTTATTGGGTCAATTGGCAACATGATGTGGCAGTGTCTCTCAGAAGTCAAGATGGGAAGAGGATCACCAATTCCCCCAATGCTGCAGTGAAAAATAGTGGAGCAATATCAGAAAAGAGTTTCTCAGAGAAAAATTGCAAAGAGTTTGAAGTTATCATCATCTACAGTGCATAATATCATCCAAAGATTCAGAGAATCTGGAACAATCTCTGTGCGTAAGGGTCAAGGCCGGAAAACCATACTGGATGCCCGTGATCTTCGGGCCCTTAGACGGCACTGCATCACATACAGGAATGCTACTGTAATGGAAATCACAACATGGGCTCAGGAATACTTCCAGAAAACATTGTCAGTGAACACAATCCACCGTGCCATTCGCCGTTGCCGGCTAAAGCTCTATAGGTCAAAAAAGAAGCCATATCTAAACATGATCCAGAAACGCAGGCGTTTTCTCTGGGCCAAGGCTCATTTAAAATGGACTGTGACAAAGTGGAAAACTGTTCTGTGGTCAGACAAATCAAAATTTGAAGTTCTTTTTGGAAAACTGGGACGCCATGTCATCCGGACTAAAGAGGACAAGGACAACCCAAGTTGTTATCAGCGCTCAGTTCAGAAGCCTGCATCTCTGATGGTATGGGGTTGCATGAGTGCGTGTGGCATGGGCAGCTTACACATCTGGAAAGGCACCATCAATGCTGAAAGGTATATCCAAGTTCTAGAACAACATATGCTCCCATCCAGACGTCGTCTCTTTCAGGGAAGACCTTGCATTTTCCAACATGACAATGCCAGACCACATACTGCATCAATTACAACATCATGGCTGCATAGAAGAAGGATCCGGGTACTGAAATGGCCAGCCTGCAGTCCAGATCTTTCACTCATAGAAAACATTTGGCGCATCATAAAGAGGAAGATGCGACATAGAAGACCTAAGACAGTTGAGCAACTAAAAGCCTGTATTAGACAAAAATGGGACAACATTCCTATTCCTAAACTTGAGCAACTTGTCTCCTCAGTCCCCAGACATTTGCAGACTGTTATAAAAAGAAGAGGGGATGCCACACAGTGGTAAACATGGCCTTGTCCCAACTTTTTTGAGATGTGTTGATGCCATGAAATTTAAAATCAACTTATTTTTCCCTTAAAATGATACGTTTTCTCAGTTTAAACATTTGATATGTCATCTATGTTGTATTCTGAATAAAATATTGAAATTTGAACACATCATTGCATTCTGTTTTTATTCACAATTTGTACAGTGTCCCAACTTTTTTGGAATCGGGTTTGTAATTCCATAACATCTCAAATAGGCAAGACATATTCTTACTGTTTTAACACACTTTCAGCATAAGCTCCAAACTGCATAGCTTACCAACAGAAATCACAAATCCATGCTTGTTCTTCTGGTGGCACATTAATGTTGAGGCACCGAACATGAAACCACCTCAGGCATGATTCACATTGAATCTGAAAGGGAAATAGGACATGTTGTTAGATATATATAGAAATAGTAGAAATTGGTAAAATTACTTTTCAAAACATGTGTTTTCACTTTACACAAGTAGTAAACAGCCAGAAATGGTATAGTGAATACCCAGGTGCTTTGCTCCTCTGTTTGGTCTTTTTCTGATTTTCCACACACACAGCAGTACTCCTGTCTTGACATTGCAATTATTATAATATAGATAGGATTATCTATAATCTGTTTGTTCAAAGTGCTTTATACCTGATGCCAGCAAAATCTCTTTGGTTACACTTTTCCTGTAGTGGCTCATCATCTCTGTGCTGGGTGTTATATTAATTATGTCAGGAATTTTGGGGAACTCTTCCACCACCTGTTTGGCCATCTAGAAGGATAGTAGTGAGAAGTAACAGACACAGTGTCATATGGCAAAACGTCAGGACAGTGCTTATGTCAACCACTTTCCCCCTCCATTTCCCAGCATCACAAAGCCACCACAGCAGGATCTATCCTTCTGAATTGGATGTGTGATTGTGCCAGGTATCCAGTTCTTATTCGCCCGATCTGACTTTTCATCCATATGAGGTCTCATTTAGAAAAAATGTCTTTATTTGGAGAAATGCAGTGTGTGTTTTTATGGTGGTCTTAAGTAACACCAACTATGCTAATTTACCATTATTATTGTTTTTGAGGTAAACATGCTACATTCAGTTATAAACAAACACTGTCATACCGAAACTTGTTGTGTATCTCTTCGGCTTTTTCCTTTTCATTTGTACCCATTTGAGAGTCAAGTATGAAAATGGTGTCACATTTAGCATGAAGATACTAAATTGGAGACAAATAAACAAGGAAATTCTAACTACTAAGCCAATTCTCACACATATCAGTGAAAATATCAAACATTTCTATATGGGCTTATCCATGTTTACATTATATGTACTAGCTTAACATTTCTATTTGCAGACTTTTTACTTACCACAAACCTCCAGTGGTTTTTGTTGATATTTATGAAAGTGATGAGACCATAATATTCCTCAAAGATGACCTGTTTATCACAAATGTCAATGATCATGTCTGAGTACTGTACATAACAAAATGAAGAAATGTAAATATTGTCCCTCACTTTTTTAAATTTCGTCTTTAAAATCCACTCCCTTGTTTCATTTAAAATGACACCTGTGGTGAAATAGTCTAGCAGGTAGAGATTTGCACCCTTCATTTGAAGTAGAGCTCTGAAATACCAGGCAATAATCTAAAAAAATTATACAGCATTTCAATTGGAATCAAATTAATTATCATACTGTAAAATAGAAATAGAAATGTAAAATAATGCAATTGCATTTTAGTTTTCATATGTGTAACTCTCCATTTAACCACTCATGTGGCCTCAGTGATTGGAATTCCCTGTGATGTAACAGGGACTCATTCTTCTGCCTAGGAAACCTCAAAATTGCTACAATCAGCTCTGTAGGTGGCTTCTTCCATAGCATGTCGACCTATAATGACATGAAGTTCATACAGTAAATAATAGCGTGCCTTAAAGGGGTGGTTTACTGCTTTTTTTCTTTGCTTGATTGTGTTTATGGGGTGCAATATAACATGTCTTCGTGTTTCGTTTGTTAAAAAGAGCCTTATTTTTCATATATTTCACCTTTATTGTAAGCCGCTTTCTCCTCTGTCATTTGAACGACCGGTTGACTTCCTGATTCTATGAAACCACTCCCTCAGAAACAGGCGATGGGCTCAGATTGGTTAGTTGGGCCGGTGTGTTGTGATTGGCTAAACTGCGTACTGCACATTGTCCGGAAACTTCACGCCCATCACCTTCACGGGCGACAGCTGCATGTGCTGCGGTCAAATGTAAATAATGGTGTCAATATTGCCGTATCAGTTTGAGCCAGAATCAGACCCAGAAAGCAGTAATGAAGAGAGTCAAGCAGAACTTCCGCAAGCACGGCTCTTACAAAACGTTTCTGAATGAAGTTTGCTGTTGTGATTACATATAATTGTTTGAAGTTTGTACACGTTTGTCTTATACACACAAAATAGCATCGAACTAACTGGCTACTATAACCAAACAGCGTTGGCTTGTGTTTACGTTCTTGATCAAATCGAAAAATTACGTCATAAAGTATACATGGAAAATACATTTACAAAATTAGTACATAATTACAAATTCGCGTCCAAAATGTTTGTACGCGTTTGTCACAGACACACGAAATAGCATTTAACTAACCGGCTACTAAAGCCAGCGCTGGCATTTGTTTACGACCTTTATAAAACTAAAACATTACGTCTGAAATTATACATGCAAATACATTTAAAATTATGAAATCTTACTTACAGGTTGTGGCCCAACAACTGCTGCCTCTGGTTTTAAAGTTGGAACTGCTCCATGTTTTAGTAATAGTTTCTGTGTGAATTCGGCATTGAACTCGTGTAGATTCTGGAAGCTGTCTTCCGTAAAATGCGCAGCACAGAGAGCTAAATTAGGATTATAATTGTCAGGAATATAATCAAACATAAATTTTAACCATTGTTGACGAACTACAGCGTCCGTAGGAAGCCCGAACACAGAAGACCTGACAGCTGGGTGAAAATAACACCGTTTCGACGGCATGGCTACATCTCCACTATAACTCTTCCTCTTCAACAAAGCCGCAGAACATGGCCTTGCCCCCTCTTTGGCATGTTCCGGAGGGAGGGGTTGATGCAAATGTATGGGTTTTTTACGTATGCAACCCGGGAAGTATCTTGTTGTAGTCCCGTATGAGTCGTATTTGTAGGCATTAAACTTCCTGATTTGTAAAAGACGATATCTCCGCTTACGTTGAACTTTCAGCGCAGCAACTTTGCAGATACTGTTCATGCACCTACAGCAACATTACACACTATTTAAAATGAAAAAAGTGAAATCGCAGTAAACCACCCCTTTAATATAAAGAAGACATATTTTTTGGTTTTGTACTAATGACTTAATTACCTCTTCATCTACAGGGAGTACCTTTGCAGGAAGCTGACTTGTGTGACAACTTGAACTTTTCTTGCTCTGTGTCACATCCAGTCTTCTTTTTTTGGGAACAGGTATTTTTTGTGGAACAGAATAGAATTTAGATTTGGTGGATGGGAAACGTTCTTGGTTCGTCTTCATCCAAGTTTCTTGAGACTGATCGAGGTTCACAGGTGGCTCAGGTTGGAGCAAAGGCTTTTGAGGAAGGTTTGTCTTCATCCAAGTTTCTTGAGACTGATCGAGGTTCACAGGCGTCTCAGGTTGGAGCAACAGCTTTTGTGGAAGCTTATGCTGAATGATATTCTCCGTATATCTTCCTTGCAGAGACTGATGCATTTTTCTAATGAAGGTTCCTGTTTTTTTTTTTTTTTCCTTTCTCCATTATGGAATGTTTCACAATTCCAAACCATTTTTCTACATGACAATTGGTATCTCTTGTTTTTGGTTGTTTCTTTGTTGTCACCAAGTCCTGTTCATGAGATTCATACCTACTCAGGTCTCCCAACAGCAAGCCACTCCAAAGAGGAAAAATGGCAAGGTAGGTATCAAAGAGGACAGTGATGTTGCCTGGACAATAGTATGGGTTGTCCTCTTTTACCAACCATGTCTCTTCACCTGCCACTTGTTCCTTCACCTCTTGCATGGCCTGCTGAAAATAAGCAGTGAATGGTGATCTGCCAGTGATAGTCGCTGCATGTCTTCTGTCTTCACTTTCACACATTTCCCAGTCTTTAGATTGGGTAGTTTCTTCCAGTGTATCCTCTTTAGATCTTGAGATTACACTCTCCAAAACACACAGACTTTCTTTGACAAGCTTTGTATTTTGTGGGGTTGTGAGCAGGGCACATAATGCACGGAAAACGATTGTTGATTCAGTCATGTTGCTGGCATTTTGGAGTCTGGCGAAAGCAAACGTGGCAAAGTCTCTCAGTCCTTTGTCATCTGTTTGCCAACAGATCGCCTGTCTGACAGCTTTCAAAATGTGCGCAGAGCAAATGTGCAGGACAGTGTATGACTTCATTTCCACCCATGATTTTTGCCCTATGCACAACTTGTATGCTCTGTTGAGGTAAGAGCTGATGTGCTCTTTGTTGAAAGCCAGCATCACACTTTGTATTAACGCCCAGCTGTAATCAGTTTCGACCTGGTGAATTTGTATTTGTGTTTATTTTGACAAATGCAATGTAAATTGCATGAGCCAAAATGTGATTGGTGGTATTGTGTGATCATTGGAGAGCATTTCAAAAACAGGAAGAGGTGGTGCATTTCGATCCTTTCCTGGAAGAACAATTACATAGTACAACACACGCTTCGGCTGGTCTGGAATTTTTGAGACAACTCCTCCAGTGGCATCAAGATAGAGGGCCACAGGAGACCTTCGCAAATGATGCACAAGAATGCTGAGCCACACTCTGTGTACAAATGAACAATGAACAGATTCATACTGAAAAACTGTATGTAGCCTGGTATTCTGAAGTATTTTGGCCCACATTCCTTGAGTAGTCCCTGCAGTAGGTAGATTTCCATGAAGATGTCAGAGTGAATGGATTGCATTTTCCTAATTTCTGCACCTATTACTTTCAACACTTTTTTACTGAGACATTCAGTCATGTTCCCAGCAAGGAGTTGCTCTTTTGGTGTGGATTGAAGTGTGCTGTAATAATGCTGACTGGATTCATGCGTTAGGGCCTTTGCTATTTTTCCTCTTTTTTGGTTGGTTGCTGGCCTAGCCTTTGTCTCTGAAAGTTTGTGTTGTATGTCTCCAGTTTGTTGGACTAGAATTTGCACATCTTGGTCCGATGCAACATAATTATTTTGCAGTGTGAAAGAGTATTTGGCTGGGCAAGAGGGGAATGTGCAGCCTGCTTTCATTGATAAATATGGTGTGTTTTTTCCTGCTCCAGGAACCTTGATATGTTGATATTTAAATGAGAGAGTACAAGATGGATTTTTCTCTTTAAAGATGTTGTACACGTGGTCTGTCCAAGGTCCTTTTCATTTGGAGGATCCTTTTTGTGGCCTGATCCTATCCAACAATTTTCTTGCCATAGAGATAAAAAAAAGGTTTCTTCACCTGTGGACATTCTGTCAAAACATCTACACCAGGCTCTCCCTCCTGTATTTTCATAGTCTCAGGTGTACTCTTTAGACTCTCTGAGTCTGTGTGTGGATCTTGGTAAATAGGTTGAGAGTGGAAGTGTGTCTGTCTTTCAGAAATGTCAGTGTCACACTGGGTGTTTACCTCGTCATAGATAGGTTGAGAGTGGAAGTCTGTCTGTCTTTCAGAAATGTCAGTGTCACTGGGTGTCCACATGTGTCTCTTCTGTAGCTGTGGTACATAAATGTAATCAATTAATACATATTCAAGCTCATTTAGTTTTGCCTTTTGTAGGGTTTAATATGTAAATAGTTTAATTTAGCTCAAAGGGAATCATTTATGATTTTATAGGGAATTTGAACAGAATCACTGTTTTGCGGCTGATCACTGAGTCGGCCGGCGGTTCACTGAACGAGCCGTATAACATTAATTCTGCACTGGATATTAAAATCCAAAATATAGTGAAAACACTTAATAAGCACAATAACAAGATCAGCAGATTAAGACATTAATTTGTAAGCACAAAACACAAGATACTTCTCTTTTCAATATAAATAAGACTTTTTTTATATAAACCTAAGACATAAACTAATCTAACACATGAACACACACATTCACACGTTGCAGAAAGAGAGAAAGGATGAGTTTAGAGAATGTGAAATCCCAAGTTTATAGCAATATGTGCTATTGCATAGACCTGCACAACCATCAATCACTTAATTAACCCTCGCATTGAGTTTCTCAATGAGACTAAAATTAAATATATATATTATATATTAAATGCACCAGTTCAGCCAGAATCTGGTGGTTACTTGCTTGCGTTGCCTTTGTGTTACAGGGATTCCCTTCTGTCATAGTCGTTGCAGGAAAGGGGTTTTCCCGAGTTGGTGATTGGCTGGAAGTTCAGTAGTCTTTGAAGTGATGTCTTGGGTAGCCAATGGTTGGGCGTTGGCTGAGGATGGTTTTGGAATCAGTTGCTGGTTGAAGTTTGAAACGGGTGCAGTTGGAGCTGGACTTTGCGGCAAACTTAACTTTTGAACACGAGACTCAACAGAAAGAAAAGAAACTGAAGTAAAAGAATAAAATGAGTAACGAGACTAGGTGGTTTTTCTTCGTATTGTGGTGTTAAGTAGCAACTGGCCTGTAGGCCAGAGCATGCTCAAAGAGCGCTAAAAAGCAGCGTCAAAACGCGGTGGCGAGAAGACAGGAGAGAGAAGGGAAGGGAAGATTTGATGGTGTCCTGAGTTTTTAAACTCGGTGTAACAAAGTCAATGGGTAGGAAGGAAGAGGACGAGGTCGGCTAGGCTGAGACTGGGGTTTTATTTAGTTTTTCAAACAACAGAAAGTCGCGCTCTCAGCGCTCAACATAATCGTGCATCCGCACGGAAACAGTCCTGCTCTCCTGAGCACACATCACACTCGCACAATCCCCAGATCGCAGCCTCCAGTCCACAGTAGGTCTCTCTCTCCTCTCTGACGTTCCCAGGTGTCTTTTATACGGTCTCCCCACGCCACTTACTGGAATAAGACACAGGTGTTTGTCATTTGCACTTGACCCACTTTCTCACCGCTCGTCTCCCAGCTCTCTCTCACGCTGCAGACCTCGCTGAGCCACGCCCCCCTCGCCACATACCTGTGCCCAGCCAATCAAGCAATTCGTCGATTTGCGGCATTGGATACGCGTCAAACTTCGACACAGCATTTACTTTGCGGTAATCCACACAGAACCGGACCGAGCCGTCCGTCTTAGGAACTAAGACTATCGGGCTCGCCCAATCACTGTTGGATTCTTCTATCACTCCCATTTCGAGCATTGCCTCTAATTCCGTCTGAACCACCTTTTTCTTGTGCTCAGGTAACCGATACGGCCGACTGCGTACTACTACGCCTGGCTCGGTCTCGATATGATGCTGAATGAGATCTGTTCGACCAGGTAGGGGCGAGAACACATCAGCAAATTCTGCTTGCAACCTGGCCACGTTAGTGAGCTGGGAGGGCGAGAGATTATCTCCTCCCGGGGCCAGAGCGAGAGATTGCGTTTTGAGGCTCACTTCTGGCCCGAGATCATCCTCTCCACTCACCACCGTCACCAGCATCACTGACTCCGCCTCGCTCCATTTTTTTCAGCTAAGCTCCAGGTTGAGGTGATAGATTTGATGTGCCCCACTCCTATCTGTTCGTACCACCTCATAATCGAGATCTCCCACTTGCCGTGTGACCTCGAACGGTCCTTGCCACTTCGCAAGTAATTTGGAACTCGAAGTTGGGAGTAATACAAGCACTTTATCTCCCTGTGAAAATTTCCGCAAATTGGTTCCCCTGTTATATAGCCGGCTTTGTCTGTCCTGGGCCTGCAACAAATTCTCCCTAGATAGCCGCCCCAGCGTGTGGAGTTTTGTTCTCAGGTCCAGTACATACTGAATTTCATTTTTACTTTGAGAAGGCCCGTCCTCCCAAGTTTCTCTCAGGACATCAAGAACCCCTCGGGGCTGACGTCCATAAAGAAGCTCGAAGGGGGAAAACCCCGATGAGGTCCATCCCAATTCTTTCGAAGGGGACCTGCATTAATGGTAGCGGGCGCAAAGGCACTTTTGGGGAGGCCGGTGGATTCACCAGCTGACATTCGCGACAAGACGCGCACCACCTGCGTACATTCTCGTGAATGCCCGGCCAAAAAAAACGGGCCATGAGACGATTTAATGTTGTCGTTTGGCCTAAATGTCCAGCCATGGAATTACAATGAGCCGCCTGGAAAAGCATTTCCCGACGGCTTTTTGGCACTAACAACTGTGTTGTATCTTCCTTTGTCTGAGCGTCTTGAGTCACTCGATACAACCAATCTTTCACAATTGAAAAATAGGGATAGGAGAGCGGTCGAGCCGGCTGGAGAGGTTGACCGTCGATATAATGGACCTGTTCAAAAGCATGTTTTAATGACTCATCCTGAGTCTGTTCCAGAAGAAAATCATTGCGTTCCGAGAGGATCAGCCTCTCGATTCCACTCTGTTCCTCTGGTTCAGAACTCAGTGGTCCCGGTTCAACCTCTCCCACCTGTACAAGCGCGCCTCTTCCCTGTTTTCCTCTTCCCCAAGAAACATCTGCACAAAAACATCCCAATAATTCACTAAAAGCGGGCCAATTAGTTCCCAGAATCAGCGGATGTCGGAGGTGCGGGTTAACTGCGACCTCCACTCTTTGCTTTTGTCCCCTAAATTGGATCACAGCGGACATTAAAGGATATCTCACCACATCCCCGTGCACACACCGTACCGGAACCATGCGGCTTGTATCCAATGCCTCGGGCCGAATCAGGCTTTGATGGATAGAGGTTTGGTTACACCCTGAATCCACCAAAGCCTGGTAGGTACCCCCCTTAATACTCACAGGTATTTGGTACCTGCCAGCCTGATCGGGGGCAGCCTGCGGTGCATCCGGGACCCGGATCATTGTTCCCACCTCCATCACCGGTCAATAAAATGCCCCGGGTCCCCGCAACGCCAACAGGCCGGCCCAGACCTCCCCGCCGCCCTAGTGGCAGGAAGTGGGTTAAGTGAGTGGCGTGGGGAGAGCGGGGAAACGGAGCCCGTATCGGTCCTAGCGGAGGTCAGCCCCGCCCCCCTGGGCGGGATTCTCGGACCAGCGGTATAATCCTGGCCAGTCCCACCCAGTCCTCGGGGTGGGACCCGAGGAAGACCTGGAGGACGGGACCTAGGAAGGGGAACAGGTCGAGTGGCAGAGGGAGAGAGAGAGAAAGACAGCTGGAAGGGGCTTCAGTCAGCTAAGTAACATCTGGAAGTCTGGAAATATATCCATCAAGACCAAGATCCGCCTCTTCAACTCCATCATGAAGCCTGCTCTGCTGTACGGAGCTGAAACCTGGAGGACCATAGTGGCAACCACCAAAAAGACCCAGACATTCATTAACCACTGCCTGCGACGGATCCTCCGCATCCACTGGCCAGAAACCATCAGCAACCAAGAACTTTGGCAAAGAACAGGACAACAACCGTTAGACGAAACAATACTCCAGAGACGCTGGAGATGGATCGGCCACACCCTGGGAAAGCCGCCTTCAACACCACTAGACAAGCCCTCACGTGGAACCCCCAAGGCAAAAGGAAGCAAGGCAGGCCAAGGAACACCTGGCGCCGCGACCTGGATGCGGACTGCAAGAAGACAGGCTACACCTGGGGACAATTGGAGAGACTGGCACAGGACAGAGATGCTTGGAGGACCCTTGTCGGTGGCCTATGCCCCAGGAGGGGTAGTAGGCATAAGTAAGTAAGTAATAGACTATGTAATAAACCATGTCCTCTCCTTTACAGAAGCTGGTAAACAGGAAAAAAAGTCTCTCATGCAGTATTGTCTAAAATATAGTACTAAATTGTTTCTAACAAGTAGTAGGCTAATAAATATACAGAATTTTTTCTGACTACCCTAGCAACTTGTTTCCCAAAAAGCACATAGCAATAAAATGAGCTATTTTAATAATGTATTTGGCAACTTTGGCTAGTCTTCTGAAATAATAACAAAGGCATGCATTTTGTCCTCTGACTTCAGTCTTCTCCTTGTTTAACTGAAGAAAGTTTTGGCACATCCAGCTGTTAATTTCATCAATGCATTGGCAGAGGGAGTCAATGGGGCTGTAGTCATTTGGAGATAAGGCTAGGTAAATCTAGGTATCCTCAGCATAGCTGTGATAGGCAATTTGGTTATTCTTCCTTTCCTTGGAGTGTAGCATTTAACTTACTACCAATTCACTGCTTAAAACTGTAAGTGTTAATCATGTGTAGTTTTGACTAGTGATTTGAAGAACACATAAAATGTAATTGATCAAAAATAAGTAACTTTTCAATAATCCAATGTTGTATTTAAAAATACTAAATATACAGAAAATGTGGTTATGTTACTTTTACTAATAATATATATTACATGTTTATTTTTACTAACAAATGTAATTGAACATATTTCAAATAATATTCTTTGCAGAGATTTTATTCATTTCACTGTGTATTATACGCAGTGATGCAGTTTTGCGTCATGGTTAAATAATGACATCATCATCCAATTTCGTCACAATGTCATTTAACAACTTTTACCCAAAAATCAACCTGCCTTTAGCAACTTCTCCAGAAAATGTGTTGGCAGTACAGAACAATCAAGATCATAATAATAATTATAAATAAGATCAATTCAAAACACTACTACAAACACCTCATTTTGGGAAACAGGAATCCTTTTGCTAGTCTGTTACAGTATAAATAGAGCGCTGCAGATACAGTACAATTCAGCAAAAAGCTGTAAGAAAAGATTACTTTCATTACACTGCTGTAAATCGATCTTACAGTAGATGAGAAGCACTAGAAGAGAAAGGTTACAAAACAAAGAAACAGAATATAAAGTAAACACACATTGGAATATAGGGGAGGCAGAGAAAGTGTTTTGTCAGAACACTAAGAAAGTGCTATAGTAAAACAAATAAGGACATTACCAATACTGTAATGCAACTTGGCAGAGGATGCTGAATTTATTTTTTACATTTGGTCTTTCTTTATTTGAGTATTGCTGAAGTTGGCTGTACAGTAACTGACATAGTTGACTCTTTGTCAGGGTTGGGGTGAAGGGATGAGGCGAGGACTCAGTGGTGGAGAATGGGCTTTTATTGATAATAAAAATAAACAAAACAAACCAAACTACCCCGTAGGGGAAAAACAAGGCAAGGCAAGGCAAGGCAACATTGATGGGAAAATTGATGACGAACTGGGACAGGACTGCAAACACAAGGAGATTATAAAGGGAGCAAATTAGGAGGCTAACGAGGAAAACAGGTGGGGCAAATTAACCAATAATCAGGAAACAAGGAGGGTGGGGTCAAGACAATTGACATGAGAGCACATGGCTGTAGGATCAGAACGAGTCAGACAAAACTAATGGCGCTTTTCCAGTGCATGGTACGGCACGGTACGGTTCAGTACGGGTCACTTTTGGGGGGTTTTCCACTGGGTACGGTACCTGGTACTTTTTTTAGTACCACCTCGGCCGAGGTTCCAAGCGAACCGTACCGTTACCAAAACGTGACGTGTAAACTCTGCTGATCACTGATTGGCCGGAGAAAATCGTCATTACTGCGTCACTGAACTTGCGACACGAGACACAACAGACCCGCTAGATTTAAATCAGCACAGCCAGCAAAGGATCGGTCGCAACTTTTGTTTGTATCAACCAAAAAATGGCTGTTTCGTGGTCTGCTGAGGAAGTACAGACGTTCCTCTCGTTGATAGCCGAGGAGCGGATCCAGCGAGAGCTTGATGGGGCGACGCGGAATGAAAAAGTTTTCCAGGAGGTCGCTAAGCTCTTGGCCGCACACGGCTACCACCAGACCAACAAACAGTGTAGGGACAAGTTAAAAAAACTGAAGAGCGACTACAGAAGCATAAAGGACCACAACAGCCGGAGTGGTTCAAACAGACGATCGTGGAAGTGGTTCGACCAAATGGACGCAATCTACGGAGGTAGACCAACGAGCATTGGGAGGGAGGGTGCCCTGGACTCGGCCACGCCATTGTTGGAGAACACGATCGAGGATGGTATGTTGTGTTATGTAAACTAAATATAACGCTTGAAATCTTAACTTTACTGATTTTATTGACCGTCGATTCCTATTTTATTTTTCAATTTCACTGTAAAATCATGGCGTAATTAAGCACACAGTCCTAGTAGCTAACAGTTATTAGCTGTAGTGCTATTGTTCATGATGTTCAGGAGTTGTTGTTGCCTTTTTTTTTGTGTGTTGCAGTAAACAATAATCAATTTGTGCATTCCCAACTAATTAGACAAACTTTGCGTTTCAGACTCATTGTCTACGATCGATTCACTTGCACTTTCTCCATGCAACGACGAGTCCTCTTCCCAACCGGTGCTAACAGCGTCTCCTCCACGACCGCCAACACCATCAACATCAACCTCCAGCTGCACGACGACACCGCAGCGTGTGGTAACAGGTATAACACAAATTTGATATTTCATATATCATAATATGTACAAATGGGATATCGCAATGTAGGATATATATCATAATATACCATGTCATGAATTCCTGTTGCTTACCATAAATACATTATTGGTAGCTACTGTAAATGTGATAATATAGATATTTTAAGGATGTTACTGTACAGTTCTTTCACAAATTAATTTATACAAAATCACAGTACAAAAAAACTTTTTTTCAAAAGAATTACTCCCATTTTTAACTGTATTTTCTTCATTTTGGACCAGGAAAGAGGAAACGGAGCCTGCACCATCAGGAACATCTTGCGATATTACGAGAGATGCAGGTAGCAGACATTCAGCAGCAGGAGCTGAACCGTGCCCAGAGGGAGCGCCACTTGCAGATGGCACTTGACGAGGCCAGTCAAGCGAGGGAGCAGGAAGCGGCCTTGAGGGCAGAGGAACACTCTCAAACGGCTGCTTTCAATCAAGCCTTCCTCAACGTCATGGGGATGCTCGTCCAGGCAAAGAGTGGCCGACGGGAATAGAACTCTCTCGCCGACTAATGCCATAGGCATTTGTGTTTTTATCTGTGTTTGTTTTTTTACTTTGATAATGTTTGCACTACACGTCTGCACACTGTTAACAGTTTGTTCCACTCACTTTAAAATTTATTTTTGTTGTATTTGTCTTTTGTATATCCATTGTGCACTACATACATTAGTTTAAATGTTTAATTTACACATTGTTTAAAGTTTGCTGTGTACACTCACTTATTTTATGTATATCTGCCAATTGTGTACAGTTCTTGCACAAGGTACAATTGCACATTGTTTAAAGTTTGCTCTTTTTTTTTTTTTTTTGTAACTTAAACTTCCTTTATGCCTTATATTTCTCAAAATTTTCATTGTCCTAAGCTTTTGTTTTCTACTATCAACTCTGTATTAAATCCTCCCTCCGGGATCGCTACTAGTCATGGCCCAGAGTTGTGTGAGAAGTTCTGCAGCTTTTTTATTAATAAAATTGCTTGCATTAAATCGAAGATTGTTAGGAATCCATCCCAGAAGGTTTGGTATTTACCTACGAGTTTAGCTAAATTTTCAAATTTTTATCCCATCTCGCACGCTGAGTTGTTGAATATAGTGTCTAGTTTAAGATCAAACACTTGCTCTCTTGATATTATACCAACGTCACTATTAAAAGGAAGTGATGGATGCAGTTGCACCGAATATTATTTCCGTTATCAACAGTTCCTTACAGACAAATTTAGTTCCATCCTATTTTAAACATGCAGTGGTTCATCCGCTGCTTAAGAAAGTAAATCTGGATCCAGCTGATTTTAACAATTATAGACCTAATTATAGACCTATCTCGAAATTGCCATTCCTGTCCAGTTGTACATGTCAATCAAACCTGGTTCTAAGTCATTAACAGCGTTGGTTGCTTGCGTAAATGACATCAAAAGCTGGATGGGTGATAATTTTCTTCAGTTAAATGAGAAGAAGACTGAAGTCATTCTATTTGGCTCCCCTCATTTGGTTAACACCCGGTCCTCTAGTTTAGGACCCTTGCAACCAAATATCCATACTCGCGTAAAGAACCTGGGTGTTGTTTTTGATTCAGAGTTGACAAACTCGACAAACAAATAAACTCTGTTGTGAGTGCTAGTTTTTTCCAGCTTAGGGGTTTACGTAAATTGAAATCTTTTTTATCTTTTGGTGACAGTTATTCATGCCTTTGTTTCTACAAGGCTTGATTATTGTAATGCATTATATGCTGGTATAAACCAGTTTTCCCTTTCACGTTTGCAACTGGTTCAAAATGCTGCAGTCCGTTTTTTAATGGGGAGGAAGAAGAGGGAGCACATCACTCCTATTTTAGTACATCTGCATTGGCTGCCAGTTAAATTTAGAATTGAGTACAAGGTTTTAACTTTTGTATTTAAAGCCCTGCATGGTCTGGCTCCAGTTTACATCTCAGATCTTATTTGCCCATACTCACCTCGGAGAACTCTTAGATCGTCCTCTGATAATCTATTAACTGTCCCATTATCTCGCTTAAAATCTAAAGGTGACAGAGCGTTTTCTGTTTTTGCCCCTAAGCTGTGGAATTCATTACCTCAATCTGTTAGGTTATCTTCTTCCTTGTCTGGATTTAAATCATCATTGAAAATGCATCTTTTTTCTCAGGCCTACTCATAGTTGTTGGATATGTTGGTCTTAGTGATGTAATTTCTTATTTTTGTTTTTTACTAGGTTTTATTTTGTTCTTTGACTTTGTGATACCTTGTATTTGTTTTATCATTGTGCTTTGTTACTGTGAAGCACCTTGGTCAGCATTTAATGTTGTTTAAAGGTGCTATATAAATAAAAATAACGATATTTCATGATATATTTTGGGAATATTTTGAATAAAATAATAATAATACATAAGCCTATATCAGTTATACAGTGGCTGCTGTATGTCATATGACAAGCATGAGAGCCCCCCCCCCCCCCCCTCAGTCGTGCCCCCTCAAAAATGATGCCCCTGACATACAAAATTATTTGTCAAAATAAATGAAACATGATGACATATTAATTTTAGTTGAAATTGTTATAGATTACTTCTAGAGATTGCAATAATACATGACATGGTCAAAAATGACTGAATGAATAATACTTAAAGTAGGTTAGGATGAATTTTAAAATTGTGCCCCCTAAAAGCATAAGTGGCCCCTGTCTGGCCCCCCCAGTTACTGTGGTCTAGAATCTTCTGCTGCGGTGGTGTTTTGGAAAGCGTTGAAGTAAAAACAGACACGCGTAGCATACACCGCGAACTGTACCCACGAAAAAGGGGTGTGCCATATGTAGCTGTACTCCCCTCAAAGAAGACAACACCAGTCTGAAATATCATTAACATAAAACCATCCTGGTATTTTTAAAAATAAAAAAATAAAATAAAATAAAATTTTATATATATATATATATGTTTCATCTGTTTTAACAGTGAACACGCACACGGCGCAGTGGGCAGCCAGTTTTGCTGCAGTGCTCAGGGACCAGTTGGTAATTCGGTGCCTTGTTCAAGAACACCTCAGTTGTGGATATTATCTAACCATTAGACCACAACTGCCCCCAAGTGCCCTCTCACTTTTGTTCTGCAAAAAATAAAATTCTGTATATGCCACTGTGTACATCTGTTCATTTTTCTTTAAAGACCTGATTGAATGCTGAAACCCACCACACTTAAACACAACATCATCATTATCCTCATCTCACAACAATGAAAATATATAAACCAATAAAAAGATCTTCTTACAGTGTATTTGCGATTTGCACTTACAAACAAGTCATTATATGGCAAAATAAAAACATACAACCTAAACCTACCCATAAATCCCATCTCATAACCCCACTCCTAATCCTAACCATGAGTGTAATAATAAGAAAATATATAAATGTTCCATGTTTTGTAGCCAATGAGGATTTCTGTGTTTCAACCAGGGCTTGACATTAACACCTGCCAAATGCGGGTGGATATCAGCTGTGGCGGGTAACATGCTCACTCACACTAGCCACTCTGGCGGGCTGAATTTTATATACAGTAACAGAGCTCGACATTAATGCTTGTCTGGGTCAAGTGGATTTTTTGAAGGAGCAAGTGAAAGAGAATTTTTCTTGCTTGACTGAACAACAAATCTGATTGAAACATCTAATTAGGAAAGCACAGAAATTTTGGCTAGAATGATTCTGATTTTATTCATTTTGGTGTAAACGGCGATTGATAATGGATAATATTGACAGAAACAAGGTTGCAAATTTGACACTGATTTTATACAAGAGTTCAAACCACTAGTTAATATACAGTACAATATTGTCAATGTTGACTGTTTTTGCTCGATTTTGTTAATGAAAATAGTTACAAACAAAGATCACAGCAGAACAGGTGTGCATCTCTCAGTAACACACATTGGTATTTCGTTACTGAATTATTCAGCGTTTTTGAATTACTCATTTGAGTCAATGATTCAGTGGTCCATTCACAAAGACAGAGGCTGCGTTCGAAACTACATACTCAATGAGTAGGTACTTAATTTCAATAAGTACTTACTTAACGAGCGCTAAAAGAGTACGTGCTCTACAGCCAAATCTCGTTGAGTATGAATGCAATCCGCCATGTTGACATTGTCATGTAAACTATGACGTTATTACAAGCGCAACAACAAAGGATTCGAGCAACAGGTTTAATTCTGGTTTAGAGCTGTAAATATTTTGATGTTTCTTGTTGAATTTAAGTCTCGTTTCATCCCTCAGGTTTGTAAATAACAAAAACATCAACAACAAAAATGCAATTTTTTTTATGCATTATGATCACATGAATATTATTATTCAAAGATATTTAATCTTGTCATTGTGCTTTTATTCTGTGTATGTTCATTGTTAAAGATACAACCATCTTCCCCTGATCTTGTATGCAATTATAAGTTGTGCAATAAAAAAAATATCTATTAAAATCCAATACAACCATAAATTCAAATTTTACATAGCTCCTTCATTTTCAATGTTTTGTTTAAATTGATACAAATTGATAATACTACATTTTCTCTTTTATAGAAAAGTGTTCCTAATATTGCCCACTCAATTCAAATACATGAGGGGGGTTCTTCTCTGGATTTGTGTGGCTGTTTTTTTTCTTTTCTTTTTTTTCTTTTCCCTAAATAAGTGGGTTGCAGACATAATTACCCATCTGCACCCCACTCCTGTCACAAGAAATGTCAAAACGACATAGAACTGTGTATAAAACGAGCATAATCTTTTTTTTAAATGATAATAAAAATAAGTGCCTCATTGTACCAGAGACAAAGCCAGCAGCAGTGCAAACTTGTAGAGGTTTTCTTACATTGAACATATCTAAATAAATGACCCAAAAATACATAGGCGTTCATCGTTTAACTCAACTAGTCTCTGACAGATATGTCTCCTATCCAGTGCATCCAATTTCTCTTGATGCACATGGCAAATGGCAAGGTTGTTTAGCCAGGTCTGCGTCATTGATGTTCTCAGCCATGTCTTTAGACGCCTCAGGGCACTGAAACTTCGCTCTGCCTCTGCTGAGGAGGCAGGAACAACCATCAGCAGTCTCAAGAGGACCTCAACTTGCTTGAAAAGGTGTCGCACCTCTGGTACCATTTCCCGTAAAATGTCTGCTACCTCTGGCGAAGTCGCATATTTGTAGTTGGCCTGAAACATTTTCAGCTGCACTTCTAAAGCCATGGCATTCAACTCTGGGTATTCATCTAGGACTGGATCAATCTTCCCAGAGATGAGTACATCTTCTAATTTTTGCAACCTTTGAAGCCCTTCTTGACTGAAACGCTCAGTGCACTGCACCACAGCAGTGTCCAAGGTACTGAAGTACTGCATTCTGTAGTACTCCTGAGCAGTAGGATGATGATGTTGTGTGGCTGGACCAGTGAAGCGCTTTGGAGGCATTCGTACATGAGGCATCTTAATGGGCTGCAGGTTTAGAGATGTTACAACCTGATATGCTCTGGAGTACAGCTGGTCAAAGTGCTCTTCAGATCTTTTATCCTGGATCCCTCTCATCAAATGCTCTACAGCGGCCAGCATCCCTGATGTTGTTTGGCTTCTCTGCTGCAGAGAAATGTTCAGCTCCTCCAACACAGACAAGACATCTTCTGCGAGAACAATGCCGAGAATAGTATTGCCCCTCAAAAACCTGTCATGAAGGCCACTTGCTTTTGCAGAAATTTCCATTATGGTGGATTGAGACATTTCTTCTGTGGCTGTGAGCACAGATTTGTATTGGGTGAGAACAGAGCGAATGGCTGGCGTTCGCACTGTCCACCTGGTGGGGCAGAGAGGCTTTAGAGATGTGTGAGGAGAGGAGTGATCTGACTTCGCTATAGCAGTGTAGATGGCCTTGAACTTCCCAGACTGATGAAATAAAACACCCAACTCATGCACTAAATCTCTTATGTAAGATTAATCACTAATTCATCTAATATGCGATTTCCCGACCAACTCCCTAATAAAACCGTGAAGAAGAGGTCAGATAAAATAGAGGTTGATTTTGACGATTTTTTAGTTCAAGGGATACAAAGAGACTAGAGTAGGGAGGTCAAGAAGCAGGAGAAGAAGGCGCGTCGCAGACGGGCCCAAGAGAGAGCGAGAGGACCAGAAGATCATCTTCAAAATGAAGGCAATATTGAAACTGATGAGAAAACAGGAAACGACAAATAAGAGAATAATGAAATTGATAAGGGAGATGATTGAGTTGTGTGATTTTTCAGCTGAACTGCAAAAGTTAACAAATGAATTAGAGACAGTGAAACTCTAGACTTCTGTTATAAAAATATGAGTGTTGAAAGCTGTGTATAAATATATCCTATGTTGAAACCATAGATGATGATAACTGTGTATGTCTAACGGTTATGTAGTTGCTGTGCTTATTTTTTATATCTTATTTTGTATATCATAGAAGATTGTATGATTTGTAATTATGATGTGTGTTCAGTTACCCATATTACAGTAAGTTAGCTCGATCACAACACTATAGCCATTTATAAATGTTCAGATGAAGAACAGTGTTGCCAGATTGGTGTGTTTTCCAGTAATTGATCAAAATCCACACAAAATTATATAGTAAACACACAAATCTTACCAATAATAAACTATACAAATTAATTCATAACTACAACAATAACATTTGCTCATCAAATGGCATAATAAAGCAAATTAAGTGTTCTCTCATTTTCCATGTCTGTCATTTGCCTTAAAGAAATAAAAGAGTACAACAGAATTATCAAAATGCCACCTGTCCAAGCCACGTAGTACAACTCAAAACTGCCCAATCTGCCAACACTGACGAAGAAAATACTGGTAAAAATGTAAGGAGTTCAATATTTTTTTTCCTCTCTTATCAGGTCCTTCAAATTTGCCAGCTTCCAACATTCTCCTTTATTTTAACACACACACACACACACAAAAACCAAAGGCACTTTTAAGAGCCACGTCTGTCTTGTTAACCTGTACTTGTCTCTCTGTAGCTCGCTCTGTCTCTTTCTCTCTGTTTACATATCTAGTTGTCGTATCTGTCCTTCTCTGTTGTGAGTCTTTCTGTCTGTTTGTGTTTCTGCCCATCACCATGAGTGATTCAGAACTCCAAGAACAGTTTATGAAGCTGGATAACCTGGTTGATCATCAAGAACTCAATGATGAACTCCAAAGTCTTGATGACTTGCTCGGTGAGCTGCAGGAAGAGGAGGAAGCAGCACCAGTAAAGACACCTCAACCAAGGGTGCATTGGAGAAAGAGAGACATTGATGGAAACATTGTCTACGCAAGGCCAAGATCAAGCAGGAATCAGTCAAATAAGGGTGAGTATATTTTTTTCATTCAAGATCCATTGAATATCTACATTGATTAGGCACTTATGAATGTATCAAACAAGGAATGTGTCAGGGAAACAATCAAACCAGAACCACTCATTTAATTTTTGATATGAAAATAAATTGATTACATGCAGTATTTGTGTAAAGCAGTATAAACTACACTAAAATAGTGGTCTTGGTAAGGCTGTGTTTGTTCTGAGTGTGTTGTCAGTAGCCAACCAGCTTGTTTCTTTTTTTAAATGATCTGCTTCTACAGCAAGCATTCTTATTTGCTTTCATCTGTTTATGACACTTTATAGATAACTGCAAAGAACTGTACTGTCCACATTTGGGTTTGGGAAATAAAAAGTCTGCTAGTCCTTCTCTCTAGCTAAACATTAAACAGTGAGCTTTGGCCATTTCAGGCTGGTTATAAGGGAGGTAAAATTGTGCCACAAGCCTTGGGACAAGTTGAAAATGTTGTAAACATGTAAACAAACAATGTTGTTTTTGTTTGTTTTTGTTTTTTTTAAATCTGGTGCAGCTGATCACATTCAGAAAACTGATCCTCCCATCAATGCTCCTGACACTAACTGTGAGGTGACCTTTGCCCCAGAGACTGTTGGTGTGTACTTCATTGTGTAAATTTACATTTAAAAAATTTGCCAGAATACTGTCCTTTTCACAGTCAAAGGCACTCCATACAGTACATTTTAATGTATTAAAGTGTTGTTTTTAAATATTCCATACTATTTTAACGGAGTGTTTTCTGCACGATCTCCAGCACTCACTGAGCGATATCTCAGATGATGAGGCATCAGCCTCAAGAGATCCTCTCCCAGCTTCCTCGAGCTGGAGCACACGACAAAGTCTCTTCTCAGAGAGGTGGAGGGCAGAGAGACCCCGTCTGGTGAACACCGCTGCGGCACAAGAAAATGTGGCAACACGCATCTGCCAACAGTGTGGGAGCAATCCAGCTGCTGTCCGGTGTGGTGACTGTCGACCACGACCCTTCTACTGTGCTGAATGTGATGTCAGCATGCACACCAGACATGTTCTCCATAACCGAGATGCCATGACACCTGGGTTCTACCAGCCACTGCCTCCAACAACTTTTGTCGTAGATAAGGCTCTTTCCCATTGTGGTAAGTTCTGGTTTGTGAGTATACAACATACATTTCATTCTGAGAATCGTTAGGCCTCATAAGCTTTACTATTTAAATAATGCCTTTTTGTCTCATATTGTTTGATATTGAATTGAAGCTTTTTGAGCATCTCTTCTATACTTTTTCAACAATGTACTTCATTACCATTGAACCATTACACTGTTATATTACTCAGTCAATACAAATGATCTTAATTCACATGTTTGATCTTTTTCAGTACGGCTTGTACCTGTGGAGATTCCTGACAAAATTTGTGGTTGTTCATCAGTCATTGAGGCTCAGCCCAGGGAAGACTGTTGCTGTGATCAACCCTGATTAACCCTGATTAATCACATAAGGTTTACGTTGAAGTGGATGTGTTTTTGATTTTTCCAGGACGATATGATCTAAGCATGCCTGAGTTGAATTGTGAGGCATGCCAAGACACTTGGGCTGCTGGAGTGGTCGACCTAAATCGAAGTGACTACTGGCCTGCGACCCTTCACTTTGCCACAATTTATGCCACAGATGTCTTTTTCTCATTTGAAGAAATTAAGATGGCAGCACCAGGACTGTAAGAATGCTGGATCAGCGAACTGTCCGCTTTGGTCGTGTGAGTATTGAATTTATTTATCCTACAGTATTGTTAATCTCTTTGTATTGTGGGATGAAACGTAATATGTTTTAATGCTAATGTATTTGTTGTACGTTATTAGCTGTTGGTTTCCTTAATTTTAATAGACTGGCAAGATCTCCACAGACAGTTTTCAGAAAGGTTTTTTTGAGTGGGAGCTGTGCGATATGAGGTGGACAAAATCTGCAAAGAAGTGCCCTTCATCTGTACTGCGTGCACCCCAGATATGCTGGCGGTTTCAGTAGATGGAAACCGCAAGCATTACCATTTTAAGAATGCAGCTAGGTATTTCACATGGTGTATAATATCACACTGTTGAAACAATATTTATAAGAAAAAATATCTCTTTAATGTGCACCAAGTAAAATTAGATTACAAGGTATCATAAACTTTTGTGTACCTGTTCTGTATTTTTTATTATTATTATTTTTTTAGATCTGAAGAACAGGCCATCTTTGAAGACGTCTTTATAGCTAAGGATGAAGATGTGACAAAATTTGTGGACTACATTCACAAGACATCCAAACATGTAAAATCGCAGACGATTAGACTATATACAGGACTACACTTACCTCTTACTGAAGAGTTTGTTTAGGAGAGTCTTATTTTCATCAACCATTTTCCATGTTATAGGTCAGTGGAAGAGGTGTTTGTGGAGGGGAGTGGTCAGCAGCCAGAGAGACCTCCCAAAGATCAGCAAGCAAGGCAGACGAGGAGGGATTGGTGCTTGCGGTGTGTCGACACGGAGTGCTGCTCTGTGCTTTAAATATGTACAGGGGTGAAATTTTTGCCTATCCCCTGTACCTGCAAGAAAAGCTGGCCAGTAGGCAAATCACTTTTTTTTGTATGGATGTGACCTGCAAATATTGGCCCTACCTCCAAAGAGTTGCAAAAAGCTGCCCAGAGCTCCAGCACCTTCTTAACATGAAATCCTTCCTTTCAGTCTTCCATGCCAAAGCCCAAGATTTTAAATGCGAGGTAGGTGAACTTTGCTATGTAATTATCAAAACTGAACATCTGCAAATTTCATTTCATTTCATTTATTCATTTATAAAGCACTATTAAAACAACGGATTGTTGACCAAAGTGCTGTACAGTAATAAAGATAATTCCACAAAATAAAAAACAACAGTAACAAAATATCAAAATAAAACATCAAGGTACAGTACCAGAAACCAATGCCTCAACACGCTGCCGACTCAAAAGCTACACATAAAAAATGAGCCTTCAGACGTTTTTTAAAAATATTCAGAGTGGGAGCAACTCTAATATTGGAGGGAAGACTGTTCCATCGTTTTGGAGCTGCCACCCCAAAAGCCCGATCACCCCTTCGCTTGTACTTTGTCCTTGGAACAATTAAAATGGAATGGTCAGAAGACCTCAAAAACCTAACAGGTTTGTGTACCAGTAAAAGCTCCGACAGGTAGGAGGGAGCTAACCCATTTAAAGACTTATAAACAAAAACTAGTAGCTTAAAATCTATCCTATACTGGACTGGCAACCAGCCCAGAGAGGACAAAATGGGGGAAATATGATCCCACTTACGAGTCCCTGTCAAAAGCCTGGCGGCAGCATTAACTAATAGTTGCAACCGGTGTAAAGTAGTTTGACAAACACCTACATACAGTGAATTGCAGTAGTCAAGCCTCGAAAACACAAAGGCATGGATCACCTTCTCACAGTCTTTAAACGACAGAAATGGTTTAACCTTCGCCACCAGTCGTAAATGGAAAAAACCCGATTTAACGACTGCGTTTATCTGTTTATCAAATTTGAGGGTATTATCAAATAATACCCCCAAATTTTTGACCATAGGTTTACAGAAAGGGGTCAACTCACCTAAATTTGACAGTTCAGGTGAATTAGGACCTCCAAACCAAATGAGTTCTGTCTTACTCTCATTAAAACTCAAGAAGTTTGCTGACATCCAGGCTTTAACCTCCTTCAAACAATTCACAAGAGAGTCCAGAGCATTACCGTGATTTTTCCTCAATGGCAAATAAATTTGCGTATCATCTGCATAAAAATGATAGGAAATCCCATACTTTCGAAAAATTGCCCCTAAAGTAAAATATATAGGGAAAATAAAATAGGGGCAAGAATGGATCCTTGCGGACACCACACATCAATGGGGCAGAAGAAGAAAATGCCTGACCTAAATTGACAGAGAAACTTCTATTTGATAGGAATGATCGAAACCACTTGAGAGCAGTACCTGAATACCTGCCACTTCCTCAAGACGTGAAGCAAGGATCCCATGATCAATCGTATCGAAAGCTGCAGTGAGGTCTAATAGCATAAGGACCACTGAATGGCCGGAATCACTTAATAATAGAATATCATTAAGTACTTTTAACAACGCAGACTCAGTACTGTGGTAAGCTTTAAAGCCAGACTGGAAAGACTCTAACACAGCATTTTGATCCAAAAACTCTGTAATTGACCAAGAGCAATTTTCTAAAACCTTAGATAAAACGGGAGTTTTGAGATCGGTCTAAAATTGGACAGAACAGAACGATCCAAATTTTGCTTTTTAAGAAGTGGTTGCACCACAGCATGTTTCAGTGACAACGGCATCAAACCAGTGAGGAGGCTACCATTAATAATAGACAAAGTGCTCGGGCCAATAATATCAAAAACTTTTTTAAACAACCATGATGGAATACTATTCAGGGGACAGTTGGTGGGTTTCATCCGACCTACAATCTCAGTCAGTGTCACCAAAGATACCGGCTCAAAATGGGTAAAAGTAGCAGAGCATGGAGTAGGAACGGAAGGGTCCAAATTACAATTAACAATCTCCGATCTGATTGTCATAATCTTAGATACAAAAAAAATTTAAGAAATCTTCACACAACAAAGACTCATCAACTCTCTCACTTGGATTGATCACAGAATTTATAGTGCTAAAAGAGCTCTAGGATTATGATAGTTATTGGCAATTAACTCTGAAAGGTATGTCTTTTAGCTTCTTTTACAAAACTTTGATAAGTGGAAAGAGATTCACGAAAAATATCATAAGACACCTGGAGTTTATCCCTCTTCCACTTGCGCTCAGCTTTTCTACAAGCTTGTCTGAGAGCCCGAGTGGCCTCATCAAGCCAGGGCTCAGTTTTCGACTTAGCAGATTTAACAGTTAAAGGAGCAACAAAATTTAAAATAGAAGAGCAAGAAGAGTTAAACTCATTTAATAACATCTCCACATCCACATGGGAGGGGGGATTCTCTAAGGTTGTTGTTAGAGGAGCTCGAATAAACAGACTTTCAAAGTGTTCAACAGCTGTAGAGTCTAATTTCCGAACAAGACGAGTAGAGACAGCAGACCTACTTGTCTCATGACTGAAAGACATCTCAAAAGTGATAGCTTTATGATCTGAAAAGGCCACATCCTCTAGTACAATATTACAAATTGACAAACCATAAGATAGAACAAGATCTAAGGTATGTCCACGATCATGTGTAGGCCCCTGAACATGTTGCAGTAGATTAAAAGAATCCACCAAATTTAAAAAATCTTTCGCTAAAGTATCAGATGGGCAGTCTACATGAATGTTAAAATCACCCAAAATTAATAGTCTGTCATACATGGGTAAAAGACCACTCACAAAGACAGCAAATTGTTGAATAAAGTCCTTATTCAGTTTGGGTGGCCGATAGATTAGTGCACATACTACAGGACCAGAGTGTGTCATTATTTGAATGTCAAAACTTTCTCAGCATTATTATTTTTATTTTTTTTATTCCTAATCAGGTGAAATGGAGTGGGGCATATCAGGATGGGGCTGGTTTAACACTAGGGGAGGAGGTGGAACAGTGCAATGCTTTCCTGTCTAGGATTGCGGTGACCACAAAACACATGTCCAAAGCAGGTAAAATGACCACATACTGCACTAGTTACATTATTAAATAATAAGTAGGGGGAATATGGTAACATGATATTCTCTGTGTTTGCAGGACGCACAGACATGCTGACTCTCATGGCCATGCGCTGGAATCAGCAAAAGTTCAACAATTTGGCCACCGCCCTGACCTGCCGTTATCAGAAGGTAATAACAGTAGAATTTGTTTTAGATGTTCATTAATGTATGTTATTAGTGTTTGAAGCTGTGCAGTGAACATTTGGTTCTTGTTTTTGTACTGTCTGTGATTGCTTGTCATTGCAGACCACAAAAGCTCTGCAAAGTCAGTTGCAAAACCTAGAGTCTATGAAAGTCGACCTGGCAGTGACAGAGAGCCAACTGGAAGACTGGCTCAATGATGTAAAGGAGTGGGCAGACGGTGAGGAAATGACTAGTGTATGTGTGTGTGTGTGTGTGTGTGTGTGTATATATATATATATATATATATATATATATGTATATATGAATAATTGTTACTGTTATTGTAATTTTTCCCACACATTTCTTCTCAGCAACAACAACAACCACAAATGATGTTGATGCCTTGGCCAGCAGAATTGAGGTGCTGGTGGCGAGTATCAAGAGACGTTCCCAGCGACTCTATAAGGATACAGATGGCAACAAAGGTCGTGCCAGGATCCGCCGCAAGATCAGGGAGGAGAAGGGGATCCTGACATCAGTTGTAGAGAAATACAACAGAATGGTTCCAAACACTGAATCTCTGTGCTTGGAAACCGTTTTGTCTGGTGAGACAGCTTGGCCATGGCAGCTTCCACACAGTGGTATGTACACTAGTCTTCTGACAATTCTTATACATACTGACACATTACCCACAATGCCTCAAATGTCAATCTGCAACCCCATATGATTTTAAAGATTCTTTGAAGGTTGATGTATGACATACGTTTTTCTCATGCATTCCAGACTCTGTCGATCTAAGGACAAAGAGAAAGGCATTCGACATCATCATGTCATTAAGGAGACTTCAGGAGGAGCAGAAGATTCTTGTTGCAGAGATGGACAACCATTGGAAATATCTTTCAACTCGTGCTGATACCCTCAGAGAACTGTCCTGCTTGTTTGCCAGTGAGACACTGAAAAGTATGTATTTGTGATATATGGCACAAACTTAAGCATAGGGTTGCCCCTGACCAAAGATTTTCCTGAAAAATGGAAGAATGTTATAAGTTCTTTGAACATCATAACTGTTAGACTATTTTGATTTCAATAGTAAGACTCTGATTTTTACTAAATGCCATATTCCTATTACTACATAGAGGACGTGTCCTGTATAATCATTAAAGTAAAAAGCCTAGTAATGAAAACACTTTTTATTGTATCATAAGTGGATGTAGCTGTACGAGCCATCATTACACTTTGCCCAAATCTCTATCCAATTGGTAGCTGAAAGTTGGCAATCTTGCTTGGAGTTGTCCTTATAAACTCTTTCAATGTTCCAATTTTGAATTTCCTGCCCCACGTATGTAATTACTATGTAACAGGGACATATTAAATACAAATTAATCCAACTATGACTTTTCTGAAAGACTAACATTTTTGCGTTAGTATTAGGGGAAGCCCTATTAAACAAACACAACAATGATGACTTTATAAAGTTTCTAAGGGAGGCTTAATGTTATTTTGTTATTTCATTCTTCTTTTAAGATTCGCAATGTGGCCTAAGTGAAGAGGGTTTGAAAGGTCTGCAGAGCATCATCCACAGAAAGCAACGTAAAATCAGAGAAATGAGGGTGCAAGCAAGAGACTGTTACCTGCAAGTTTTGTCTGGAGCAGAGAACAACTTCTTAAACAAACTGTCAGCTGATGACTATGACAGTGACTTTGAAATTTCTGATGACGAACTGTAATCCACAAGACTGTGACACCTTTCTTTTTTCTTGACAGTGACCTTGACCTTAACCCTGAATCCAAAGCATGTAATAAAATCTGCTGTTGATCACATTATAAATATAACCAAAGTGTAGTGTCTGTCTTTCTTCACTTACATAGAAATGAATGCATGCATGCCTCTACAACCAGTCAGTGCTGGAAATTCAGTGCTTTATTTTAAGGCTAAGTACTGTACTGTACTAAAGTATAGATTTGAGGTACTTGTCCTCTACGTAGATGATTTGTTTCTTCTCATGCCACTGTGTAGTTGTGCTAGGCTAGACTTCAAAGAAGAAAAAAAAAAAAACTTTTTACTGAACTTGCAGCTCATGAAGAGATTGTAAAATATGGCATTTTGGTATGAATAAAACTACTCAGTAGTTTATATTTACAGTATTACAATTTGTTGATTTATAAGTTGATCATTTTGTTCAAGGTTTTTTTTTTATTTTTCACATTATACAGTACCCCTCCCCCACCGTAAAGAGAAAATAAAAAGCATGAAGTAAAAGTATAATAAAGGTTCCCTTTCTTTTACATTGCCATGTTGTGTGCTTCCATCTCCTCCACAAAAGTTAAAAAAGGCTGCCAGATCTTATAAAATGTCCCAATAGACCCTCTGATTGTTTGTCTGATTTTCTATAACTTAAGATGACCCATGACTTCTCTTATCCAGTGGCTGTGTCGGTGGAATAGGGTCCTTCCATTTAAACAACATCAGTCTCCTAGCCAAAAGAGAGCCGAAGGCCAACATGTTAATTTCTCTTGTGTTGAGAAGGGTGTTTTCAGAGGCCACACCAAACAATGCAAGAAATGGGGATGGTTAAGTTGATCATTTTAATGGAAAAAAATGTCATGGTTCCAGCTTAGAAAATTGTAAGATTTGCATTTTTTAGTTGCTTAATTGCTATGTATATTTTATAACTGTTCACAGTATTTGTGATGATATATTTTTGGGTAATGTGTAATTTCTCACTATTTTCATAATTTTTACAAACCAAACAATCAGTTGAGTGACAGAGAAAATAATTAGCAGATTAACTCATATTGACAATGATCATTAGATACAGTTGTCTACAAAATAGTTCAAAATGAGCTCCACCTCAACCAACTACAAGACTAAATAACCATGAGTAATAATAATCAAACGAAATATGATGCACAGGGGAAAAAATCATTTTGGTCTTCAGTCCTGGGCTGAGGAAAAACAACTGTGGCCACATGCCTGTGTCCTAGTGTAGGGTGCTGTATAACAATTGAAACCTGTTTGGAGACATGGAATAAGCAGCTTATGACAGGGAGACAAGCATGACAAAAAACAACAAAAAATCATGATGAAGAATCATTATTTCCCAACACTACATGCAAGTTCACCCATTGCCATTTTGCTAAAGGAAAATGAATGATATATAAAGAAATAATATGTTGCCTAGACATACTTTTAGCTTTTTTTGTGTACATTTTACTGTATTTCTGTATTCTGTTTTCAGAGTCTCACAGCACCATCAAAACCTAACATACGCATGTTGTAAATACAGAAAGGGCAGAAATCAATAAAAATGTTCAGGCATAAATGTGACAACAGTTTGTTGTCCATGACAAAGATAGTACATCTGTATAGATTTTATTGCCCTTTCACCCCCAGGGGACCAGAAGTGCCCCCTGGAAGAGGAAAAACGCACATTTCAAATGGCTGTAACTCAAAGTCCAATGAGCATATCAAAGGGAAAAACAGCAGGACAACTACTTATCCTATGTTTAATAAATAATGTTGGACACAGTTTTCTCACATTTATAGAAAGTTTGTAAAAAAGTGTTTTAAAAAGTGTTCTTAGTAAAATACCAAATTTCGAACTGGCTCTCAAATATATCGTAAAGATTTGCACAATGAACATATTTAGATATCCCTTTGTTAATTAAATATAGTATTTACTTAATTTAATTACTAAAAGGTTATTAAACTACGTTACCCATAAGCCATTGTCACTCTATCGATGGGACATGGCACTGTAAATTGTAGTTCCCTACTTGCGCTGTAGGGTTAGGGTTAGGATTTCGGTAAATGGGTCATTCTTGCAACATAGCAATCCGTCATTGTTCAATGACAGTATTACTGAAGTCATAATGTCAATAAAACATGGTTTGCAACATGAAGCACATTGTATTTTTGCCTAAAAGTTAGTCCAGCCACAGCGTGTCAAAACATCACACTTGTCCAAATATGGTCATTACGGGATCTTCCGGCTGAAGGTGGGTTATAACAGAAGGTTAGTTAAATATTTGTTTCTTCTCACTAAAAATAAAAATATATTTTTATAGTTATAGATTCCTATTTGGGGCTAACCTGGCTAATCTTTTTTTCAAAGCAAGGACCTAATGATTTCCATGGTATGAACCGGAGGGTAACTAACTGTGACAGCTGTGTACAGTATAAGAAATAAAAATAATAATCTATTTCAAAATGTTTAATTTCTGCGTGTATATATACATATGTATATATATATATATACAGATATATAATCCTTTCCCAAAATGTATCAATATGTAAAACGAGAAAAAGACAAACGTAGACAGATGTAGTACAGTATCCTCTCTCACCTAGATACTTGATATTAAAGACATAAAAATAGCATTTCATTATAAAATTTTACGCAAATAAAAGCAATCCGTTTTAGTGAAATATAAAAATTTAAATAATCATTCTTATTAATAAATTTATTATATTTTAGACAAAATGGAAACAAATATGTAACTGGGAAATATGTAACAACAAATATATTGTTATTATATTTATTTTATGGTATTTATTCATGTTTGGCATAACAGACAGACAGTTCATGTAAACTTACCTATAAACAGATGCAAACAGGTAAAAGGGGTAAAAAGGTGAGAACCGGGGTCATGCTCCACAAGGAATTTTTTTTAAAGATATTTGTTTTACATGCTCATATGTAGATACTTCCAGGTATTTTACAAATATTTGTATTACCATATATGTCCAAACTGTAATTTTACACCAAAAAAGCAAACAAACATATTTTTGCAACAGTTTACAAAAATCAAGATTGAATATATTTGGTCAAAATCCCATGTTATAAAAGATGAAGTGCTATGCAGGTTATTTAAGACAATATTGGATGATTAGACCTAAAATGCAAAATGTTTGCCTTCTCTCTCTTCACCGTTTCCACATCTCAAACCTCAATTACATAAAATATTACCCTTTTTAGACATTTTAGTAAAGAGTAAAGAAAATACTATACAAAACCTGGTAGCAGTTGCCAAGTGGTTATCAGCCTTTCTTTTCCAAAACAAATAAGACCAGTCTAACTTTTCATAACTGAATATTAAAATATAATAAAAACACTTTCTCATTGGATCACTTTCTCATTTTGCTCTCAAAAAATTGAGTTGTCACCTACAGGGGAGGAGTTTGCATCAATGCAATACTAAAATTGCACTGCAAAAATCTTTAAAAATAATATCTTTGGGCATGCCATTATAACAAACAGCGTGTTTGTAGCAGGCCCTCTCCATGCTACACTACCTGGCTGTTACGCAGTTCATGACAAATGCAAAAGGTGTTTAAAATGACAACTTTTTTTTAAAAAATACTAAAAGAGTGTATGCACTGTGCAAAAACTTTAATGAAGAACAGCAAGCAAAACAACAACAACACACTCAGAACTGAAGTGTGCTTGACGAGTCCAGGTGTTCAGGGTGAGGAGACTGTCATGGTGAAAGATGGCTGGGATTTGGAGACACTGGCAAAAAATGATGCAACTCGCTGGCAGGCTCCCATGTGTCATCCCAAGTTTTGCTACTGTAAGTATCATAAGCGAAACATATCATTAGGACACAGAACAAAAATAAAGATCATTGTTGGGTTTAATTTAGAGAGTTCACTGACATTTATTAAAAAACATTATTGGATTGGCTGGAAAGGGGCTATGACTTGCAGAATAAGTTGCAGAATACTGAACAAGTTTTAAAATTTCAGCATGCTTTCATGTTGCATTCCAAGCAGATCTGTCAGTTCTACAGACTGGATGTATTGTTACATCATCTAGTACAATTGAGACCACAGATCTCGTTTGACTGCAATCGGTCCATTGAAAATCACATGTAGAACAGCATTTTCCATCTTAGAAATATTGCTTTTTTTAATGTTTCAGATGCTTAAAAATTATTTTATGTCTTCATGATTCACTACTAATGCATTATTGGGTAAATGTCCTGCTCAATAAATAAGCTTCAGCTAGTTGTGTATGTAATTGAGTACTTAATTAAAACCAAAAATATGGTCACATCAGCCCCATTTTATTGTCAATACACTGGCTGCCTGTCAACTATTTTTAAAATTGTATTAATTACTTAGAAAGCACTGAATTGTCCAGCTCCCACAATCCATTGTGTCCACTTTAATCACAAAATTTTGGGCTCTAACTAATAACTAGATATCTAAATCCACACAAGGAGGTAGATCATTCTCCTTTTTCTATCAAAAATAATGGTATATTCTTTCAAGAATTTGAAATTCAGTCACACTCTCTGAGTTTCAGTCCAGACTACTGACCATCAGCCCTTCTCTTGCCACAGACATCAATAACAGAAACTTCTATGCTGCTTGCAAGACACCATTTTAACCTTGCCTACATTATATTGGTCACAGAATAGACTACTCAGCATTATAATGGAATGAAAGAGTTAATAAAACACGACTTACCACACAGTGCAAGGCAACCAGTGGACTTTCAATTCTGCTTTTCCCTACACACACACACACACACACACACAGTAATTATTATTTGAGCTGTTTAAGTAATTACTGGATAGGGCATAACATATTGTTTTATTATCTTTAAAGGCCAGAATCAGTCACCAAGACAAGCAAGTAGCCTAATAAAAGACATTTTACCTCATTTATTCTTTCCCCAGTTATTTTATCAAACAGGAAGATCTTCTGTCTACTACATTTTCGGCAACCTTAATGATCAAAAAACAAGGAAAGTTTATTAAGCAATGAGTGTCATGCTTTGTAGTTGAATCTCAAGTTAATAGTTGTCATTTCACTTGTGAGGTGATCTGTGGTCCTGTCCACTTGTGTCCAAGTGACTGTGTCCCTGCTTTTTGTGGATCAAGCTAAATGTACTGGGCTGGGTCTCCAAAAGCCCTCCTAGCATAAAGGTGCAATAGGTGATTGTCTTCAGAAATATTTATTGTTATGCTGGTTGAAAGTCTCTTCACATCCCGATAGCAATCATTAAGTTAAGTGGTCTAAATGTATTTAATATGCATTTATATAATCTGTGGAAGGCGTAGGCCCAATACGTCCAATCAAAACGCTCGTTCCAAGCGTTTCTATTGGCTTTCCTACCTGCCTGTCAACATGTATTTGCATACCTCTGCACACCCGGTTTGCGCAGACAGGAGATACGTCATCAGCGCGTTCACGTACGCTACGCAGACAGAGCGAGAATGGCAAGCAAACAACCTGACCTTCCTTCCTGGTATTGTAGTACTTGTGAAGTTTTCTCACCAGTTAATGACATGTGATGTATTGTAGTAATGTTGTCTCTGATCGTCTGATCTGTGTACGTTCATGTGTTCAGGGGGCATGGCTTTGGACAGCGATTTGCAGGGAGGGTGGTACGCTCGCTTTCAGTGCTATCAGGCTAAAGTTAGCATTTTCCAAGATCTCCTACTGCACCTTTAAGTAAGTGATTGACATTAACCTCAGCCCTTGGACTCTGTCCACTTAAACACAGCTAAATAACTAAAGCACAAAATACTGTGTGTTGGCTATGGCTACCAATGACTGATGACCCGAATAAATTTAATTTGCCTAAAGTCAACTTTGTCTGAGAGCAAATTATATTAATTGTGTGTATTAAGGTATATCCCACGGCAAAACAAAACTTACCCTTTCTTTTCTTCTTCACACTTGGCCCCTCCTGACTCAAGGACTGGGAGATGGAAGAGGCAGCAGGTGGAGGACAAGACTGTGGAAGGGAGAGATCTGTGGGGATAAGAGATGGAGGAGAGACAGAGGTGGCAGAAGGTGCTGGTGAACAGATTGAGGTTTTTGTCCTTTTCTTCCTCTGTTGCAAAGACTTAGAGCATGGCAGTGGAGAAGACTGTGGAGGAAGAACAGCTGTAAAAGTAGTAGAAGATGGAGGAGAGAGAGAAGTTGGAGAGTGTGGGGAAGACAGAGAAACAAGGTTGAGTATAAATACAGTCTCGGACTCCTTTGTGAGATTCTTCGACTGCTCCGCGGTGAGGCTCTCCGGCAGGTCCTCGGTGAGGTTCTCTGGCAGGTCCTCGGTGAGGCTCTCCGGCTCCAGAATGGAACCACTGCACTGCTCCTGACGGGGGCTGTTGTGCTGCTCTGCTGTGGGGATGTCACTGTCCAGCTGCTGTGCTGTGGAGGTTGCTTTAATACAAGTTTACATTCATTTCAAATCTGTATTATATTAACAAAAAAAAAATACATGTATTTTAAATAATAATAATCATTTCTGAACACAAATCTTGCTCTTACCCTTAGTCAAGATAAATTCATAAGCCCTATGCATATTCTCCAAAAAATTTCTTGTGACAGGAGTGGGGTGCAGATGGGTAATTATGTCTGCAACCCACTTATTTGAAGCCTTTTTATTTTGTTTTCCAATAAATAAAATGGGCTTGTAACCCACTGCCTCAAGTTTCCGCACCTGAAATGAACAAAAGCAGTTACTACACATTAGTTAAACCCACTGAATTATTAGATACATTAGTACTGTATAAAGCAATTTTATTTTAAGGTCATTTAATGGACTTTAAATTTAATCTTTTTTTCTTTTCTTTTTTTTTATACGATCAAAGTTCAATTTCAGATAAGGCCAGAGGTACTCTTTCAGTTTCTACCATTGCCAACATGACTGACTCATTATTTGACAGAGAACACAACTTATTGTTTCTCTTTAGCACAATTTAAAGATACATAAAAATTTAAATGACATAAGACTAAGTTTATAAAGGCCACATCATACTGCTAACAGTCTATGATATTTACTATGTGACAAACATGGGCTTTCAGTTACACTTCAAATAACACTTATGAAAAATTTGCATTTTACTTACTGCAATACGGGCAGAATCAATTATGCGCCCAACATTTCTGCTTTTCTTGACAGATTGCCCCCACTGGCTATCCAGTGACACTACTTTGTCATTTATTTTTTGTTTAGTGGACAGACTTCCAAAGCAGACATAACAACTTTTCCTGCTTGCCTGATTAGGAGTCTGGCAAGATGGGCAGGGCCGGAATTTGGGCCTCGTCATAACTTGACAAGAAATATAAAGAAGAAATATACAAAAAAACAGACAGACAATGTGTTAAAATAGAGTTTTTGTAGGACCTATTGAGAGAAACAGAAAGATAGACAGATCGAACAATGTAAATAGAGAAAGAGACAGAGCGAGCTACAGAGAGACAAGTACAGGTTAACAAAACAGACGTGGCTCTTAAAAGTGCCTTTGGTTTGTGTGTGTGTGTGTGTGTGTGTGTGTGTGTGTGTGGAGGGAGGTTAAAATAAAGGAGAATGTTGGAAGCTGGCAAATTTGAAGGACCTGATAAGAGAGGAAAAAAAAATATTGAACTCCTTACATTTTTCAAAAATGTAAGGAGTTCAATATTTTTTTTTCCTCTCTTATCAGGTCCCTCTCTTATCAAAAATGATTTTTACCAGTATTTTCTTCGTCAGTGTTGGCAGATTGGGCAGTTTTGAGTTGTACTACGTGGCTTGGACAGGTGGCATTTTGATATTTCTGTTGTACTCTTTTATTTCTTTAAGGCAAATGACAGACATGGAAAATGAGAGAACACTTAATTTGCTTTATTATGCCATTTGATGAGCAAATGTTATTGTTGTAGTTATGAATTAATTTGTATAGTTTATTATTGGTAAGATTTGTGTGTTTACTATATAATTTTGTGTGGATTTTGATCAATTACTGGAAAACACACCAATCTGGCAACACTGTTCTTCATCTGAACATTTATAAATGGCTATAGTGTTGTGATCGAGCTAACTTACTGTAATATGGGTAACTGAACACACATCATAATTACAAATCATACAATCTCCTATGATATTATCCTGCATGATTATATGTGAAAAAAAATAAACAAGCTTGAATTTAATTAGCTAACTTAAGCTAGCCGACTACACATTTAGTGCAGCACGTTATATTTTTATAATATCTGCTGTCATTTACTGCATCAGGAAACCGCTACCTTGCAATTCTTAAGGTTCTAAGCACAACTTCTTGACCTGATTATACAGTTTTTGTTCGGTAAATGTAAGGATTGTTCCCATCTGTATTAATTAACTGTTCTACTTACCAAGCGGGAAATCGCAGTGGACCTTGGGATCGCGCCTTACAATGAGGTCAGCACCATGATTGATTGACTTATTAATAAATAAATAAAAATATTAAATAATCAATCAATCAATCAAACAAACAAATACATAAATAAATAAATAAATAAATAGATAAATAAATAATAGGTTGATTGCATCGCATTGCGCTGATTAATCACTGATTAACCAAACATAATCACACCACATTAAATACGTTTATCATCATCAACAAGCCTCGACAAAAACACCAGCATTACCGAGGAATACACTACTGCTGTTGCTCGCTGGAGCGTTGTTAAAGTCACCGCTGAACCTGTTTCACAGACGCACTTTGATATCAGGCAACGAGTGGTTTTTAAAATGAAAAATCAGTTAAATATGACCTGGGGGACGCCAATCGACTCGCCCTGCCATGACTAATTTATTGCAGCCTTTTCTTTTTTATTCCGATTTATCATAGTCTCGAGTCCCGTACACACTGCGGTCTGCTTTCCTGCACGTCAAATGTCAACGCCGCCGGTTCCGGTCAGAAGTCTATGGGAATCCCTGCAAGTCAAAACATGACGACAAAGGGGTACCCAGTGAGTTACAACATGACGCCAAAGGGATCCTGTGTTGTTTAGGTATATAGGCATATATGTTGCTTATGTTTTAAAAAGGTGTCACAATTTTTCCTATAGTCTAAAATAGAACCAGACACCTGCGCTATCTAGAGATATGATAATATTTCCTTTTGAACTTTTGACATTTCTTTGTGCAGACTCTGACATAAAAGGTCATGCTTCCTGCCTGAGATGGAGGAGGCAGTTGCAATTAGTAACAGAGAAAACTATATAAATGCTTGTTAGACTTTTTGTCAAGGCCGACTTTTCGTGAAGACTACTCGCTGTTATTTTTATTATTTGCTTATGAGTTATTTGTTTTTTAATAAAGCGAAACCAATGCTTTGGTGATTCGTTAACTTTTTTAAACAAGTCTCTGAGTGCTTAATTAATAATAATAATAACTTGTTATCTGAACCTGAATACAACCTAATCGAGCTTCAAGAGGTTCGAACTTGACTGAGTCAGGACGGTCACCGGCTGGAAAGCACCCAGGATCGTTAACAGCATCCATCCAGATAAGAGGTAAATATGCAATTGCCATTTATAAGGTACTTATGGATGATGAAGATGTAAATGATGAATTTTTGGATCTTTTAACCGGTATAGAAGCACAACACTTATAATGGGGGAAGATACACGGGTAGCTTGGGTAATCAGATTAACACAATGTGGCCCGCAATGAACATACACAGCAAGAGGTTGGTCTTTCTTGAGATGAGCTTGCACACCTTGCATCCTACCAGACATATTGGCAGCCCCATCGTACGTTTGACCTCGTAGTTGTGATAGTGGGAGATTCAGGCGAATCAAAACATCTTTAGCTACACTCGCTATATTTTCTCCAGTAGTGGATGTAACCTGATATAGACTCTCTGGGTTGCAAGTCTTTGTCAACAAAGAGCAGACAGAAGGACTCTTGCTCAAATCCTGCTGCATCCTGTGTCCCATCAATGATAAGAGAATACTGAACTACTGGCAATGACAAGATCTCCTTTGTAATGTCATGTACAATTGTGTTACTGACGATTTTAAGGACCTCGTTTTGGATTTTGGGGCTGGTGAAAGTATTGGGCCACCGAAGCCAGCTGGTAAGTTCATCGTCATCCTCTGCTTTGTACTTGATAAGCTGGTGGAAGTTGCCCTCTTTGTTGTCATGCCCCCTTAAAGCATTGCCTTGTCTTGCCAAGCACATAATCCCTCCCACAATCTTCAAGAGACTATTTCTGGCCACGTGCTGCTGTTTTTTTAACTGAGAGTTGTGTACTGATCGGCTGTTTGCAGTGCAAATGTGTTGTCATCGCTGCTGAATGACAATCACTGTCTTCATGCTGAGAGAACCTCTGGAGTGCTTTTTTCCAGTTGCTAAATCCTGTTTTAATAAAAGCTCCATCAGCCTTACTGGCTAAAGAGGATTTCTGGTCTCCAAAATATTTGGCACAGTAAAAACACAGCACTCCCTTCAATGAGGGGCTGTAGTGAAGCCATGTGTACTTTCTAAACCAACTGTCCTGAAATTTCAGTGTCTTTTTTGTCAAGGACTGAGTTGAAATGAAACAGGTATTTGGCTGGTGTGGGCAGCTACCAAGCTCCTCTGCGTGCTGATCACTGCTCTCCCTGTCTGGTTCTATCGCTCCTGAAAAATAAATATGAACTATTGACCTATAGTGCTAAACTAAGCTTCTTGGATGCTTACACTTACTATTTATGTGTTGTACTAAATTACATTGTAGTTCCTATTCCAATATCTTACGTGTATCTTCAGAGCAGGCCTCTGTTCGTCCTCTCCCTCCATCATGCCTGTTACTGTCCCTCTCTCCCTCTCTCTGTGCTGCCTGCATTATGACCATATACCATTATTGTTCTTGAAGAATAATGACTGACCCTAATGATCATTTTAATTTAATAAAGTATATGGTGGTTACGCCCATGTATAGAATAGACTGTGATCGGCATCTAGAGACGTGCTGTTGTTTGCTTTCAGTCCTTGTGGTAGATACGACCGTAAGTCACAAATTTTATTTTGAAAACATCTGTAATACTTCCTCTGTGTTAGTTTGATGAAAAAGGGGTCACTATTGACATGTTTAAAGATTGATGTTCTGTCCTGAAATCCATCGCAATCTGATAGCCAACATGCTAACGGAGCTGTGCAGTCGTTTTCGTATATATGCTCGTCACTACTGCACTTCGATTTGTTTATTTAGCAGTTTAAATATGTTAGTGAATGTTTACAAATGTGCAAGTTTTATGTTATTTATGATATTTTGTCATTTCTACCTTTGTGATTTCCTTTTTTAGTTTTACAAGTGAAGTAAAGTGTGCATCATCCAGGTGGATGCTACACATTGGTGGTGGATGAGGAGACTCCCCCCTTTCATGTTAAGCACTTTGAGTACCCAGAAAAGCACTATATGAATGTAACAAATTATTATTTGTTTGCCTCAATGACTCACTCATTAAGACAGTCACTTGCTGCCACCTACTGGTGGTTTACATTTATATTTAAAAGTACCTTTACTTTGCATTTTTTCCATAATTTTATGTTTGGATATTACAATAAATAAATAATAATAAAAAAAATAGTAATAATAATTTGTTACATTCATATAGTGCTTTTCTGGGTACTCAAAGTGCTTAACATGAAAGGGGGGAGTCTCCTCATCCACCACCAATGTGTAGCATCCACCTGGATGATGCGACGGCAGCCATATTGCACCAGAACACCCACCACACACCAGCTTACTGGTGGAGAGGAGAGAGAGTGATGCAGCCAATCAGTGTATGGGGCATGATTAGGAGGCCGTGTCAGGGGCCAATGGGCGAATTTGACCAGGGGTTACACCCATACTCTTTTTCGAAGGACATCCTGGGAGAGACCACAGACCACAGAGAGTCAGGACATCAGTTTAACGTCTCACCCGAAAGATGGTGCTTTTGACAGTATAGTGTCCCCATCACTATACTGGGGCGTTAGGACCCACACAGACCCCAGGGTGAGCACCCCCTGCTGGCCTCACTAACACCTCTTCCAGCAATAACCTAGTTTTCCCAGGAGGTCTCCCATCCAGGTACTGACCAGGCTCAACCCTGCTTAGCTTCAGTGGGTAACCAGTCTTGGGCTGCAGGGTGATATGGCTGTCGACCATAAAAAAATAAAAATTTAAAACACCAAGCTCATAACCTTATTTATGCTGTTATAATTTTGCAGTCTAAATGCATTCGTTCTATATTTCAGCTTCATTAAACTGTCTGTGTAAATGCTTCTAAATGCCACTTCAGTTGCTCCTGTTTATTCTGCAGTGGAAAGATATTTTTTGTTAATACTGATTTCATTGGATGGGTAACAGCCCTAGTGTCTTCTTATATTAAGTGAAATTATTAGAAAAAATTTACGAATTTGATGTAAAAGATGATGCAGGCATTTAATACAGTTAGGGAAAAATGCCCTTTAAATAGACAAAAAAAAAGAAAGAAATCAATTCTATTTTAGTATGCAGTAACTTTAGTCAAACGTAATTTCCCAACAACAAAATTATGGCCGGTGAAAATGCTGAGTGGCTTGTAATTTTGGAAAACCACTAGCCACAGTGGCTGGTGAGCAAAAAAGTTAATGTCAAGCCCTAGTTTCAACACAAGGCTTCTGCATAGGATGCACATGTGTATCCTTACCATGTTCTCAGGATGCTACTGACATTTACAGTAAGGCATTTAGCAGATGATTTTATCCAAAGTGACTTACAATAGAGGAAAATTAACAATTTGTTACAGAGCCAAACGGTATCTGTGCCACATTTATTAAAAAGCTCAGTTAGAAGACACACTAAAGCAGAGGAAAAATGCAAGGAAGAGTAAGAAGAGGATTTGTTTGTTTTTTGCAAGTGAATTGGTATAGGTTTGTGGGTTGTGATGTATCAGCAGTTCAGGTGGCACCTCAATCTATGGAGAGGATGAGAGAAGGTGAAGATTTTGCAAAGCGACTTTGTGTCTTTGTTCCTCTGTCCTCCTTCATCGCCTCGTCACAAAGCAATTAAAAAATTAATATACCCTGGCAGAGTTTGATTGGATTACAGGATTCTGGGAAGTAAGAAAGAATTGGTTATGATATTGAGAAGCACCGATGATGTTGTGAATTAGTGCTCCTCGAACCACATGCGACCTTTGCCTTTTGAAGGCCCATTTCATAACAGAAAGTGATAATTAATTACATATTTTTGTTTGCTTTGACATTTGACAGCAAGGTGAGGCCTTTACAATTGAGGGTGTAACCTACGTTAGAGGTTAAAACAGAGAGAGGGTGTGTTACATACTTAAACTATTTGGAACTATTTATGCTTTAGCATTATATAACTGTAGACAAAGGGAAAGAGCTTGGAATGAATGAATGCTGGTTTTACTTGTTTTACCTTTTGCTGCCCATATGAAAGGTTAACTGTCTAAAAATATAAAAGGTGAAAAGTATAAAAATGATTGTGAACAAGAACATTTGATTAACAAAATATTTGTACCAAATTTAAATGTGTGTCCATGCATAGTGTTACAGCTCAACTGACCTACTATCACAAATCACACTATTAGTTGGGTTGGTTGTAACAACTGCACTCTTTGTGACTGACATTGATATAAAGAGTTATGACTTTCCAACCATTTTATTTACAACAGAATTTTGCTAGTAAATTATTTCAAAGTTTGAGACACAAAACAAGAAAAATGCAACAAAAGTCATGTGGCAGTGGAAGATCAACTAATTTCATTTTATACAATCCTTCACAGTGAATGATTCATCCATGTGAAGGATCAAAGGATCGATTTGAGATCCTCATAACAATCTCTCTCTCTCTGTGTGTGTGTGTGTGTGTGTGCGAGTGTGAGAGTGTGTTCTGGTTTATATGGTTTATGTGTATCATTATACACAAATGTGTATAATGTCATGGGTACTAAAATGTAAACATGGTTTATGAGGACACTTCATGTGCCCCCGTAAACCAAAAGGCTACATTAAACACTGTTTTTTGAAATTCAAAAATTGCCATTAGTTTCCTGCGAGGGGTAGGTTTAGGTGTAGGACAATAGAAAATAGTTTGTATAGTAGAAAAAACATTACCCCTATAGAGAGTCCCCGTAAACCACATATGCAAAAGAGAGTGTGTGTGTGTGTGTGTGTGTGTGTGTGTGTTGTCAAAGGAGCAAACATAATATATCTGTGCTGCACTTTGTTGTTTCTTTATTTTTGTACATGCTTTTTCTCATATATATTTCAATTCAATTCAAGTTTATTTGTATAGCGCTTTTCACGATGCAAATCGTTGCTTTACAGAAAATTAAAGTTTCTACATTATATTTAGTAATAGCTTATCAGTGGTGATTATCTCAAGTTGATGTACATATGGCAGAAATGTACAGTAAAAATCAAGCAGTTAATGTCATGTAATCAAACAGATGGTGAACACTATTAACAGTAATGATTATACGTTGCGATCAAACTTATAGCAAAATTTGGTAGTTTTGTATGTTGGCATCATCTGAGGTCTTCTGGGGGTTGACATCATCTCTTCTCAGGTGTTCGGTCATCTCAGGTCTTTGTAAGGGCTGGATCCAGACTGAAGCTTGTGTAATTCCTACACTCTAAAAAAGATGGTTCTTTAAAGGTTCTTTACATGCAGTAATGGTTTTATTTAGAACCATAGCATCCTGAAGAACCCTTTTATGCTGAAATGGTTCTTTGTGTCAGAGTTTAGGGTTCTTTATTCCTGCCCTTTTGTTTTTCAAATCTGTCACTGTCAAAGCACCTCATTACTGATTTTCTGGAGTTCATTGATCCAACTACACACTGTCAACACACTCTCAACAGGTAAATGATTTCATTTCATAAAATTTAAATACAAATTTAATTTTATCTGGTTTCCAAACAAAACATGTTCTTATCTTTTTTTAATTTTTAGTTTAGGTTTTGGTCACATATAAGTGTTTACAGCTCAGTTAAGCTGTGGAAACTTCTCTCTTCTTCTCCACTAAATAAGTAAAAGAAACAATGAATTTATAATTCATATTGTTAGATTTTTCAAATTATTATTTGGGTTTATGTAAACATACCCAGTCACAAAAAAAATATTAAAACTATCCCATGACTTTATATCACTTTTTTTCTTTTAAGACTGTGAAGGGCTCACATACTGCCCATTTTTGCTTTTGGCCTTCATAAACATAATTGTTTTTACATAAACACATGGACACACTGTAACTCTAAACTCAACTGTGTTTTTCAGATGTATCACATCCTACAACCTCATCATCTGCAGCGAAAAATCACCACTTAATCACACCAAAATGATGGACTTAAAGGCATCATATTGATTGGATTGTGATTGTTTCACTGAAACTTGGTCTTCATCACATCTATTTTTTTGTTCTTATGTTGTTTTACTTCTTTATGTATTTATTCATGTTCAGTGTCAATGTATTCAACTAATAACTTGTTAAGAGCACTGACAATTTTGCATGTGAATAAAAACATAATTCACACAACATGCTGCTGTTGTTGTTGTTTTACTGTAAAACCTTAACCAAGGCTACACCCTTAAGAAGCCTCATTACTGATTTTCTGGAGCTCAGCCATCCAACTACATAGACTGTCAACACACTCTCAACAGGTAAATCATTTCTTTCTTAAAATGTCTTTAAATTATAACTTTCAAATGCTAATTGGTTTCCTATGTCTTTTCTCTTTTTAGTTTAAGAGAACATGTAAGTGTGACCAGCTCTATTCAGTTAAGGATACTCTCCTCTTCTTCACTAAGTAAGTGAAAGTGAAAAGTGAAAGTGAAGTGACATACGGCCAAGTATGGTGACCCATACTCGGAATTTGTGCTCTGCATTTAACCCATCCAACGTGCACACACACACCGTGAACACACACCCGGAGCAGTGGGCAGCCATTTATGCTGCGGCGCCCGGGGAGCAGTTGAGGGTTCGGTGCCTTGCTCAAGGGCACCTCAGTCGTGGTATTGAAGTGGAGAGAGCGCTGGACAGTCACTCCCCCCACCTACAATCCCTGCCGGCCCGAGACTCGAACTCGCAACCTTTGGATTACGAGTCCGACTCTCTAACCATTAGGCCTCGACTTCCCGGGTAAAGTAACAAAGATTGAATTTTTGGTCCATTTTGTTAGATATTTTTTATTCTAGTATAGGGTTTATGCATAAACATACCCATATTGACTTCATATTACTTTTTCCTTTTAACACTGTGAAGTGCTCACATGCTACTTTTGACCTTCATAAACAATTGTTTTCACATAAACAAATGAAAGGAGACACATTGTATATCTAAACTCAATTGTGCATTTCAGATGCTGTCACATCCTATAACCTCATCATCTGCAGAGAGAAACTGCCATTCAGTCACACCAAAATACAGATAATGATTAACTTAAAGGCATCATAGAGGACTGTGAAGATATTTCACTGGAGCTTGGTCTTCAATACACTATTTTATGTTCTATTTTGTTTTATTTCTTTAAGCATTTATTTATGTTCAATGTCCATTGTCATTCATTAATGTATTCTGCTATTAACTGTTGTTAGAACGCTGTCATTTTTGCTACAATTTCATGTCATTAAAAAAAAAAAAGTACCTAATTGACACGTTGTTGTTGTTGTTGTTGATTTTATGTAAAACCCTAATAGACACTTCAAGATATTATAAGACCAGGCAGATAGAAGGGGAAAAAACTATATTAATAAATAATGTATACAAATAATACTAATATTAATGATATTAACATACTAATATTAATGAAAAACTATCTTTAAAGAGGTTATTTATACCACCAATAAGGTCATATATAGCATTCAAAGCATGGTTCTCTATGGAACCCTATAAAAAAGGTTCCATTTAGCACTAAAAAGGGTTCTGCTATTGTTACAAGCTGAAGAACCCTTTTCTGGTACTGTTTAGTACCATTTTTCTTAAGAGTGTAGTTGCATCTCGTGGCAGAAACAGAGAAGGAAATAGAGAAAAATTAGCATAGTTGCTGTTCCAACTAAGCAAAAAATGATGATGTGTTCAACCCAAGCAAAAGAATGAAAATGTGCATATGATCAGATGCAGAGCTGGGTAGATTACTTACAAATTGTAATCCGTTACTGATTCCAGATTACATGACAAAAATTGTAGTCAGTAATGTAATCCGTTACATCACACATTTTAGGTAATATAGTCAGATTACTTTTAGATTACTTTTGATTTAACTAGTTTATCACATTGATTTAAATAGCATTATCTTGTACCATAATGATGTAACAAAATGCAAAGAGTAAGAAAACTTGTTCCATTCATTGTAATTTACAATATGAAGTGCATTAAACATTATATTACATCAAGGTTTCCCAAACTAGGGTTCGTAAAGGAACTGCAGAGGGGTTGTGAGTTTAATGAAAAGCTGACAATTAATTAAATCATAAAAAATTTTACATGAAAATAAATCATTTTAAAACAAACTCCTTTTTTATTTATTTTTTTTATTTGAATTCCCTTTCAAGAAAAGTCTCTTCACTAGGCGGCCATATATAAAAGTTTAGGAATGCCTGCATTACATGTAACTAAGAAATAATGACAATATGTGCATTTTAATTAGTTATAATTAATAATACATGGTTAAAAAAAAGTAATAATTTAAATAAAAATTAATGTGTTCCTCAGTAGCCTAGTTGATGCAATGTTGAAACCCTTCTTAAACCGGAAATGATTTTTGTAAATCCAGTGTTCAAATGCAGTCGCCACCTGACTAATGACTGATCTTTGTGTGAATGTCCACAAAACTGGACTATACAGGTGTTAGAATGTCGTGGAAAAGTTCATTTATTTCAGTAATTCAACTCAAATTGTGAAACTCGTGTATTAAATAAATTCAGTGCACACAGACTGAAGTAGTTTAAGTCTTTGGTTCTTTTAATTGTGATGATTTTGGCTCACATTTAACAAAAACCCACCAATTCACTATCTCAACAAATTAGAATATGGTGCCAATCAGCTAATCAACTCAAAACACCTGCAAAGGTTTCCTGAGCCTTCAAAATGGTCTCTAAGTTTGGTTCACTAGGCTACACAATCATGGGGAAGACTGCTGATCTGACAGTTGTCCAGAAGACAATCACTGACACCCTTGTAGGACCTCAACAAACGGACACACAAAATTAGTGCAAAAACAGCACAGTCCTTAAAAGAAGTCCTCTACCAGCCATCTGCGATCATGAGACTAGTTAACGATTAATCTCAGACCATGGTTTGACCCGCTTCCTGTCAGCGTTTTCTCATCCACTCAGAGGGACGATAACGACTAACTTAATCAGGAAAAACAAAGCTCCTGTGTTTTAAAGAACTGCAAGAGTCTTTCTTGCAACCCGTGGAGCAACCGCGTGATTTAGTCAAGATATAGGGATCCATACATTTCAAAAAGGAAAAGGACCATTAAAGGAACTTAAAGCCCTCAGGCCGTCAAAACCACGAGATCTGTAACATGACTCCCGCGTGCTCGGTCTCCAACTTTTCTTTTGCAACAAAAGAAACACTAACTTACACAAATGATCTCTAAAGACAATCATTTATTTCCATTGCCATTGATGCAAGTGTATCAACAAATAACATATTTGATGTCTAACATATATGCTTGATGTTTTATGTTATTGTCACGGGATGGTCGAGAGATGAGGCGAGGACTCAAGTGCAGGAGAAAAGTAGGTCTTTTATTAAAAAAAGAAACAAAAGATGAACAAAAACCACCCGAGGAATGTGAGCAGGCACCGCCGCCTGAGGAATGCGAGCGGCACCGCCGCTGAACCTTGTGTGCGGACACCGCCTGAACCCTGTGTGCGGACACCGCCGCTGAACCTTGTGTGCGGAAACCGCCGCCTGAGGAATGTGAGCGAACACCGCCGCTGAGGAATGTGAGCAGGCACCGCCGCCTGGAGGAATGTGTGCGGGCACCGCCTCGAGAGGAACGTGAGAGGCCACCGCCGCCTGGAGGAATGTGAGCGGAAACCGCCGCCTGAGGAATGTGAGCGAACACCGCCTCGGGAGGAATGCGGCGGGCACCGCCGCCTCGGAGGAATGTGAGCGGAAACCGCCGAGAGCCTTGTGAGCAGAAACCGCCGCCTGAGGAATGTGAGCGAACACCGCCTCGGGAACCCTGTGTGCGGACACCGCCTGAACCCTGTGTGCGGACACCGCCTCGGGAGGAATGTGGCGAACACCGCCGCCTCGGGAACCTTGTGCGGACACCGCCGCCTCGAGAGCCTTGTGAGCAGAAACCGCCGCCTCGAGAGGAACGTGAGAGGCCACCGCCGCCTCGAGAGCCTTGTGAGCAGAAACCGCCGCCTGAGGAATGTGTGCGGCACCGCCGCTGGAGGAATGTGAGCAGGCACCGCCGCCTGAGGAATGTGTGCGGACACCGCCTCGGGAGGATCGTGAGAGGCCACCGCCGCCTCGAGGAATGTGAGCGGGCACCGCCTCGGGAACCTCGTGAGCGGGCACCGCCGCTGAGGAATGCGAGCGGGCACCGCCGCCGGGAGGAATGCGCGGGCACCGCCGCCGGGAGGAATGCGAGCGGGCACCGCCGCCTGAGGAATGTGTGCGGACACCGCCGCCTGAACCTTGTGTGCGGAAACCGCCGCCTCGGGAGGAATGTGGCGGGCACCGCCGCCGAGAGCCTTGTGAGCGGAAACCGCCGCCTCGGGAGGATCGTGAGAGGCCACCGCCGCCTCGGGAGGTTTGTGAGCGGGCACCGCCGCCTCGGGATCCTGTGAGGATCGTGAGCAGCCACCGCCGCCTCGGGAACCTCGTGAGCGGGCACCGCCGCCTCGAGCCTTGTGAGCGGAAACCGCCGCCTGAGGAATGTGAGCGGCACCGCCGCCTCGGAGAAAAGCTCAGCGGACACCACCGCTGGGAGCTCTGTGAGCGGGAACCACCGCCTCGGGAACCTCGTGAGCGGGCACCGCCGCCTCGGAGGAACTGTGAGGATCGTGTGCGGACACCGCCGCCTCGGGAACCTTGTGCGGACACCGCCGCCGACGATCGTGAACGGCTACCGCCGCCTCGGGAACCTTGTGTGCGGACACCGCCTGGGAACCCTGTGTGCGGACACCGCCGCCTCGGGAACCTTGTGCGGACACCGCCGCCTCGGGAACCCTGTGTGCGGACACCGCCTGGGAACCCTGTGTGCGGACACCGCCGCCTGGGAACCCTGTGTGCGGACACCGCCTGGGAACCCTGTGTGCGGACACCGCCTCGGGAACCTGTGCGGACACCGCCGCCTCGGGAACCTGTGCGGACACCGCCGCCGGGGATCCTGTGAGGATCGTGAGCAGCCACCGCCGCCTGGGATCCTGTGAGGATCGTGAGCAGCCACCGCCGCCTCGGGAACCTTGTGTGCGGACACCGCCGCCTCGGGAACCTGTGTGCGGACACCGCCGCCGGGGATCCTGTGAGGATCGTGAGCAGCCACCGCCGCCGGGGATCCTGTGAGGATCGTGAGCAGCCACCGCCGCCTGGAACCTTGTGTGCGGACACCGCCGCCTCGGGAGGATCGTGAGAGGCCACCGCCGCCTCGGGAACCTGTGTGCGGACACGCCGCCTCGGGAACCCTGTGTGCGGGCACCGCCGCCTCGGGAACCCTGTGTGCGGGCACCGCCGCCTCGGGAACCCTGTGTGCGGACACCGCCGCCTCGGGAACCCTGTGTGCGGACACCGCCGCCTCGGGAACCCTGTGTGCGGACACCACCGCCTCGGGAACCTTGTGTGCGGACACCGCCGCTTCGGGACGATCGTGAACGGCTACCGCCGCCTCGAGAGCCTTGTGTGCGGGCACCGCCGCCTCGGGAGGAATGTGAGCGGAAACCGCCGCCTCGGGAGGAATGTGAGCGGAAACCGCCGCCTCGAGAGCCTTGTGTGCGGGCACCGCCGCCTCGAGGAATGTGAGCGAACACCGCCGCCTCGGGAGGAATGCGGCGGGCACCGCCGCCTGGAGGAATGTGCGGTCACCGCCGCCTCGGGAGAATGTGGCGGAAACCGCCGCCTCGAGAGCCTTGTGTGCGGGCACCGCCTCGGGAGGAATGTGGCGGGCACCGCCGCCTCGGGAGGAATGTGGCGGAAACCGCCGCCTCGAGCCTTGTGAGCAGAAACCGCCGCCTCGGGAGGAATGTGAGCGAACACCGCCGCCTCGGGAGGAATGTGAGCGGAAACCGCCGCCTCGAGAGCCTTGTGTGCGGGCACCGCCGCCTCGGGAGGAACGTGTGCGGAAACCGCCGCCTCGGGAGGAATGTGAGCGGAAACCGCCGCCTCGAGAGCCTTGTGAGCGGAAACCGCTGCCTCGGGAGGAATGTGAGCGGGCACCTCCGCCTCGGGAGGAATGTGAGCGGAAACCGCCGCCTCGAGAGCCTTGTGTGCGGGCACCGCCGCCTCGGGAGGAACTGTGAGGATCGTGTGCGGACACCGCCGCCTCGGGAACCCTGTGTGCGGACACCGCCGCCTCGGGAACCCTGTGCGGACACCGCCGCCTCGGGAACCCTGTGTGCGGACACCGCCGCTTCGGGAGCGCGAGCCGACCACGCTGCTCGCATTGACATCAGTGGGGGTTCCTGCACGCTTCGTATCAGCCCGGGACGCTCTGGGAGCGGGCTGGAGGTACTGGGTGCGGCAGACGAGGCCTCTGACGCCCCTTTGATTGTCGCTGGGGGCGCTGCAGCTTCGTCGGCCGCCACTGGGGGCGCTGCGGCTTCTGCAGCTTTGTCAGCCACCACTGGAGGCGCTGCAGCTTCGGCGAGCACTGCCTGAGGCCCTCCAGCCACCCTAGCTGGGGAACGTGCCAGGAACTCCACAAATTCCCCAAACGTCAGGTGGTCCAGCCCCCTCATCCTCCACCATTTGAGGGGCTCCTCAAGGGCGCTATTGAAAAGGTCCTTGAGGGCCGCATCATTGTACCCCAAACCCTCTGCTGCACCACAGAACCTCAGGGCAAATTTCCTCACGTCAGTATCCTGCTGACGGAGGGAGCTCAGGGCCTGGAACTGGAGGATGCGTTGGTAGAGGGGGCTGCTGACGTTAGCGGCTGGTGGATGGTGTGAGCCCATTCTCCGCTGAGTCCTCATTTCGGCTGTGTCGTTCTGTCACGGGATGGTCGAGAGATGAGGCGAGGACTCAAGTGCAGGAGAAAAGTGGGTCTTTTATTAAAAAAAGAAACAAAAGATGAACAAAAACCACCCCGAGGGGGAAAACAGGCAGGCCGGCAGAGAGCTACAGCACACATAGACAAACCCACACACGATACCAAACATCCAACATTAACAACAACACAGCACAGGACTGCAGACACCAGGAGACTATATGGGGAGCCAAACGAGGAGGACACAGGTGAAGGAACTGAAACAATAATGAGATAACAAGGAGGGCGGGGTCAGACAATAGACAGGAGAGCACATGGCACAAACAACAAACAATAAGCCATGTGCTGACACACACAGTGACATCTGGTGGCCAACCGGGGCACACCAGCAGGGCCGTGACAGTTATGCGTGGTGTGCTATATTTCGATCTTTACCTTATAACTTTCTTTTGAATAGATGGCCGTGTGTAGTATCATATTAGAGCGTATTTCAAATGCAGGAAGTTTAAATTAATGTTATGTCGATGTTCAGTTTCATATGAAGGGTGAATACTTTTATAACCATCTATTAGAAACATCCCTCACATGATGGACGAAGCATTATTTTAAAATATGCACGGAAAAAAGCAGTGCGGGGCGTGGCTTCGCCCTGTACAGACAATCTGATTGGAAGATGCCTTTAGTGGGTGGACAGAATCCAGCCCGTTAAAACTGCTAAAAAAGAACTGGGCTGCTGCTGCTGCTGCTGAAAACTGGGCCGCTGGAAGATCTTTGCGACTGGACAACCTTTGCTGCTGGAAAGCCCACAGCCTTAACATCAGGTTGACCATCCAAGACTTCAAAACTATCAACTTCTGACAAAGAAACTTGCAAAGCCTGCAGCGTAAGGACTTCAAAGCCTTGCCAGTTGCGCGCGGCCAGGAAGCCACCAATCCAAAAGGAGTGACGGCACGCAACAACGACACCGCAGCCGCAAAATCAGCTCCAGGATTCCCTCAAGCAACCATACAGAGAGCCAGCTCAGCCTTCAAGTCAACTTAACGCAAGTAACCAAACAAAACCATCTCTATTTGCTGAGCTGATGTGCATTAATCTTTAAGAGTAAAGTCAAAGCCTCTGTTTGTGACTCCATCAGGTCTGAGAACCTTAAACTTTCTTCAAATCGCAACACTCTTGCCCGAACGTGTGTATGTATGTGTGTGTGTGTATGTTTTGTGTTAGTATTGTATCATAGAATAGTAAATAAACTCTCGTTTCATTTATGATGAATGGTTTGGTGCTGTGTTTTTCAAGTTTGAAACTATTTGCCAAAGATCTTGTTACCTGTTGCTCAAAATTACCCAACGAATTCTGTATTATTATTGGGGCCATGAAATAAACAGAATTGCTAAAATATACTGGTTTAATGCTCGCTGGCTCGAGTCTTTAAGAAAGTATAAATTATACGTTTTGATTAATACCAATTAATCAGATCCAGCGAATCTCTATGATTCGATTCCCTAAAGCTAAAATTCAAATTAAAAGCTTCAATAAAGAGCTAAAATTATTACACCCTTCACAAGGAGGGTAAGCCACAAACATTCATTGCCAAAGAAGCTGGCTGTTCACAGAGTGCTGTATCCAAGCATGTTAACAGAAAGTTGAGTGGAAGAAAAAGATGCACAACCAACCGAGAGAACCGCAACCTTACGAGGATTGTCAAGCAAAATCGATTCAAGAATTTGGTTGAACTTCACAAGGAATAGACTGAGGCTGGGGTCAAAGAGCCACCACACACAGACGTGTCAAGGAATTTGGCTACAGTTGTCGTATTCCTCTTGTTAAGCCACTCCTGAACCACAGACAACGTCAGAGGCGTCTTACCTGGGCTAAGGAGAAGAAGAACTGGACTGTTGCCCAGTGGTCCAAAGTCCTCTTTTCAGATGAGAGCAAGTTTTGCATTTCATTTGGAAACCAAGGTCCTAGAGTCTGGAGGAAGGGTGGAGAAGCTCATAGCCCAAGTTGCTTGAAGTCCAGTGTTAAGTTTCCACAGTCTGTGATGATTTGGGGTACAATGTCATCTGCTGGTGTTGGTCCATTATGTTTTTTGAAAACCAAAGTCACTGCACTCGTTTACCAAGAAATTTTGGAGCACTTTGGAGCTTCCTTCTGCTGACCAGCTTTTTGAAGATGCTGATTTCATTTTCCAGCAGGATTTGGCACCTGCCCACACTGCCAAAAGCACCAAAAGTTGGTTAAATGACCATGGTGTTGGTGTGCTTGACTGGCCAGCAAACTCACCAGACCTGAACCCCATGGAGAATCTATGGGATATTGTCAAGAGGAAAATGAGAAACAAGAGACCAAAAAATGCAGATGAGATGAAGGCCACTGTCAAAGAAACCTGGGCGTCCATACCACCTCAGCAGTGCCACAAACTGATCACCTCCATGCCACGCCGAATTGAGGCAGTAATTAAAAGGAACCCCTACCAAGTATTGAGTACATATACAGTAAATGAACATACTTTCCAGAAGGCCAACAATTCACTAAAAATGTTTTTTTTATTGGTCTTATGAAGTATTCTAATTTGTTGAGACAGCGAATTGGTGGGTTTTTGTTAAATGTGAGCCAAAATCATCACAATTAAAAGAACCAAAGACTTAAACTACTTCAGTCTGTGTGCACTAAATTTATTTAATACACGAGTTTCACAATTTGAGTTGAATTACTGAAATAAATGAACTTTTCCACGATGTTCTAATTTATTGAGATGCACCTGTATGTGTGTGTCCTTTTCAACCAGGTTCTACACGAGTCCTGGTAGGATTGCACATGTCTTCACAGAAACTGATATAAGATGTTTCAGTCTCTGTGAGCTTGTCCAGATCATTGGCAGCAGCTTCAAAAACACTCCAATCAGCAAGGTCAAAACAGGATTTTAAATTATCTTCACAATTTCTGTAACACTGTTACATCTGTACACCACCATTCAATGATGTAAAAGCATGTCCTGCCACCACGTGATTGCCAGACTTAACACGCTGTCCGGAATGGCGTTATTCAGCCAGGTTTCCTTGAAACACAGAGCAGCAGAGTTTGAAAAATCCTTATTTGTCCAGGAGAGCAGAAGCAGTTTGTCTGTTTTGTTGGGTAGAGAACGGAGATTCGCCAGATGGATGCTAGGCAGCACTGTCCGAGCTTCACGAGCGCGCTGGCCAGGGGCATAGCATCTGGGTATGCAGACTGTGCATATGGGCTCGGGGAGATTGGGGGCCCGCCGAGCAGGAACTTTTCAATTTTTTTGAAACAAGGGAACGAATATAGAGCACTGCACGGGCCTGGCCCTTGTTCGACAGCTTATCAGAAGTCTCCGACCCGAGCCCGTGTCTTTTTTCTCTCTCTCTCTCTCTCTCTCCCCTTTACACAGCTGCTCTTGCAGCCATTAAAAAAGTTCAGTTTTGGTTTTTAATGGCAAAGTGGTTATATTTAATTTCGTTTCATTATTGAGGTAATTTAGAAACATGACTGGAACATTTTATGTTTGTTGACCCATACTCGGAATTTGTGCTCTGCATTTAACCCATCCAAGTGCACACACACAGTAGTGAACACACACACCGCGAACACACGTGGGCAGTGGCCCGGGGAACAGTTGGGGGTTCGTCGCCTTGCTCAAGGGTCTCACCTCAGTCGTGGTATTGAAGGTGGAGAGTGCGTTGGTTATTCACTCCCCCCACCGACAATTCCTGCCGGACCTGAGACTTGAACCTGCGACCTTCGGGTTACAAGTCCGACTCTCTATCTATTAGGTCTCGACTGCCCCACATATATTATATATATATATATATATATATATATATATATATATATATATATAAGGAATAATTGACGACGGGCTGTTGGATTATTAGAAAAATAATGCACACCCGAGGTTTTTATTTAATTTTTCTAATAATCCAACGGACCGAAGTCAATTATTCCGCTTATACTACAGTTGCCACACCTCAAGACATCGATCAGATGATATATTTCAAGGCATTCGTCCGGTATTTCTACTTAAATCGCTATTGTGAGTAGGATTATTTCTTCCACATTTCATCCAACGCCTCCGTTGCTAATTCCAAAACGTCATTTTAAACCTAGTAACGGAGGCTTGAGCCGTTGATAGCAGATTAATGCAGTTAATAACTAAGTTATGAGAGAGAGAGAGAGAGAGAGAGAGCGAGAGAGAGAGAGAGATCACCTCTGTGAGTCTCTCAATAGTGTTCGGCAGCAATGTCTCTAGTTATAGTGAAACTTAGTTCCTTTTGTTCACGAACAGTGCCGTTGTTGTTCCTTCGCTGTAAGATTTTAGTGTTTGTCAGTATTATGGTTTGTGTGTATTTATGTATCAACAGACTTGAGCAAGTTTCCGAACTATATTTATAATTATTTAGTGTGTATGAAATTAGAATGAAAAGCTTTTCCCCTCTGCATTCTGATATATCAGTAAACCCTTAAGAAAGTGCTTTGTTGTTGAGTGAGAATTTTCTCAAGAAATTCTGTGAAAGTGTAAATGTACAATATAGATATACTGTATATTTAAATTCTAAGAAACTTATTTTTCCATTTGGCATAATTGTTCAAAAGTTTTTCTTTAGAAAATGAAGCATCTCATCCCTGCACTGCAGATTTATGGACATCTAATTGTTAGAATGGGTTTTTTCCATTTTCTTTTTTTTTTTTTTTTTTTATGCCGTCCGATTGCAAATCATGTACAGCAAGTTTTATTAGTTACTGAAAACACGAAATATGCACTGAAAATCATAGTTTACATCTCAGTGTCGACGTTTAAGCTAAATTGCAATATTAACAATTTCCAAAGTGAATGCTTGCTTGGACATTTAACGACAATCGACCGTTGAAAGGTACGCCGGTGAAACAGGGTCACAATATCAACGTTGATTCAATCTGCAAAATCGAAAGGTAATTCACTGTTGATTCAACCATGGTACCTGACGTTGTTTCAACAGTGAATCAACGTTGAAATGCCGGCTGGGAATAGACCACTTTTTGCTGCAGTGTAAACACAATTGCATAAATACTGCTGCTTAAATCCTTATTAATTTACTCCTGCATTAAAAAATACATATATATATTTTCCATAATCCATGACCGACAGAGGAGCATCTTGGCGGCAAGGATTTCAAACTTTAACAAGACGCAAACTGACACAGACAGAGTGAAAGACTGGATTTTTTTCAATCAGGTAGGATACAAGTGATTTCAAAACATTTCAGCTGGTTTATATATATCGCGTATATATTATTTATCTCATATAAGATGCATTTGGTTGAGTCGCGGCAGTAAAGTGCTTCATTGTACGGTGATTATCTCTTCAGCGCGCAAGAAAAACAACTATGCAGAATATTAATAACTATGACTGGGACTGTCATATACACATAACATTATAATGAGAACACTATTATAATAAAACGCTGTGAATTTTTAAAGTTTAGTTCCCGTGTCTCTGCATGTTGTTGCGTGAAGAATGCATCCACAAAAGGAGTTCACTCAGATCCGCGCAGACACGTTCATGTGTTTTGTGCAGATAGCCTATAAGTTGTTATAGGCTATAAACGTTATGTTGTATAAACAGTGATGGGAATAATGGCGTTATAAATAAACGGCGTTACTAACGGCGTTATTTTTTTCAGTAACGAGTAATCAAACAAATTACTGTTTCCCCCGTTACAACGCCGTTACCGTTACTGACAATAAAATGTGGCGTTACTATATTATATTATTAGAATTACATTTTTCAGTTAATCTGAATGGATGCGCAGTGTAGCTGTATTCGACGTACCATAAATTAGTGTGAAGCGCACGCTCCGTCGCTTTCTCTCACATACACGCACGCAAAGAAAGATACAGAGCAAGAGAGTCTTTCATAACATGCAGAATTTACGCGCTATATGTAAACGATATTCTTTGTTGTATTTTCCTGTAAAAATAACGGAGTTCCTTTGGAATTCTTCAGCTTTTAAGAACTGCTGGTTTCTCCTGTAGTGGCCGGAACTAATGTGCAAACAACAATCTCATTGGCTGGCGCTCACCTAATATTGTCCCTGTTTTGATTTCAGCAAATCAGTTTGAGCAAACGCAGACAACGTGATTAATATTCATGAACCCAGCATCTCATTAATCCTTAGTGCGTTTTATATTGATGACAAATATGCATTCTTACTTGGTTATTCTAATTACTAAAGTTCTATCATCATATAATATTAAATTATCATAATATTATATTATAATGCTTGACTGATTGATACTAAGTGTCAGTAGATACATAGTGTAGATTAATGTACAATGTTTTATAATAATAATTTATTCTTTTTAGTGTCCATAGTCCAACGCAATAGTTACTTTCCCTGGTAATTAGTTACTTTTATAATGATGTTACTCAGTTACTAACTCAGTTACTATTTGTGAGAATTAACTAGTAACTATAACTAATTACTTTTTTAAAGTAACGTGCCCAACACTGTGTATAAATAACGACGCGTATTCTATATGAAATAAATGAGTTAAATCCCATTGATTAAAAACCTGTTATCAAATGCTTCATTCTACTGGTCATCTTCAGTGCGCACAGCTCAAAACAGAAATGCAGAACATTAATAACGGTCATATACATAACATTATAATAAGAGCACTATTGTTAAAAAAATGTTGTGAATTCTTTGGGTTTCACTGATGTTTAATGTTAACTATCTTTTAATCAAAACATAAAACATTATTCACTCCGTTTGTATCTGCGAGGCGTCCGTTACACATTTTCCCTGTGTGTTAACGTCAGTATTTATGACCGTTGAATATCTGACTTGACTCTTGGTAATGTATTTTGCCCCACCCCCAAACATGATTCGTCTATCAGTCGACTATCAGCAAGTCGGGACACCCCTAATATATATATATTAGGGGTGTCAACGTTAACGCATTAATGCATGCGATTAATCAAAAAAAATTAACACGTTAATATTTTTTTAATGCAGATTAATCGTTTGATAAGGTTTGACCCCAACTTCTTGCTATCATCGCAGCGTGGAAGGTTATCTATCATTGTGTGATGAGGGTACAGCGAACCAGTGTTGCCAGGGTAACGGCACAAGTGGGTTATTTTGAAAATACAGTCGTGGGAAAAAAATTACAGAGCCGTGGGTTGCGGTTTTTTGGGCTACCTTTTTAATGTACCGCGGCCGCTCAAAGTGTATATAGACAAATAAAAATTAAAATAGATCCTTTTACTAATGTGTATTATACTTGAAATGTATACCTGGCAACTTAAGAACGGCGAGGCGGTTGTAACATCACAAACAACGTGAGTTTCAGTAGATCATACATGTTAAGGCTTTTACACAGCAGAAATAAACAATTACAACAGCCACTATAGATTATATAAGATAATAAACACACGATTACGATAGATATGGTCTGTATGTGATTTTCTTGAGATTGATTGAATGTGTGCATCTGAAATGCTAATTTGTGCAGCGATATTGTAACGAGGCTGACGAGACGTGAGTCATGCGGATCCATCTGCAAGCTTTTATTCATAGGCATGGTCATAAATACAGGCAGGGTCGAGCAATGGCAAACAGGTATGGCAGAGACAAGACAAAGAGTAATCCTAGGGCAAGCAAAGGTCGGCGATCGGCGAACAGAATCCAGAGGGCAAGGCAGAGAGATAATCCAGGGAACACGGGCTAGAATAAACACGGGAAAACAATCCAAGACAGGCAGGGGAACACTAGGGAAACTAACAGGGGCTCAGAGAGTTGCTACAGCTATGAGAGCAGTAAACGCAAACAATACTCGGCAGTGTGGCAGGGAAAGTCCAGGGTTGAAATAGTGTGTGTGATTAGTGTGTGCGTGGGATCAGGTGTGCGTGTGATTGATGCAATGAGTGATTGGTGACAGCTGTGATCAGTGTTGGATGATGGGAATTGGAGTCCATGTGATGTGTGGTGTGCAAGTCCATGTGGTGAGCGGGTGACCTCTAGTGGAGGGTGAATGGAAGTGCAGACTAGATTCATGACAGATATAAAAGGCTATAAATAGCATATTTTAACAACAGTAAACGACCAAATTCCACGTGTGATTGCAAAAGGAAGTTATTACAAACACTCGATGGTGGTTTGAAGTGAGTTCTGAGTAAAAGCGTACTATTAATCTCATAAATTGTCTTGTGTAGCATGCTAATGTTAGCTCTAATGCAGCTGCAGAACAGGTCCAATTCTTCTTTATAATGCATTTTGTCTTAGTACTTCACGTAAAGTCGCAAGAAAATGTTTTTTTGTATTTATTTAGAAATACTTTTGATAATAGTTGGGTAAATGTATACTGGGATTGAAGCGATGTGGCTCGGTAAATGTTCTATTGTCAGTATAAAGGCTGATAATGGTTGAATAAAAACAAAAGAATAATGATAAAAGAATAATAAGGATTATGTCTCATACCTGGCAGAAGTGTGAAAGGTTCTGTTTCCTTAAACTAGTTTCATGCATTTCTTTTTCAGCACATTTACAGGTAAATCCTAGTATTTTAAATTTGCGATTAATCATGATTAATCACAGCCCGTGACTGTGATTAAAGCGATTAAATTTTTTAATCGATTGACAGCACTAATATATACAGTATTGTTCAAAATAATAGCAGTACAATGTGACTAACCAGAATAATCAAGGTTTTTAGTATATTTTTTATTGCTACGTGGCAAACAAGTTACCAGTAGGTGCAGTAGATTCTCAGAAAACAAACAAGACCCAGCATTCATGATATGGACCCTCTTAAGGCTGTGCAATTGGGCAATTAGTTGAATTAGTTGAAAGGGGTGTGTTCAAAAAAATAGCAGTGTGGCATTCAATCACTGAGGTCATCAATTTTGTGAAGAAACAGGTGTGAATCAGGTGGCCCCTATTTAAGGATGAAGCCAGCACTTGCTAAACATGCATTTGAAAGCCTGAGGAAAATGGGTCGTTCAAGACATTGTTAAGAAGAACAGCGTACTTTGATTAAAAAGTTGATTGGAGAGGGGAAAACCTATAAAGAGGTGCAAAAACTTATAGGCTGTTCAGCTAAAATGATCTCCAATGCCTTAAAATGGAGAGCAAAACCACAGAAACGTGGAAGAAAACGGAAGACAACCATCAAAATGGATCAAGAATAACCAGAATGGCAAAGGCTCAGCCAATGATCACCTCCAGGATGATCAAAGACAGTCTGGAGTTACCTGTAAGTACTGTGACAGTTAGAAGACGTCTGTGTGAAGCTAATCTATTTTCAAGAATCCCCAAAGTCCCTCTGTTAAAAAAGGCATGTGCAGAAGAGGTTACAATTTTGCCAAAGAACACATCAACTGGCCTAAAGAGAAATGGAGGAACATTTTGTGGACTGATGAGAGTAAAATTGTTCTTTTGGGTCCAAGGGCCACAGGCAGTTTGTGAGACGACCCCAAACTCTGAATTCAAGCCACAGTACACAGTGAAGACAGTGAAGCATGGTGGTGCAAGCATCATGATATGGGCATGTTTCTCCTACTATGGTGTTGGGCCTATTTATCGCATACCAGGGATCATGGATCAGTTTGCATATGTTAAAATACTTGAAGAGGTCATGTTGCCCTATGCTGAAGAGGACATGCCCTTGAAATGGTTGTTTCAACAAGACAATGACCCCAAACACACTAGTAAACGAGCAAAGTCTTGGTTCCAAACCAACAAAATTAATGTTATGGAGTGGCCAGCCCAATCTCCGGACCTTAATCCAATCGAGAACTTGTGGGGTGATATCAAAATGCTGTTTCTGAAGCAAAACCAAGAAATGTGAATGAATTGTGGAATGTTGTTAAAGAATCATGGAGTGAATAACAGCTGAGAGGTGCCACAAGTTGGTTGACTCCATGCCACACAGATGTGAAGCAGTTTTAAAAACTGTGGTCATACAACTAAATATTAGTTTAGTGATTCACAGGATTGCTAAATCCTAGAAACAAAAACGTTTGTACAAAATAGTTTTGAGTTTGTACAGTCAAAGGCAGACACTGCTATTTTTTGAACACACCCTTTCAACTAATTGCCCAATTGCACAGCCTTAAGAGCGTGCATATCATGAATGCTGGGTCTTGTTTGTTTTCTGAGAATCTACTGCACCTACTGGTAACTTGTTTGCCACGTAGCAATAAAAAATATACTAAAAATCTTGATTATTCTGGTTAGTCACATTGTACTGCTATTATTTTGAACAATACTGTGTGTGTATATATATATATATATATATATATATATATATATCTATCTGTGTCAGTGCTGTGCGCTTGCTTAACCCTTTGTTGTGATAAACAGTAAAGTGCTAGCAAAAGACAGTGTAAAGAAATACTCTTTGAGAGAAGCAATCAATCAGCGGAAGTTAAAAGCAGATCGTAAGTCTATTTATTTCTTATCTCATTAGTGTTTAGCGCAGTTGTATTTTCTAGGAAATGCTTTGTAGCATTCCCAGCTGAACAGATGCACTTTACTCTCAGGAACTGATGTTTATAGGATTTAATCTTCAAAAAACACCGTAAGAGCTGAATAAAAACAAACAAACAAAAAAACATGAGACATCTGCCTGCAAATTGTATATAAATGCCCATAACAAGCCTATAAATTAATGAATGCACATTTGCAGTCTACTTGGCCCACACAATAAATCACATTTTTAGTATACAGGCTAATTTAATAACCTTGCCTTACTATTGTCACGCCCCTGGACTGTTTTGTTGTGTTTTTGCTCCCCATGTGTTCTGTGACCCAGTTTTTCCCCAGTCTGATTGTTAATTTGATTCCAGGTGTGTCTCCTTAGTTCCCCGTTATCCTGTCTTTATAAGCTCCAGTCCATTCAGTTCATGTTTGTTGGAAGACAGATCATTAGGACGCTCTGGGTCGCTCTCGAACTCTGACCGCGCTCTGATGTTTTGAAAGGAGCTCTGGAAAGTGGATGGCGACGAGAGCAGGAAGAGTGGAGTGTAGCTCTGCACACGCTGCAAAGGAAAGACAACATGGAGGAATAAGCGACAGCTGTGGTGTGAATGAAGAGAATGAAGGGGGTAGTTTAGATGAAGAAGAAGAGTCTAATAGCATGAATTTTGGTGACTGGTCTCGGGCTGAACAGATGTCTCAGAAACGTAAAGACAGAGGCTCAGACTCTGAGGAGGTCGCCGGAGGAGGAGAAGGAAGGAGTAAAACGATAAGGAAGGAGGATGAGTACAAAGTTATCTTGACGTTTGAGACAATGGGTGAAATGAGTAATTCAATGCGATTAACAAAGGTATTTAGGAAAACCATTGGGGAAATTAAATCAGCCAGATACTTAACCAACAATCGGATAATTGTGATGTGTATGAACAAAAAACAACAAGATGTGGTGACTAAAATGAAGGAGTTAGGAGGACAAGGAGTTAAATGTCATGTGCCTGGCGAGATGAAGGGCATTAAAGGGGTGATTACTGGAGTTCCAATATCTTTAACAGATGAAATATTAAGAAACCAGTTAATGAGCGAAAAAGTAAGTGATGTGAAGAGATTGACGTCTAACAGAAACGGGAAAAGAGAACTAGGTACAACGGTGACGATAACAGTGAATGGGAAATTGCTTCCAGAAAATGTTAAAATGGGATATGTGTGCTATCCAGTTAGGCCTTTTATAAAACCTGCATTGAGATGTTTCAATTGTCAAAGATTAGGCCATGTAGCAGAAGTATGCAAGGGAAAGAAACGCTGTTGTAAATGTGGAGGCGAACATGGTTATGGAGAATGTGGGGATCTAGTTGAGCCTAAATGTTGCAACTGTGGAGGTCCACACAGTGCAGCATATTTAGGATGTATAGCACAAAAACAAGCTGTGGAAGCAATGAAGTACAAATCAGAGTACAATGTTTCATATGCACAAGCAGTAAAGAAGGTTCATGATGAACAAGGAAATAGGATAAGTTATGAGAGATCTAAGGCAACTGAAACCCCAAACAAGGATACAGAAAGGTATAAAACAAATGTTGATGCGAGTATGCTTATGATTAGCAAAGTAAGTTTTATTGCATTTATTGCTGAAGTCATCAACTGTACAGCACAAACAAACAAAAGAACAGAGAAATTGAAAATCATCATATCTACAGCGGCTCGTCAGCTGGGAATAACAGAGGTAACAGTTGAGAAAATTCAATATCTACTAGGACAAGCTGAGAATAATGCAAGCCTTCAGGAAACCCCAGATAGACAAAGACTTAACATATGACATTTAAGATAGTACAATGGAATGCCAGGAGTCTGACTGCGAATGGGCAAGAACTTAAGAAGGTTGTACATGAAATGACAGACCTTCCTGATGTAATATGTATCCAGGAGACATGGCTTAAATCGCACTTAGACTTCGTTATTCCAGGGTACTTATCCATTAGGAAAGACAGATCAAGAACAACAGGTGGAGGATGTGCTATATTTATTAAAAATGGGGTGGCATGTAGGGAAGTAAAGGTAGAAACACAATATGAATGTATTAAGGTGGAATTGTGGACATTATTAGGAAAAGTAACAGTAATAAATTATTATAATCCATGTGAACAAATATCTTTAGTGGAGCTGAATAACATTTGGAGTAAAGAAGAAGGGATAGGGATACGGTGTTGGGATTTTAATGCACATAGTGTGGTATGGGGGAGTTTAAAATCAGATAAAAATGGCACAGTGGTAGAAGAATATATGGAAGATAATCTGTTGGTTTGCTTAAATGATGGCAGTGGGACGAGGTTTGACATCAGGAAACAAATAAAATCCTGCGTAGATTTAACAATGGTTTCAGCATCAATAGCAGTAAAATGTCAATGGGAGGTGGTAGAGAAGTCATTAATCGGGAGTGACCACTTCCCAATAATTTGCACGGTGGGTTTGGAAATGCAAAGGAGTAGGATGATAAAACAATATAGATGGAAATTTGAGAAAGCTGACTGGGAAAAGTATAATAGAATATGTGAGTCAGAATTAAGGAGCTATAGTACAGAGGATGAAATTGATAAGGATACAAAAAAGTTTTTAAATTTGTTAAAGAAAATGAGTGGAATATATAAAACCAGAAATATGCCAGTACTTTCAGGAGAAGGAAGGACAGCTGTTACAGAAAAGGATAAGGCAGAATTATTAGTCAAAACCTTTCAGAAAGCGCATAGTAAAGAAAATCTTGATGAATGTTACAGAATAAAAAGACAGGAAATTTTAAATCAACATCAAGACATTTGTAATAAACGACCTGATGGCGAAGGAGCATTAGATACTGACTTTAAAATATGGGAACTTAAAAGAGTAGTACACGAAATAAAACAATCAGCACCTGGACAAGATGGAATTTATTATATTATGATTAAATATGCAAATGATAAAATACTTCAAGTATTATTGGAATTATATAATAAGATATGGGTAGAAGGAAGAATGCCGAAGTCGAGGCAATAGTACACTGTGTTCTGCTTAAGACAGTAACAATGAATCACACACTCTCTGAATAACAACATTAGCAAATTAAATGGTCATAACTGATATTTGAAACGTTCATATATGCTAACGACCCGCTAAACGTTAGTTAATAGCTTCAGAGGAGATCGCTAAAATAAACACTTCAAAGACTTTCAAAGTTTACCACACAGCATGAAATTGAAATGGTACCTTGCGCCCTTCATCAGCCAGGAGCTAAGAGATGGGGAGAAACTGCCCGTTTCACACCGCAAGCGTGAGCTTCGCAGCAGCGTCACGTTAGTGCAACTACAGCGTTGCTGCAGACTCGCCAGAGTATTCACACTGGAAGCATTTGTTCAGCGTCACAGCAGCGATATTACAAAGCGATTATTTCTTTACAAAGACAACTATAAATTTGTTTTTAGAAGTTGGTCAGTTATAAACTTGAAAGTTTTGAAGTCTTGGGGATTCGCTTGTAAATGGTAAACAACAAAACGGCTCCTATGTTGTTTCAGTCATACTCAAATAAAAACAGTATAAACAGCACTTTCTATATTTATTTATTTTTTATAATATACTTTTACCCATAATCTCCATTTCTTATAGAAGCTATCAATATGCTTTATGTAAATTACTTGTGATTAAGCTCTGTTTTTGTAACTGATCGGGAGAAATGTGAATTATTCGTTGGATTTTAACTAATCATTATAGGCTAAGTAAGAATGTAAATGCTTAAGTTATTATTTAGAGCTGAATAAAAAAAGTAGGCTGTGTGTTTCTAACCAAGGTGAACACGCTGAGCATTGGTGATTCTTAAGGGGGTCGCACACCAGACGAGAAACGCAACGCCGCGTCGCGCTACGTCTTTAAAATTCGAACACATTGTTTCCTATGAGTGTACGCACACCGGCGGCGCCACTCGGCGTCTGTCCGCTGCACCCAGCTACGACTCAGGACGCTATTCAAATTCCTGCCACGCCACAGAGCGCCATCTGCATAGTTTCATATTAAATAACATCATATATGTCTCAAATCGCTGATAATACTTTATACCAAGATACCACTGCTGCAACATACTACTTATATTGGTTTTACAGCTTGAATAAAATGTAAACATATAGAATTAAATGTATAATATCTCTTTTATTTTTCTCGAGACATTTTCACATAAGCAACATATTACAGTATTGGCCCATGTAACATTTGCCTGTCGTGATTACATTCACTGTCGTCAGCTGCCACCTACTGGATTTACCAGGTCACAACCGTCACAACACACGTCAGGTAATTTAAGTAGCGGAGTAGCGGACCGCAATGGACGACGAAAAACTAATCAACGAAGTAGGGAAATACCCAGAATTATTTGCAACAAATCATAGATTCTTCAAAGACAACATAAGGAAGTCATCAGCGTGGAGGAAGATTGCCGATGTCATCGGTTTTTCAGGTAAGAATGTCTAATTTACGATCTGAGGTAAAATGTTCAGTGACAGTAGTTGGCAGACAACTGTATGTAATTGTACAGTACAATCATAAAATAACGTACAATACAGACATTTTCTTAATTTCATAATGTCCTTAACCACAAACTGACTACTATGTTATTTTAAGTAAACAAATCCTCATGTTGAATTAAGACAAACTACCTCAACAGGAATATGATTATAATTGAAGTTAACAAAGAAATAAGCAATCCTTACACAAAATATGTAGCATCTTTGTTTTTATTGAGCAAACAAATTATATTAGTAGCTACAGCATAAAAGAAATGTTGAAATTGCTTATAATAATATAAAATAATGCTAATAATTG